>NC_041386.1:290032583-290126158 GCF_002162155.2 Triticum dicoccoides
CACCCAACGCCGCCTGCGCCGCGCCGCTCCGGTCGCCGGCCGCCGCCGCCATCGCCGGAGTTCGATCCGGCCGGATCTGGCGGATCGGGATCTGATCCACCAGCCCTTCGAACCAAACGCCCCCGCCTGTCCCCGGATCGCTTCGTCCCGGAACCACCTCGTCCACCCGTTGACTTTTCCCGCGGGGTAAAATTCCACTAAGTCCCCGAAATTCCCAGATTCATATGCCCATGTTCTTCATGCCGTAACTTTGCATAAGTAACTCCGTTTTGCGCATATAGCATATTAAAATGTTCGTCTTAGAGAGCACATCATTTCATTCCATTGCATCATTTTCATTTGAGTTCATCTTGATGCCCGAAATGCTGTTAGAAAATTGCTATTTGAGATATTTGTCAGATCTGCTGCTCCAATTAGTTATTTGTCATTTTTGCCATGATTATTGTGTGCATGATATGCCCATGAGCTCTACATATATTTTGTTATGGGTTTTGCCATATTTCCAGAGGTGCAACCCATGTATTTTTGTGATGTCTTTGGTGACTAGCACAAGCTTCCAAAGTGAGGCACTTGGTAATGCTGATTTCAGGGACTTAGCATTTCCACTAAGTCCTTGATCTGTTTATATCAATATGCCATATGTTCATATTGTTTCCTAGTGATCCGTGGCTCTTTTGAGGATGATCAGTAAGGATGTTTTGTTAATCTTGTAGTGATCTATCCATCCATGTCTTTGTTTGCAATTATGGAGCACCCTAGCTTGAGTCAATCAAGCTCTACTTTTGCTATTTCGTGAATCTGGGCAGATTGTCTACTTGTTAGCGATTTTGCCGAGGATGTTACAGTTGATCCGTGCATGCTATGTTATTGTTCTTGCCATGTCTAGCATGTATAATGTGTATTCTTGATGGGTGTATGCTTAGATTGTCATGACTTTCTCCGTAGTGAGTGCATCGAGCTCGTAAACATGCCTACTTGATATCTGTTTTCAGCATGCCCCAGTTTTCACTAAGTCTGAGAACTGATTATGCTTTTGCCATATTCACATGCTTGCAAATGTATTTTCTGATCCCTTTTGGCTCAAGGTCACTAAGGGACTTTTGTTAAGCTCTTTGAGTAGCTCCATGCCAAGCTTTACTTTGCCATGTTCAGGTCCTGTAGCATATTGTTTTCATGCTACGAAGAGTGTTATCTGATCTGAAATCCCACACAAGTGTTAATTTCACTAAGTCTGAAATCTGTTTTCCAAATGCCTTTTTGCCATGCTTGTTTGAACCTGTTAATGGATGAATTGGCCGTAGCTCAGTGCTAGACTTTTGTTAAGCTTCTTGAATGGATCCCTGCTATGTATTGTGTTGCCATGTTTGGGTGCTGTAGCATGTTCATCTTGTTGCATTTAGATGGCTACTTGTTGTATATCACAGACCAGTGCCATATTTGAATTGCTTGGCATTTCCAAACCGTAACTCCGATTCCGGCGTTCTTTATATCGTTTTCAAGCGATCTCATCTCACCTTTCAAGTGGCACACTTTGATTTCCAATTTGAGGCCTGGTTCATGCATTCCATTGTCAAATCATGCATATGCATCGCATCCCGCATTTCATATCATGTTCATGTGTGGTTTGTTTACTATGTTGTGTGTTTCTTTCCGGTGTTGCTTCTTCGGGTTGGTTCCGATAGCATCGCGTTTTGAGGATCCGTTGGACTACGTCTGTTTGTCTTCTTCTTGGACTCGTTCTTCTTGGACTCGCTCTTTTGCTATGCCTATGCTGCGATACCTACCACTTGCTTATCATGCCTCCTATATTGTTGAACCAAGCCCCTAACCCACCTTGTCCTAGCAAACCGTTGCTTGGCTATGTTACTGCTTTGCTCAGCCCCTCTTATAGCGTTGTTAGTTGCAGGTGAAGATTGAAGTTTGTTCCTTGTTGGAACATGGAGATGTTGTTCCTTATTGGAACATGCTTAATTGTTGGGATATCACTATATATCTTATTTAATTAATGCATCTATATACTTGGTAAAGGGTGGAAGGCTCGGCCTTATGCCTGGTGTTTTGTTCCACTCTTGCCGCCCTAGTTTCCGTCATATCGGTGTTATGTTCCCGGATTTTACGTTCCTTACGCGGTTGGGTAATAATGGGAACCCCTTGATAGTTCGCCTTGATTAAAGCTTTTCCAGCAATGCCCAACATTGGTTTTACCATTCGCCGCCTAGCCTTTTTCTTTTCCCTTGGGGGTCGCGCGCCCAAGGGTCATCATTATTTTAAACACCCCCGGGCCAGTGCTCCTCTGAGTGTTGGTCCAACCGAGCGATGTACGGGGCTACCAGGGGCAACTCTGGGCTGGCCTACCCGACGTCTGGCTCCTCTGAGTGTGCCCTGAGAACGAGATATGTGCAGCTCCTATCGGGATTTGTCGGCACATTCAGGCGGTATTGCTGGATTTGTTTTAACTTGTCGAAGTGTCTTGTAGAACCGGGATACCGAGTCTGATCGGAATGTCTCGGGAGAAGGTCTATTCCTTCGTTGACCGTTAGAGCTTGTCATGGGCTAAGTTGGGACACCCCTGCAGGGATTTGAACTTTCGAAAGCCGTGACCGCGGTTATGGGCAGATGGGAAGTTGTTAACGTCCGTTTGTAGAAAACCTGAAGTTTGACCTTAATTAAAATGCATCAACCGCGTGTGTAACCGTGATGGTCTCTTTCCGGCGGAGTCCGGGAAGTGAACACGGTGTTGGAGTTATGCTTGACGTAGGTTGTTCTAGGATCACTTCTTGATCATAGTTGTTCGATCGTGCTTTGCCTTCTCTTCTCGCTCTCTTTTGCGTATGTTAGCCACCATATAGGCTAGTCGCTTGCTGCAGCTCCACCTCATACCTTTTACCCTTCCTATAAGCTTAAATAGTCTTGATCGCGAGGGTGTGAGATTGATGAGTCCCCGTGACTCACAGATACTTCCAAAACCAGCTTGCAGGTGCCGTTGAATCGTGCAGTTGACGCAACCAAGCTCAAGGAGGAGCTCGATGAAGATCTTGTCCTTTGTGTTGTTTCGTTCTAGTTGATCAGTAGTGGAGCCCAGTTGGGGTCGATCGGGGACCTTGTTGCATTTGGGGTTCTTATTTTATTTTGGTTCCGTAGTCGGACCTTGAGTGTATTTGGATGATGTAATGCTTTATTCATGTATTTGTGTGAAGTGGCGATTGTAAGACAACTATGTATCTTTCCCTTATGTATTACATGGGTTGTGTGAAGATTACCTCACTTGCGACATTGCTTTCAATGCGGTTATGCCTCTAAGTCGTGCTTTGAAACGTGGGAGATATAGCCGCATCGAGGGCGTTACAGTGTTGTAGAAATTGAAGCTTGATGTAAGTGATATGAAGAAACCTTGTGCATGCCAGCTCTATGGAGAAATAGGACACAACCATAGAGAACACAAGGGACGAATGCCCTAATTGTGAAGGAAGTCACCCAGCTGAAGAATGCCCAACTAGGCAGAATACTTGTTTCCTGTGGAAGGGACTACCCACTACCCTGATGAATGTCACATTTGCCTCGTGGTTCAAAGAACCATACAACAAAAGAAAGAAGCAATGAAAGGAGCCCTCATGGAAATTTTAGAAGAACCAGTGATGAAGGAAGAGGTGAAGGACATGCCCAAAGAAGACCCAATTAAACCATGCACTAAGTCATGCTATTCATGTGGAGAAGAAGGACACATCTCCCAGAATTGTTTGAAGGGGGATCTAGTAGAATTTCCGACAGAGGAAGTAGAATATGACCCACAGGAAATAGAAACCCTGATTGGAATGGAAAAGTCTAGGAAGAGAAGTAGATTGGATTCCAGGAACGACCTAAGTCATATCACCTGTTACAGGTGCAAGGAGTCAGGGCACTACCTCAGCAGTTGCCCAAAAAGGAAACCTCGGGACTTGTCAAGAGTAATATGTTTTCGTTGCAATGAAGCAGGGCACTTTGCCAGAGATTGTTCCAAGGAGAAGGAGGCTTGTGGCAATTAGTTTTGTCTATGAGAAGTATAGTAGTGAGAGCATTTCCTTTATTATTGAGGTGTTGAGTTGAGGCATGTAATGGAAATTGCAGGAGATTGAAGTAATTCGAGAATCAATAAAGTTAGCATCATTGGTACTGATTTGGATTTTATGAGTTGTTAATCTATGAAGAAAGATTTTGACCATTTTCGAGGATATGAGAAATATGGTCTATGGAAGAATTGGAGCATTTTAAGCGTGGTAGTACCCTGTGAGAACCCTTGACCCCTAGAAAGGATAATGATATTCCACGGAGTGGACTTCGGACAAAATATGTACGAGTTTTGTCTCGATATGTGGAATACCCCAAGAGTATGAAGGATGAAGTACTATTGGATATAGAGGAGGTATAATGTTGGTAATTAGGAGCAATTGTAACTCCATGATGAGTCGGAGTAATCACGTCTTAGTTTGGTGCCAATAGAAGGAAGGGAGATAGTACAATTGGATGGATTTAAGAATGCTAGGGAGCTGGAAGTTGGAATAATGATCAGTTGGCCCCGATGATGAGTTCAAGGTTTACAAGTGATGAGATGGACCATAACCCACAGGCCCTAGGACCTGCCAAGAAGCAAGCAGACTCTTGCTGAAGGGAAAACCCTGGAAGAAGTTACGACTTTATTGACCGACGATTTTATAGGAGTAACGCAAAACCCGAGAGTTGTGAAGAAATGATATATGTTTGTTTGGCTTGCATAATCCATGGATTTATCCGAACTTGGTTCGTCGACAAGAGAGATTCTGCAATGCTGGTGAGGATGACCGAGTGTTAGAACGCGAGATTTGCTAAACTATATACAGGGTAATGATTTGGGTGCGGGATGGATTGATCACCATACCGACTTACTCTTATTGTTCGCCTTACTATGTGGAATGGTAAATTTGAGTGACTTACCTATAGTAGAGAGACGACGATCAAAACCTTGTTTAAACCTTAGAATGGTATAAGTATTTTTCCCTTGTACACGACACTTGTTGCCAACCGTAGGTTATACGGTGAGGTTCAACCCAGACCCATTCCCTGCAGGAGAAACCATAAATTGTTGACCACCATGAGATATCGATAGTTTTTTTAGTATTGGCGCCAGACCCGTCAGCTATGAAGACCCAATCTCGAAATAACCTTACCAAGATGAAAGGACAGAAGAATTGCGGTAAAGGTTATGCCACTACCGGAAGAGCCCACGGAAGGAATTTTCCCGAGAATCTGAGAAGACCGGCCCTGTCAAGAATAAGGATGGAGTATATGAGTATTGATGGGACCTTAATGATGTTTCTAAGGGTAGTAGCACCCCAGACCCCCTGTGATGATCGATGGATTTTGAGAAGACACCCTATCCTAACCTATTTCTTGCTAGCCTCTCCGAATCTCGAGGACGAGATTCATTTTAAGGGTGGTAGGTTTGTAACATCCCAAAATTCTAAATTTTGGATTGTTATAATAAATAGATAGTTTTGATTGTTGTGTGACTGATTGACTGAAAGTGAGTGAAATTTGAAACTTTTGAAAGTTAAACAAGAGGGAATAAAAGGACTTTCCCAAACTTTCATCTTTGCTTTCTGATCTCCATGAATTCAAATTCCTTTTTCAAATACAAAACCCTAGAGAGAAGATGACATGACTTCTTCCATTTATTTAAATGAAAAAGGGGTTTTGAAAAATATTTGAATTTCATTGGGAAATATTTCAAATTCAGAAACTTCAAGCAACTCAATGATTTTCATGAGAGAAGATAAAATGACTTCTTCAAAACATATGAAATATGAGTTGGGAGTTTAAAAGGATCAAATTTAAAGTCCTTTTGGAATTATTATTTTTCAATTTGGAGTTATTTGGTTGTATTCAAATTATTTTTCTCCAAAAATAAAATAAATGAAAAATAGGGTAAAATGATTCCCTACATCAGAAAATTGGAGAGAAATAAATTTGAAATCATTTTGGTATTTTTAAAATAATTGTATTGGATTTTATTAGAGCAGTAGGGCTGTTTGATTTATTAGAATTTGTGTGGATTTTATTTGACGTTCGTAAAATATTCATGTTGTAGAAAATCCTTTTCTGAAAATTTTGATATATAATATGCCTATATAAAATTTTATTTTATTTTCGTTATTCTTTTTTTCCTTTTCTGTTTCAAAAAAACTGCACATGCCCCTGGAAACTAAGTGTAGCCTACGTGCGCAGCATAGTGGCATCGGGTGCCCCATCATTTTAATTTTTTTTTCCTCTCTCCTACATGGGCCAGGTGCAGCCAGGCTTTTTTTTATTTGACCAAATTTTGTTTAAAAAATTTACAGCGCGTGGCCGGGCCTAACTTTTAGCCCATGATTTTTCAAATTTCATCTACGTATGTATATGCTTAGTCCCAAATTGCTTATCCTTTGACCCCTAAATCTCTTTTGCACCTATAAATATACACCCATAGAGCCTAAAAAATCATCCGATTCGGGTTAAATCAATATTTTGGTTTGACTAGATTCATTAAATAAAAATATTTTCCCCTCTTCGGCGGGACTTCTGGAAATTGTCTCCTCTCTTCGAAGTCATCTTTTCTCTGCCTTATAAAGGTATCTTTCTTTTTTTTTTATTTTTATACTTTCGTAGTTTATTATTTCTAGACTAGTACGATAGAATAATTAGATTATCAATTAGTCTATGTATTTATACATTCGACCTAGATTTTTTTAGCCGTAGCTATTTTTTTCGTAAAGCAGCTTGGACCTATTTTTTCAAATAGCCATAACTTTTTACTCGTTCATCCAAATTAGATGAAACCAACGCCTATAGTTTTGTCTTGTTTTCACCTATCTAGTGAACCTGTCACGTCAACTTTTTGAAATTTTGAAATTTCGAAATTTGTTCAGATTCATATTCAAACTTCTTTTGATCATAACTTGAGTTTTATAACTCCGTTTGAGTTGATTCTTTTTGCAAATCGAAGCTCTTGACCTAAACTTTCTGATAAGGCCAAATTACATAATTTTGGTATTGTTAGAAATTGTTTTATGTTGCAAGAGTTATTTTCTTGGTTTTGATGTTTTCCGAATTGTCTTCTTCGTTCTTTCTGATCTGTTGAGTGATTGCTTATGTGTGGTTACTATTGCTTGCTTACGATAGATTGACCGGAGTGTGACGAGTAGAACTATCAGGAGTTATGAGTGCGAATCATCTTCATCAGTTGTACAAGGCAAGTTCACACTTTGATCATATCCCTTTCATACCCTGTTTTTTTGCATTAGTATCACCCTCAAACATTGCATGGTTAGGATTTGATAACATGTGGGTATTGGGAAGTAGTTGATGAGGTAGAACCCATTGTCCTGTATCAAACCCTGGGAGTTACTTATACGTTATGCTTATACTGCTATGCTATGCTCGTAGACGTGGATTTGGTTGAGTGTATTCATGACAGATGTGAGATTTGATAATTAATGGTTAACTTAAGGTGGCTACTTTAATACACATTTGTGTGGAATGGTAGGGGCACCCTAGAGCACCCAGTGGTTTGCCCGGGCACCTGGAGAAACCAGTGCTTGCCCAAGGGGATCCCGGAGGACCCGTGTGATCACCCTATGGAATGCCACCCAGGCTCAAAGGGATTGTAAGATTATTCATGCTAGAAACTTCCGTGTGCAGCCACAAGCCATTATGGGCTCTGGCATAATTGAGTAAGTTGCGAGAGTTCTTGAAGAGGTGGACTAGCAGATGTAGGGGATTGTGGGTGTACCGGTCCGCCCGGAGTAAAGAGAAAATGCTTCTGAAATATTGTGTCTCGATCATCCATTTCTCAAACACCCTATAGTGCGAGAAATCCAACGAAGGAGATCGAGTCTTGTGGGGAAAAGTGCGCAAACCTCTCCAGAGTGTACAAAGTAATCATGGTTAGCCGTGTCCCCGGTTATGGACATCTTGAGTCTCTGGTACTTGGATTATCATATTGTTATCATCATGTTACTTAAATAATTTGTTGGGTTATTGATGTTAATTTGGGATTGAGTTGGAGGAACCTTCTCAGTATTTTCAACCAACTTTGTAGTTAAACAAATTATATTCCTTTGCAGTAGGGAAAAATTGGCTTTATGCAAAAATAAACTTAGAGCTTTCCACCAGCCAAATATGCATGTAGTGATAGCTATTATACATCATTATCCTATGGTATGATTTGCCAGTACATTCAATTTACTGACCCTTTGTGGCTGCAACGTCTCATGTTGCAGGAATCTTATGACGAGTAAGTGATACGTTAGGGTTACGATTTCTACACTCAACTTTGCCGTTGGTGTTGATGGGAATCCACAACCTTGTTGTTACTTCCTCTATTTGGACTGAGGTAATAGTATTGACGTTACTTTAAACGTGTGATTTACCTCTGTTATAAATCCTCGAGTACTGTGTGTGTCAGCATACCGATCCAGGGATGACACTTAAGCATAGAGACTTGACCGTCTGAGGTCGGGTCGCTACGAAGTCTATGCGAAACATGTTAGCAATTGCCGCATTTTATGATTATGAAATCTGGCTAATGGACGTCAAAACTGCATTCCTTAATGGATTTGTTAGAGAAGAGTTGTATATGATGCAACCAAAAGGTTTTGTCGATGGACTAGTGCAAGTATCTCGGAGTTGGAATATACGCTTTGATGAGGTGATCAAAGCATATGGTTTTATACAGACTTTTGGAGAAGTCTGTATTTACAAGAAAGTGAGTGGGAGCTCTGTAGCATTTCTAATATTATATGTGGATGACATATTGTTGATTGGAAATGACATAGAATTTCGGGATAGCATAAAAGGATACTTGAATAAAAGTTTTTCAATGAAACAACTCAGTAAAGCTGCTTATATATTGGGCATCAGGATCTATAGGGATAGATCGAGACGCTTAATAGGACTTTCCCAAAGAACATAACTTGGCAAAATTTTGAAGAAGTTCAAAATAGACCAGTCAAAGAAAAGGTTCTTGTCTTTGTTGCAAGGTATGAAGTTGAGTAAGACTCAAAACCCAACCATGTCAGAAGATAGAGAGAGAGAGTGAAAGTCATCCCCTATGTCTCAGCCATAGGTTCTATAAAGTATGCTATGTTGTGTACCAGACCTATTGTGTACCTTGCCATGAGTTTTACAAGGGGGTACAATAGTGATCCAGGAGTAGATCACTGGACAACAGTCAGAATTATCCTTAGGTACCTAAAGAGGACTAAGGAAATGTTTCTTGGTTATGGAGGCGATAAAGAGTTCGTCGCAAAGGGTTACATTGATGCAAGCTTTGACACTGATCCCGATGACTCTGAGTCTCAATCTGGATACATATTGAAAGTGGTAGCAATTAGCTAGAGTAGCTCCGCGCAGAGTATTGTTGATAGAGGCAAAGGTGTCCCGTCTTTCGATGAGATGATGGATATCGCTTTGGTGGCAGTCGACTTTGACGATCCGACTACGAACGTGCGAGGACGTCGCGCCTTAGCAATCGCTAAACCAACTCCGAGAGGTTATTGACCACGCCGGAGCACGATCAACCTGACCACGAGGGTCTGTTTCCTGCGAGCAAACAAAGAACAAGCAAGAAACTGAGATTGCAATCTGGATATTGCGAATATAAGATGAAAGCTTTATTGATCAAGGTGGGGTTCTGTGACGCCTTTGTCTGGTCGTTGAACACAAACGAAGTACGCGAAGTTGCAGCTATGGCGAACATTTAATCTAAACAAAACCCAAAGTCTAAACGGTGCCCTAAGAGCTATATATATGGAGGAAGAGAGGGGGAATTTCGTGGCCCTTGGTGGAGGGGTGCGAAATCAACCCTATCTCTTGTTTCCCCACACATACGGACTCTAAAAATAGCCTATACTTATGTATTTCGAAATTACATGGGCCTGGCCCAATAAAAAGGTGACGCAGCACCTATAATAGCCTCTAGACGAAATTTATGAAGTGACATCTTGTATATTTCGTCCAAGGCTTCATGCACTCGTTATGGAGGCTTCAAAGACCTGAAATCATCACTTGTAACTCTGTTCTTGTTCCCCTTGCGCATGCCATCATCTCCATGCTTGTTCTTGCTCCATTGTTCATCCTTCTCCAAGCTAGGCCCTTCATTTGTAAGCAAAACAAATGTATCCAATTTAGGCAGCATCATATTCTCATGAACATCAGAATCATTACCAAGAAACGAAAGTACCTGGTAATTTAGTTGGCGTGCGCGAGCTCTAGTAATTGGTCCAGTATGTATAGCAGCAGGGGCTGTGGGTGTAACAATGGTATTGATGTCCTCATCATCCTCCCCTTCTTGAAATGAAGTCGTCCTCGACGGAAGCTCATCTTCCTCACCCAAATAAGGCTTCAAATCTGCAATGTTAAAAGTGGGACTAACCCCAAAATCTGCAGGCAGCTCAAGTTTATATGCATTATCATTTATTTTCTCTAAGACCTTAAAGGGACCATCAGCCCGTGGCATGAGCTTTGATTTGCGCAAATCGGGAAATCTATGCTTACGCAAATGTAACCAAACAAGATCTCCAGGTGCAAACACAACATGTTTTCTACCCTTATCTCCAGCAAGTTTATATTTGGCATTCATACGCTCAATGTTTTCCTTAGTTAACTCATGCATTTTTAAAATCAATTCAGCACGTTGTTTAGCATCAAAATTAACCTTCTCCGAAGATGGAAGAGGCAACAAATCAATAGGTGCACGAGGTAGGAAACCATACACAACTTCAAAAGGGCACATCTTAGTAGTAGAATGCAATGAACGATTATAAGCAAATTCAATATGAGGCAAGCATTCCTCCCACATTTTCTTATTATTCTTCAAAACAGCCCTAAGCATAGTAGACAATGTTCTATTGACTACTTCAGTTTGTCCATCAGTTTGGGGGTGACAAGTAGTACTAAAAAGCAGTTTAGTCCCCAACTTAGCCCATAAACATCTCCAAAAGTGGCTGAGAAATTTAGTATCACGATCTGAAACAATAGTATTTGGCACACCATGCAAGCGAATAATTTCACGAAAGAACAAATCAGCAACATTAACAGCATCATCGCTTTTATGACATGGTATAAAGTGTGCCATTTTCGAGAATCTATCCACGACAACAAATATGCTATCCCTCCCCTTCTTTGTTCGAGGTAAACCTAAAACAAAGTCCATAGATATATCCTCCCAAGGAACACTAGGTACAGGCAAAGGCATATATAAACCATGAGGATTGAGTCATGACTTAGCTTTTTGACATGTAGTGCAGCGAGCAATAAAACGCTCAACATCCCGTCTCATCTTTGGCCAAAAGAAATGTGTAGCAAGTACGTCCTCCGTCTTCTTCACGCCAAAGTGTCCCATTAATCCTCCTCCATGCGCCTCCTGCAACAAGAAAAGACGAACGGAGCTAGCTGGAATGCATAGCTTGTTAGCACGAAACACAAATCCATCGTTAACAACAAACTTGTTCCACATTCTTCCTTCTTTACAATTCTGCATTACATCTTTAAAATCAGCATCATGCACATATTGATCTTTGATGGTCTCCAAACCAAATATTTTGAAGTCAAGTTGTGAAAGCATAGTATAGCGACGAGACAATGCATCAGCAATAACATTTTCTTTTCCCTTCTTGTGTTTAATGACATAAGGGAAAGTCTCAATGAATTCAACCCATTTAGCGTGTCTACGATTCAGTTTAGCTTGACTTTTAATATGTTTCAAAGATTCATGATCAGAATGTATAACAAATTCTTTGGGCCATAAATAATGTTGCCATGTTTCTAAAGTCCGAACAAGAGCATATAATTCTTTATCATAAGTAGAATAATTCAGACTAGGCCCACTCAATTTTTCAGAAAAGTATGCAACAGGTTTGCCATCTTGTAATAACACACCTCCTAATCCAATTCCACTAGCATCAAATTCAAGCTCAAAAGTCTTATTAAAATCAGGAAGTTGGAGTAAAGGAGCATGTGTCAACTTATCTTTCAATACCGTGAAGGCTTCTTCCTGTGCGGTACCCCAAACAAAAGGCACATCCTTCTTTGTAAGCTCGTTGAGAGGTGCAGCAATGGTGCTGAAATCTCTCACAAAACGCCTATAGAATCCAGCGAGGCCAAGAAAACTCCTCACTTGTGTGACCGTTTTGGGCTGCGGCCAACTCTCAATAGCTTCAATCTTGGCTTTGTCAACTTCAATTCCCTGTGGAGTAACAACATAGCCAAGAAAAGATACTCGGTCGGTGCAAAAGGTGCACTTCCCAAGGTTACCAAACAAACGTGCATCACGTAGAGCAATAAAAACAGCACGTAAATGTTCCAAGTGTTCTTCCAAAGATCTGCTATAAATCAGTATATCATCAAAATAGTGATAGAGGCAAAGGTGTCCCGTCTTTCGATGAGATGGTGGATTTCGCTTTGGTGGAAGTCGACTTTGACGATCCGACTACGAACGTGCGAGGACGTCGCGCCTTAGCAATCGCTAAACCAACTCCGAGAGGTTATTGACCACGCCGGAGCACGATCAACCTGACCACGAGGGTCTGTTTCCTGCGAGCAAACGAAGAACAAGCAAGAAACTGAGATTGCAATCTGGATATTGCGAATATAAGATGAAAGCTTTATTGATCAAGGTGGGGTTCTGTGACGCCTTTGTCTGGTCGTTGAACACAAACGAAGTACGCGAAGTTGCAGCTATGGCGAACTTTTAATCTAAACAAAACCCGAAGTCTAAATGATGCCCTAAGGGCTGTATATATGGAGGAAGAGGGGGGAATTTCGTGGCCCTTGGTGGAGGGGTCCGAAATCAACCCTATCTCTTGTTTCCCCACACATACGGACTCTAAAAATAGCCTATACTTATGTATTTCGAAATTACATGGGCCTGGCCCAATAATAAGGTGACGCAGCACCTAAAATAGCCTCGGGACGAAATTTATGAAGTGGCATCTTGTATATTTCGTCCAAGGCTTCATGCACCCATTATGGTGGCTTCAAAGTCCTGAAATCATCACTTGTAACTCCGTTCTTATTCCCCTTGCGCATGCCATCATCTCCATGCTTGTTCTTGCTCCAATGTTCATCCTTCTCCAAGCTAGGCCCTTCATTTGTAAGCAAAACAAATGTATCCAATTTAGGCAGCATCATATTCTCATGAACATTAGAATCATTACCAAGAAACGAAAGTACCTGGTAATTTAGTTGGCGTGCACGAGCTCTAGTAATTGGTCCAGTATGTATAGCAGCAGGGGCTGTGGGTGTAACAATTGTATTGATGTCCTCATCAGAACGATTATAAGCAAATTCAATATGAGGCAAGCATTCCTCCCACATTTTCTTATTAGTCTTCAAAACAGCCCTAAGCATAGTAGACAACGTTCTATTGACTACTTCAGTTTGTCCATCAGTTTGGGGGTGACAAGTAGTACTAAAAAGCAGTTTAGTCCCCAACTTAGCCCATAAACATCTCCAAAAGTGGCTAAGAAATTTAGTATCACGATCTGAAACAATAGTATTTGGCACACCATGCAAGCGAATAATTTCACGAAAGAACAAATCAGCAACATTAACAGCATCATCGCTTTTATGACATGGTATAAAGTGTGCCATTTTCGAGAATCTATCCACGACAACAAATATGCTATCCCTCCCCTTCTTTGTTCGAGGTAAACCTAAAACAAAGTCCATAGATATATCCTCCCAAGGAACACTAGGTACAGGCAAAGGCATATATAAACCATGAGGATTGAGTCGTGACTTAGCTTTTTGACATGTAGTGCAGCGAGCAATAAAACGCTCAACATCCCGTCTCATCTTTGGCCAAAAGAAATGTGTAGCAAGTACGTCCTCCGTCTTCTTCACGCCAAAGTGTCCCATTAATCCTCCTCCTTGCGCCTCCTGCAACAACAAAAGACAAACGGAGCTAGCTGGAATGCATAGCTTGTTAGCACGAAACACAAATCCATCATTAACAACAAATTTGTTCCACATTCTTCCTTCTTTACAATTCTGCATTACATCTTTAAAATCAGCATCATGCACATATTGATCTTTGATGGTCTCCAAACCAAATATTTTGAAGTCAAGTTGTGAAAGCATAGTATAGCGACGAGACAATGCATCAGCAATAACATTTTCTTTTCCCTTCTTGTGTTTAATGACATAAGGGAAAGTCTCAATGAATTCAACCCATTTAGCATGTCTACGATTCAGTTTAGCTTGACTTTTAATATGTTTCAAAGATTCATGATCAGAATGTATAACAAATTCTTTGGGCCATAAATAATGTTGCCATGTTTCTAAAGTCCGAACAAGAGCATATAATTCTTTATCATAAGTAGAATAATTCAGACTAGGCCCACTCAATTTTTCAGAAAAGTATGCAACAGGTTTGCAATCTTGTAATAACACACCTCCTAATCCAATTCCACTAGCATCACATTCAAGCTCAAAAGTCTTATTAAAATCAGGAAGTTGGAGTAAAGGAGCATGTGTCAACTTATCTTTCAATACCGTGAAGGCTTCTTCCTGTGCGGTACCCCAAAGAAAAGGCACATCTTTCTTTGTAAGCTCATTGAGAGGTGCAGCAATGGTGCTGAAATCTCTCACAAAACGCCTATAGAATCCAGCGAGGCCAAGAAAACTCCTCACTTGTGTGACCGTTTTGGGCTGCGGCCAACTCTCAATAGCTTCAATCTTGGCTTTATCAACTTCAATTCCCTGTGGAGTAACAACATAGCCAAGAAAAGATACTCGGTCGGTGCAAAAGGTGCACTTCCCAAGGTTACCAAACAAACGTTGATGAGGACATCAATACAATTGTTACACCCACAGCCCCTGCTGCTATACATACTGGACCAATTACTAGAGCTCCTGCACGCCAACTAAATTACCAGGTACTTTCGTTTCTTGGTAATGATTCTAATGTTCATGAGAATATGATGCTGCCTAAATTGGATACATTTGTTTTGCTTACAAATGAAGGGCCTAGCTTGGAGAAGGATGAACATTGGAGCAAGAACAAGCATGGAGATGATGGCATGCGCAAGGGGAACAAGAACGGAGTTACAAGTGATGATTTCAGGACTTTGAAGCCACCATAATGGGTGCATGAAGCCTTGGACGAAATATACAAGATGCCACTTCATAAATTTCGTCCCGAGGCTATTTTAGGTGCTGCGTCACCTTATTATTGAGCCAGGCCCATGTAATTTCGAAATACATAAGTATAGGCTATTTTTAGAGTCCGTATGTGTGGGGAAACAAGAGATAGGGTTGATTTCGGACCCCTCCACCAAGGGCCACGAAATTCCCCCCCTCTTCCTCCATATATACAGCCCTTAGGGCATCGTTTAGACTTTGGGTTTTGTTTAGATTAAAAGTTCGCCATAGCTGCAACTTCGCGTACTTCGTTTGTGTTCAACGACCAGACAAAGGCGTCACAGAACCCCACCTTGATCAATAAAGCTTTCATCTTATATTCGCAATATCCAGATTGCAATCTTAGTTTCTTGCTTGTTCTTCGTTTGCTCGCAGGAAACAGACCCTCGTGGTCAGGTTGATCGTGCTCCGGCGTGGTCAATAACCTCTCGGAGTTGGTTTAGCGATTGCTAAGGCGCGACGTCCTCGCACGTTCGTAGTCGGATCATCAAAGTCGACTTCCACGAAAGCGAAATCCACCATCTCATCGAAAGACGGGACACCTTTGCCTCTATCATCAACCCATTTAGCATGTCTACGATTCAGTTTAGCTTGACTTTTAATATGTTTCAAAGATTCATGATCAGAATGTATAACAAATTCTTTGGGCCATAAATAATGTTGCCATGTTTCTAAAGTCCGAACAAGAGCATATAATTCTTTATCATAAGTAGAATAATTCAGACTAGGCCCACTCAATTTTTCAGAAAAGTATGCAACAGGTTTGCCATCTTGTAATAACACACCTCCTAATCCAATTCCACTAGCATCACATTCAAGCTCAAAAGTCTTATTAAAATCAGGAAGTTGGAGTAAAGGAGCATGTGTCAACTTATCTTTCAATACCGTGAAGGCTTCTTCCTGTGCGGTACCCCAAAGAAAAGGCACATCTTTCTTTGTAAGCTCATTGAGAGGTGCAGCAATGGTGCTGAAATCTCTCACAAAACGCCTATAGAATCCAGCGAGGCCAAGAAAACTCCTCACTTGTGTGACCGTTTTGGGCTGCGGCCAACTCTCAATAGCTTCAATCTTGGCTTTATCAACTTCAATTCCCTGTGGAGTAACAATATAGCCAAGAAAAGATACTCGGTCGGTGCACTTCTCAAGGTTACCAAACAAACGTGCATCACGTAGAGCAATAAAAACAACATGTAAATGTTCCAAATGTTCTTCCAAAGATCTGCTATAAATCAATATGTCATCAAAGTAAACTACCACAAATCGTCCAATGAAAGCACGTAAAACTTCGTTCATTAATCTCATGAAAGTACTAGGTGCATTAGTTAACCCAAAAGGCATGACTAACCACTCATATAATCCAAACTTAGTTTTAAATGCTGTTTTCCATTCATCTCCCAATTTCATACGAATTTGATGGTAGCCACTACGCAAATCAACTTTGGAGAATATTGTAGAGCCACTCAATTCATCAAGCATATCATCTAGCCTAGGAATAGGATGACGATAACGAATAGTAATATTATTAATGCCTCTACAATCAACACACATACGTGATGTACCATCCTTTTTCGGCACTAGAATAATAGGAACAACACAATGACTAAGGGATTCGCGTATATAACCTTTGTCGAGAAGCTCTTGTACTTGACGCATAATCTCCTTCGTCTCCTCTGGATTGGTACGGTATGGTGCACGGTTTGGCAGTGAAGCACCGGGAATTAAGTCAATCTGATGCTCAATCCCTCGAATAGGCGGTAATCCCGGTGGCACGTCTTGTGGAAAAACGTCAGCGAACTCCTGCAAAATGTTAGTGACAACAGGAGGCAAAGAGGAAGGCACGTCCTCGAATGAAAATAATGCCTATTTGCACACAAAAGCATAGCAAACAGATTTGCTGAAATCTAGCTCATCAATATCAGATTTGGTGGCAAATAAACATGCACTTTTCAATTTAATTTCAGAAGCAACACTAGATGGTTTATTATTAGGCTTCATTTGTTGCTCAAATTCTTTTGCCACAATCTGATTTTCACTCTTATTCTTCTCCTGTTTTGCTTTATTAGCTCTATTAATATCATCTTTCAAAATGGAATCAGGAGTCATAGGAAGCAAAGTAATATTTTTATCCTTATGAACAAGAGTATAGTGATTGTTTCTACCATGGTGTACAGAATTTTTATCAAATTGCCATTGTCTACCAAGTAATAAGGAACATGCTTGCATAGGTACCACATCACAATCAACATAATCAGCATATGTAGAGATACTAAAATGCACACGAACAGTACGTGTTACCTTAACCTTGCCGCTGTTGTTGAACCATTGGATGTAGTAAGGATGTGGATGTGGTCTTATGGTGAGAGAAAGCTTCTCCACCATCTCCATGCTAGCCAAGTTGTTGCAGCTCCCTCCGTCTATTATGACGCGCACAGAACATTCCTTCACAACTCCCTTGGTATGGAACAAATTGTGCCTCTGATTTTGCTCAGCTTGTGTGACCTGCACACTCAAAACACGTTGAGCAACTAAACATTCATACCTGTCAGCGTCTTCAGGAGCCATGTATTGCGTCTCATGATCAGAATCATCTCCACCATGTTCTTCACGTGTAATAAGAGCCAATGTCTCCTCATCATAGTCACTAGCGGACTCATATCCACCATCCGCGGTAGCAATCATCACACGCGGAGATTTGCATTCTCTCGCATAATGACCTCCTCCCTTACAACGACGACAAATAATATCACTTGTGTGCCCTATTGATGCCCTGGAAGAAGCAGAACTCTGTGCAGGCCCGACAGGTGCGCTCTTGGCAGATAATGGTGGTTGTTCCTGTTTTCTTGTATCAGGGCTGTAGGAGGCACCTGATTGAGGTGCTGGTGCAGTTGAAGTAGAAAATGCACGCGGTGTCCATGATGAAGGTCGGCCTGTAGAAAAGTTAGTTCGCGCCAATGCTTGTCGATCCTGCACTTCACCTTCAGCTTTACAAGCAAGATGGAATAAACGAGTGATATTAGTATACTCCTTATAGTCTAGAATGGTCTGAATCTCTCTATTTAATCCACCCAGAAAACGTGCAAGCATAGCTTCATTCTCCTCAACAATACCACATCGAATCATGCCAGTTTGTAATTCCTGATAATATTCTTCTACAGAATTTTTTCCTTGTCTTAAACGCTGCAATTTTTGAAGCAATTCACGTTGATAATATGGTGGAACCCAACGCGTACGCATAGCGGTTTTCAAAGCAGCCCAAGTAGTTGGAATAGGCTATAATCTACAATGTTCAGACCACCATACACATGCAAAAGTAGTGAAAGCACAAACAGCAGCAGCAACTCGTCTCTCCTCAGGATATTGTAAACATGTAAATCGTTGTTCAGTTTCTAACTCCCAAGTAAGATATATATCAGGAACATATCTACCCTCAAATGGTGGAATATTCAATTTCAGTTTAGGAATATGGACATCATCTCGTACCTGAGGTGGTGGTGCAGGCCTACCATTACGAATATATACCTGAGGTCGACCTGCTGGTGGTGGTGCTGGTGGTTGCACGTAGTTCTGATTTTGAGCAACCTCATCCTCGTAATCTCCCACATAATCATCCTCCTCCGCATTAGCAGCAGGAGCCACAGAAGTATCAACAGCAGCACCAATAGTTTTTTCCAAACGCAAGAGGAACACGGCTCGCTCGGCGGAGTCTATTTCGCGACGTGGAGGTAGTCGTTGTTGTTGTTGTTGGAGAGGTGCGTTAGGTGCAGCGGGTGGTGGTGGTGGAAGACGCGCGAGCAATTCATTAAACTTGTTATTGAGCTTTGTTTCGAACGTCTTCTCCATGCCATCTATCTTCTCCATGGCCTCTTCAAATCTGTTTAGCACGTCTTGCACCTGTTCACTCATCATTTGCTGAAATTTATCATGCAAATCCTTATTCGTCATGTTCTCCCAGTCAGTCTCGTCGGCTTGTGATCCCGGCATGGTTAGCAGCAATAGAAACACGCAAGAATATGATCCTACAGACTACTAACAAGAGGTGGTGGTGGGTGTCACAAATCCGTCAAGCAAATCTCAAATTCTTACCAGTTCTTACCCAGCAGCAGGCGGTGATCGGCAACCGCTGTAGTCAAAAAACTCTCAAAGCTTGGATAGAGCGATTACCAGGGAGAGTCAAACGCACGACGTAGATGTATGTGGAGCTGGGAAGGCTTATAATATGGTAGCAAAAAGGGTCAGCAATAATCAATTCAGAGATGCAAAGTTGAATAAACGCTCAACGACGGTACTGTGTTGGTCCTAGGCTAGACTGTGTAGAGACGCGAGCCTAGAACACCAACAAAATCACGGCGCGGCACGTAAACAAGGGAAAAGCACACTCTGGATTTTTTTCGCTCTTTTCTTTTTGCGCTTTTTTTTTGCGCTGCTTTTTTTTTGCGAAAAATCACTATAATGGCGAGTGTCTCAAAACTCTTCCTAGCTCAAACTGACAGGATGGGCACGAAATTTTTTCGACCAATTTTTTTTTTTGACTGCCCGGACCCAAAAACTGGAAACGGGTCAAAAAAAACTTCCTATAATGGCACCTGTCTCAAAACACTCAGAAACACCTAAAAATAGGATAGCCAGAAATTTTTTCGAAAAATGCGTTTTCGAAAATTTTTGGGCCTAAACGGAGCATGGTTTCCGGACTCTTTTTTTTTCCGAAACCTACTCCGGCAAGGAAACACGAATCGGAATCTAGATGGATCTCGAAAACAAACCTAATATGACAAGAACTCGGATTGGTGGTGGATATATGGTGGTAGATGGCAGCGGTGGTGGTATATGACAGCTGTGGTGGTATATGGATACAGATTCGAAGCGGTGGCGGATAAGCGGTGGTGGTAGATGGCAGGGGTGATAATGATGGTGCGGCGGCGGCGTGACAACTTATGACCAGAACTCAAAACTCTACAAGACTAGACTCTAAGACCAGCAACTAGACACGACGATGCAACCGCAAATTCAACAAAGCAAAACCCTAAAAAGATTATGCAAAGGCTCAGATTGGTTCGGATATGATGAACTAACCCTATTTTTTTGTGGCTTTTTCGTAGACTATAGGTATGAAGAACAGACTCGATCTAAACTACAAAAAACTGTAAAATCTCACCGAGCAACCTGGAAATCTGATACCACTTGATAGAGGCAAAGGTGTCCCGTCTTTCGATGAGATGATGGATATCGCTTTGGTGGCAGTCGACTTTGACGATCCGACTATGAACATGCGAGGACGTCGCGCCTTAGCAATCGCTAAACCAACTCTGAGAGGTTATTGACCACGCCGGAGCATGATCAACCTGACCACGAGGGTCTGTTTCCTGCGAGCAAACGAAGAACAAGCAAGAAACTGAGATTGCAATCTGGATACTGCGAATATAAGATGAAAGCTTTATTGATCAAGGTGGGGTTCTGTGACGCCTTTGTCTGGTCGTTGAACACAAACGAAGTACGCGAAGTTGCAGCTATGGCAAACTTTTAATCTAAACAAAACCCAAAGTCTAAACGGTGCCCTAAGGGCTGTATATATGGAGGAAGAGAGGGGGAATTTCGTGGCCCTTGGTGGAGGGGTGCGAAATCAACCCTATCTCTTGTTTCCCCACACATACGGACTCTAAAAATAGCCTATACTTATGTATTTCGAAATTACATGGGCCTGGCCCAATAAAAAGGTGACGCAACACCTATAATAGCCTCTGGACGAAATTTATGAAGTGACATCTTGTATATTTCGTCCAAGGCTTCATGCACTCGTTATGGAGGCTTCAAAGACCTGAAATCATCACTTGTAACTCTGTTCTTGTTCCCCTTGCGCATGCCATCATCTCCATGCTTGTTCTTGCTCCATTGTTCATCCTTCTCCAAGCTAGGCCCTTCATTTGTAAGCAAAACAAATATATCCAATTTAGGCAGCATCATATTCTCATGAACATCAGAATCATTACCAAGAAACGAAAGTACCTGGTAATTTAGTTGGCGTGCGCGAGCTCTAGTAATTGGTCCAGTATGTATAGCAGCAGGGGCTGTGGGTGTAACAATGGTATTGATGTCCTCATCAATTGTAGACATAGAAATTTGCAAAATACATATGGATCTGAATGTGGCACACCCATTGACTAAACCTCTTTCACAAGCAAAAGATGATCACACCTTATTACTCTTTGGGTGTTAATCACATGGCAATGTGAACTAGATTATTGACTCTAGTAAACCCTTCGGGTATTAATCACATGGCGATGTGAACTATGGGTGTTAATCACATGACGATGTGAACTAGATTATTGACTCTAATGCAAGTGGCAGACTGAAGGAAATATGCCCTAGAGGCAATAATAAAGTTGTTATTTTATATTTCCTTATTCATGATAAAGGTTTATTGTTCAAGCTATAATTGTATTGATCGGAAACCTTGATACATGTGTGAATACATAAACAAACACTGTGTCCCTAGTGAGCCTCTACTAGACTTGATCGTTGATCAAAGATGGTTAAGGTTTCCTAACCATGGACATGTGTTGTCATTTGACAACGGGATCACATCATTAGGAGAATGATGTGATGGAAAAGACCCATCCATTAGCTTAGCATTTGATCGTCCAGTTTTTTTCTACTGCTTTCATGTATGTCAAATACATATTCCTTTGACTACGAAATCATGCAACTCCCGAATAGCGGAGGAATACCTTGTATGCTATCAAACGTCACAATGTAATTGGGTGTTTTGTTGGGTTGGCGTGAATTAGGATTAGGATTTGTCACTCAGAGTATCGAAGAGGTATCTCTTGGCCCTCTCGGTAATGCACATCATAAGAAGCCTTGCAAGCAAAGTGATGTAGGGTGGAACCCTATACGGCCGATCTTTCACGAACGGAGCGGATCCCAACTAAGAACACGAAGAACACTGGGAAGAATGGAGAGAAATCACAAAGGGAAACACTCAAGAACAAGTCCAATCACACATCCACTAGACAATCAAACACACAAGATCCACAAGGTACATGAACAACAAAGGCAAAGATACAAGGTAAGGTTCATCTCCATGAGGAGGTCTTGAAGGGGGCCACCCAAGAGGGGGTCTTGAATCCAAGGGGGATCTTCTCCGTAGAGGGGGCGAGGTCTCTCTCGTGGACTAGATCCATATGGATGAGCAAAGCACTATCTCAAATGAGCTAATCCTTTGCTAACCCTAACTAGGAGGAGGGGGAGTAGTATATATAGTCTAAGCCATGAAGGGGTAAGTGGGAAAGGGATACATGGGCCTCTGGCCTGACTCTGCGTGCAGGTAGGCGCCGGATGTCTGGGCTGGGGGCCGGATGTCCAGGGCTTCGTGAGTCGGTGGATATCCGGGGCACTGGCTGGATGTCCGGCCCGAAGATGGGCAAACTTCTGGTGCGTTCTGTCATCAATGCCAGATTTCCAGGGGAGGTGCCGGATGTCCGGGCTTTGGCGAGGCGCCGGATGTCCGGGGCTGATGCTATTGGCCGTCTGTTGGTGTAACTCCATGGCGGCTGCACAGGCGCCGGATGTCCGGCCGTTGTAGCTTCAGCAGCTCCATCTTATTCCGTCATTGCTTCTAGGCTTCCCTCGCAGATAGTGTAGTTGTTCCTTGGTGCTTGCACTCCTCCTCGTCGTCCGTAGTGTTCGAACAATACCTATGCATGCACACGAGTGGAGTGTCAAGTAGTATACCATCCTCGAAGGGGTCAAGTGAGCACGTGTAAAGGAGATGATTCACCTTTGTGTATGTGAAGTAGAGGTCGCACATGTCACTTGCCAAACGGACTCTTGACATGGTGATGTCCATGGGATGCTCCACATCACAAAGTGACTAATGAATTAGTCACAAGGTGATGTATTACGGAACAAGTAAAGAGACTTGCCGGTAATGAGATTGAACTAGGTATGAAGATACCGATGATCGAATCTCGGGCAAGTTACATTCCGATGGACAAAGGGAATTACGTATGTTGTCATAAAGGTTCGATTGATAAAGATCTTCATAGAATATGTAGGAGCCAATATGGGCATCCAAGTTCTACTATTGGTTATTGACCGGAGAGGTGTCTCAGTCATGTCTACAAGTTCTTGAACCCGTAGGATCCGCACGCTTAATGTTCGTTAACAATATAGTTTTATATGAGTTATGTATGTTGGTGACAAATGTTGTTCAGAGTCCTGGATGAGATCACAGATATGATGAGGAGCTCCGGAATGGTCTGGAGGTAAAGATTCATATATAGGATAATAGTGTTTGGTCTCTGGAAGGGTTCTGGATGTTTCCCGAAATGTTTGGGTATGAGAACACTTTATTTGGGCCAAAGGGGAAAGCCCATGAGGCTTTTGGAAAGTGCAAAAGGAAGTTTCGCGGAGACCAGAGGCTAGACGCCAGGAACCCTGTTGTTTAGGGGGTAGACGCTGGGAACCCTGGCGTCTAGCCCTGGAGTCCGAGAAGGACTCTTACCTTTCGGGTAAATCGACTTCGAGGAGGAGTTTACTCCAAGTTTCGACACCAAGGTTCAACATATAAATAGAGGGGTAGGGCTAGCACCCAATACACATCAAGATTCACCAAGCCATGTGCCAGCAACCATGTCCGCTCTAGTTTATCTTCTGACTAGTTTCTGTAGTGCTTAGCGAAACCCTGCGGAGATTGTTCTTCATCACCAACCGTCAGCACGCCATCGTGCTGCCAGAACTCATCTACTACTTCGTGTGTCATGCTAGATCAAGAAGGCGAGGACGTCATCGGTCCGAACGTGTGCTGAACGCAGAGGTGCCGTACGTTCAGTACATGATCGAGACAGATCGTGAAGGTGTACAACTACATCAACCGCGTTGATAAACGCTTCCGCTTTGCGATCTTCAAGGGTATGAAGATGCTCTCCCCCTCTCATAGCTATGCATCTCCATGGATAGATCTTGCGTGTGCGTAGAAATTTTTGATATTGCATGTTACGCTTCCCAACAATGAGGTCCAGCCAATGGCCAACCGACACGTTCACAACGGTCGGATCTTGGAGCAACGGTAACATTACTTGAGGAACAAGTAATGCTAACTCCTTGGTCTGAGGAAAATCTCTCATAGCGAACAAGATCACAGTATCTTGCTGGCATGTATTTACAAGGAGCACAAAGAGATTTCTCTCACAGCTTTCATAGGATCTGGGTTTAGCATCAGAGAATCAAAGCTTCGAATGCTACACCCCTCTTAATAGTATAGTGGTCCTATGACTCCATTAAAGAAGAAGAATAATGAAACAAATGCTACATCTTCACTCCATCTTCATTCTTCCTCAAACGCAGTCATATGCTTCGAACAGACACCAAACCAATTGCTTGAACTTCAACAATTTTTAGGGGTCACTCTTGTTAGCTTCATCTTCGGTGATAACCTTAGCTGCACTGCAGGGAGATTATCTTCTTCGTTTGCATCAAACAACCCGATATTTTAGGGACATGTTACTCTATGTGCACTAGCAAACACATAAGTCCCGCACTATTTATGTCAACAAACTCCAAAACACAAAGGGCCTATCATTGCACCAACAATCTCCCCATTTTGGACGGTTGTTGACAAAATAGATAATCATCAAAGTGAAGATAGATAAGCGAAAAGTAATCGAACAAGATTGAAATTTGCGTTACTTGGCTCGATGATGAAATGTACTCCCCCTAGATGTATGCAGGGTCAATTGATATAGAATGAGATTCCTTGTAATTCATTAAAGTAAGTGGAAGATTTTTCAATCATATGAGGTAATGATTCGCACTGATGATAATTAATCCAACCAGAATATAGTGCAATCATTCATGACTTCTATCAATAATTCCACTTGCAAAACAAATGCTTTGAGAGAATATAGCGTAGCAGGCGGGGTTATTAATATTACGGCCTATATAAGAAGTTTTACATCAGAGCACATAAAGTGGCATAAATAATCCCACAAGATAGAGCGAATAAACACAAAGACCAAATCGAACAAAGCAAATCTATCGAAACTCTCGATGTAATTCTCCCCCCTTTTGTCAACTAGTGTCAAAAGGGTGATGAAAAACATGAGTGCGAAAATAGGTGAATATGATACATTCTGAGGCATCGCCCGAAGAACTGCCCGAAGAAGTTTCTGATTCGGAGGTGGCTGAAACATGTTCATCATCAGCAGTAGCAGATCCTTCGAGACTAGCTTGGGGCAGAGTAGAGGAAGGCACATTGGGATCAGCCTCTTGAGTCTTGCAAGACAAAATATTTCCTTCAGAAGGTTTCTCAGTGGGTGAAGTGGCTTCTAATTCGTCGAGCATTTTGCGTAGCTGAATCTGAAGTAGATTCATTGTTTGTTCACGAGCTGGAAAAGGTGGAGTAATGCGGTCTTGAAAATCTTTAGCTTAAAACCCTTGGCCAATATACTCATAGAATTCTTTGAGATGAGAGTGGCTCAATTATTTCTTTGAGAAGAATTTCCGAAGCAATTTCTAGAGACCCTTCTTGTTTTTTGCTGTGATCATGTGCACAACTTTTGTTAGGTTGTGTCTAACATTTAGTTTGGCAGCCAGGTGCTCTTTCTCTTGACGATCCTCAGCCATATTCTCCAGCAGCAGTTGTTGAGTGCACAAACTCACTTCAAAATGTGAAGGAGGTTGTGTGTTAGGTTCACGATCACACTGAGGTAGCCGAGATCCATTGAAAGTGTTGTGATAATCTGGAGGGCTGGACAATGGAACTTTTCCTGAGGAAAAACTTCCATGATTTTTATCATGTCACGGACTGGAGGAATGAAGCTCTTGTGACTGACTTTTGCAAGATATTTGGTCTTCATTGCATAGTCAACCACTTTACGAATCCAGGGAACAAACACTTTGATAGTATTCGGGTGCTGAGCTGAACCCATCAGTATGTGCAGGAACATGTCTTCAGCATCGAAGATGAACCCTTGAGAGATAGCATGGATGGTGTTCTGAAGAACATCAGAGATAGCATTGTATGTATTCATCCCAGCCAGCGGACAGAGGGTATAAGTTAGTATATGATATAATGTCTGATTATCGAATGTCAAGTGCTCATGCAGGGGAGGACCATTGTAGTCACAAATTTTATCTTCATCCATTGTGCATCAGAAATCTTCATTAGAGATCACATCAATGTTATGAACTCGAATCTCAGTCTTTACATGTTCAAACCGAGGGAAATGAAAGTGGGAGACAAAGTCTATTCCAGAGCAATTTATCCTTTTCCCTTCAGTCATCCACTCCATGATCCATTTTGTGCTATCAGTTGCATCACCGGAGATATATAGTGGCATAAAATTGTAGGATGATCTATCTGTTCCATGGATGCTGATATGCAAAGACATGTGTGACGTCAAAGTCTTTGATGACTTGGAATACTTGGTTGAAGCAACCAATGTTTTTCATCGCAGCAAAGTCTAGAAACTCATGAGGGAAAATCTTGTGGCTGTCATATAATATCTGAGAATAATAAAAGGCATGTTCCCGAGTCTAAAACCGAGGAGATTCTGAAGTGCTTGGCTTGCTGTATGGACTCTCTTGAAAGAAGGTTGGATGAGTGTTCCAATTAAAAAGTGGTCCTTTGACGCCAATGCCGATGGAAAATAGCGACAGTTGCTCGCGAGGATACGGGTACTTGAGTTCATCTTCTACAGAATTCACTTCATCGCCATAAATGAATGAGTCTGAGTGATGAGCAGAGACTGCTTTTGTTGCAGAAGGATTAATATCTGAAGTTCTTCGTGCAGTATCGAGTGAGATTCTCAGAGGAGAAGGATTAGCCACTTGTTCAAGTGCTAGATCAGGCACTGAATTTTTATCAGCCACTTGGGGCTGTTTGTGATTTTCTTCAGGAGTCGTTTGAGGAGCAGAGGGAGGAACCGAATCATTTGGTTCATCACGGGTAGGATAAGCTTGGCATTCAGACTAAGGAATTTCACCTTCTTCCAAAACAAATTGTTGAGGCAGATTTTCTTCATGAACTGGAGAGGCCACATGCACTGTTTCAGTTGGCCTTGGCGAAGTAGATGCACCTGCAGCTGGTTCATGAGTTGGGGAATGAATTGCTCATTCAGGAGAATTTTCTTTCTATGCTACATCATCTGGAGGAGGAGGAGGGGCATTCTCCTTTGCTATCTTCTTTATCTTCTTCTGCTTGGACAGATCAATGTGTCCTTTGACTAGATCATTGTAACCAGTGACTTTGGGTTGGAGATCAAGGTAGACCTTATGAACAATTTGATCTAGATCAGAATGAAAGCCCAATCTCCTGTGCCGAAGGATAGTCAAAGCCTTATTGACATCCACAGAAGATTCTTCAAGTTGTGTGATGACAAACTTAGATGTTGTAGCTTGCATGATCCACATACGCTCTGTGAGTTGGGCAGTGAGGTCATTGATCTCAACCGAATCATTTCTCGTATCTTGGACTAAATCAAACGCTAGAGTAATTACTTCAGAGGGAATGGGCAAAGATGTCACTTCTCCATCAAATGGGTTCTCAACAAATCTGTCAAGTTGCTCCATAATGAACGTTTGATTGAAATTATGCAGCACATCAGAATCAACTTGAGCTTGTGCAACAGTAGGAGCGGTCTATGCCACATTTTTCTCGGATGGAGGCATTGAGGCTAATGGTTGAGTCAATTTGGGAGCAAATTTTGCAGCATGTTCTTTCACAATCTCAGCTCTAGGAGCATTCTGCTCGGCAGAAGGGGCTTTAATTTGCTTTGCCATTGGCTTCGGGAGCTTTTCTCCTGGCTTGGCAGTGCAGACAGGGGCATCAACTACCAAATTATGCAGATCAATTGCATCATGATGAGGAGTTCTGTTCACTTTGTCAACCATTGTTACAGTGGTTGGTGGGGTGTTTCTTTTCGATGGATTCTTCTTCGGAGGTGTAGTTGGGACAACACTTGCTCGAAGATCAGGCAGAAAAGTAGATGTAGTGACATTCATTTGTTCAGAGAGAGTTGCGTCAATTTCTTCTCTCGTGAGCGGAGGATCATCCTAATCAGAAGAATCACTTTCAGGCTCAACTGGTTTAGCAGGCCTTTTTCCTCGGTGCACTCCTTTTCTTCAGAGCAGTAGGTTTTGGATCATGTTTCGTCTTTGAACGACATTCGGCTTTTCCTTCAGCCTTTTTCTTTTCGACATCTGATTTGATGAGATGACGATTTTCTTCTTCTCTTGCCTGCTCCTTTTCAGTCTTCTTGGTTCTCATTTTAGCATTTTTGAGGCGCTTGGCCTTTTCTTCGGGGTATGAGTCAGCTGTCTTGAGACACAAGTCATGAGCGTCAGGAGGTGGTGGAGGACTTTGTTGGGGCTCACCTGCTCATATGAGTCCAATTTCGTGATAGTCACCCCACGGGGGATGGAAAGCAAAGTTCTTGGCATATCGAGGATGAATCATTTTGTAGTTGAACCACTTCCGAACCCAGTGATGCTGAATCTTTTCGGCACGCCTTTTTCTGAGTCAAATATTCTCTAGGTAGTGTGTTGTAGTCATTGAGGGTGTCCTGGATTAAGTGTCCTCAGGCATCCGGGCTATGTAACATGGGTCAGACTAATGGGCTATGAAGATACAAGACAGAAGACTTCCTCCCGTGTCCGGATGGGACTCTCCTTTGTGTGGATGGCAAGCTTGGCGTTCGGATATGTAGATTCATTCCTTTGTAAACCGACTCTGTACAACCCTAGGCCCCTCCGTGTCTATATAAACCAGAGGGTTTAGTCCGTAGAGGCCATCATAATCACAATCATACATGCTAGACCTCTAGGGTTTAGCCACATCGATCTCATGGTAGATCAACTCTTGTAAACCTCATACTCATCAAGATCAATGAAGCAGGACATAGGGTATTACCTCCATCAAGAGGGCCCGAACCTGGGTAAACATCGTGTCCCCTGTCTCCTGTTACCATCGACCCTAGACGCACATTTCGGGACCCCCTACCCGAGATCCACCGGTTTTGACACCGACATTGGTGCTTTCATTGAGAGTTCCGCTGCGTCGTCACCAAAAGGTTCGATGGCTCCATCAATCATCTACAACAATGCTGCCCTAGGGGGGGTTTCCTCCCCGGTCAGATCTTTATGTTCGGCGGTAGCACACTGCGGGCCAACTCGCTTGGCCATCTAGAGCAGATCGACAGCTACGCCCCAGGTCACCAGATTAGTTTTGGAAATCTGGACTATGTCGCTGATATCCGAGGAGACTTGATCTTCCAAGGGTTCACGACCCCTACCTCCGCTCTGGCCTTAGATCCGAAGCGCATCACCAGGTCCGAAGACGGGATTACTGAGCCCGCCGGACTATCTGCGGCCACTAATCCTAGCATGGGAGAACCGGAGGACGTTGTGTTGCTGGCAACCATCAGGAAGCCGGACTCACACAGGCGCCGAACTCTTCTCCGGACACAGGCGCCGAACTCTCGGAGTGAGCATTGTGTGAGCCCGTCCAAGGAGTTTCCCCCTACCGTACTCCATGGGTTTCCTTCTCCCTAGTCAAACCTCACCTTTAAGCGAGGCTCTGGACTTGATGCGATCCCTCGTCATTACAGAGGAGCAATGTTCGAACTACGCCCAGCCCGGACTAGGGGCTGAAAGCAGGGAATTTTACGTCCCACCCACCACCCACTTCATAGCCACTGTCGAGGACTTAACTGACATGCTTGACTACGTCTCCGAAGACATCGATTGTATGGACGATGATGCCGGAGAGGAGCAGGCCAAAAACCCGCCGTTTACTGGACGCTGGACGGCCACCTCTTCGTATGATGTGTACTTGGTGGACACACCCAAAGAAGGTAGAGGCAATGATAAAGAAAATCCAATCGAGGATAAACCTCCTGAGACACAGCCAAAGCGCCGACGCCAGCGGCACCGCTCTAAATCACGCCGTGGAAAAGACAGCAATACCGGCACAGGTGGCAACAATACTCTGGACGATGCCGAAGATAAAGAAGAACCCGTCAAGCGGACCTCCAAACAGGACAACCGGGAAGATGGGCAAGCTAGCCTTGATGAACAGGCTGAAAACAAAGACTCGGAGGACAACAATTATCTTCCTCTCTCCGAGGCTGAGGTGAGCCTCGGCAACGAGGATTTCATTGTGCCCGAGGAACCTCTCGAGCAGGAGCGCTTTAAGCGCTGGCTAATTGCCACTGCAAGGAGCCTGAAAAGAACCAACAGTAGCTTCAAGCTGATCAAGATCTGCTCAACGATAGATGGACTAATGTCCTGACAGCCGAGGAATACGGCCTCGAACGCCCAACCAAATGTTAGCCGAAGCGTAAACTGCTACCCCAATTTGACGACGAGGCCTTCGAGCCCGCACCTTCAACACGTAATGTGACTGACCGACCACCTCGTGGCCAGGACAAAACGGCAACTCAAGCCGAACACCAACCCGTACTACCTCGCCGGAAAGGTAGAGATATAATAGCTCGGGGATATACATATGACCTACGACAAGACCTGAACAGTAGAGCAGGTCAGACCAGATCGATCTACAAATCGCGGAGGCGTGCCCCGACGCGCGACGACGGCTATCCAGCCAGACGTGACAAGCATAATCACGCCCGGGCCGAAAACCGCAGATGGACTCCACCCGAGCTACGTCACGGCTTGGCCCGATATAGAGGCGCCGCACACCCCCTCTGCTTCACTAATGAAGTAATAGAGCATGAATTCCCAGAAGGGTTCAAACCTATGAATATCGAATTGTATGTTCGAACAACAGATCCCGTGGTATGGATTAAGGATTATCTTCTCCATATTCATATGGCCCGCGGTGATGATCTTCATGCCATAAAATATCACCCACTAAAATTAAAGAGACCAGCCCGGCACTGGCTAAACAGCCGCCCAGAAAACACTATTGGCAACTGTGAAGACCTGGAAGACGCCTTTCGCGACAACTTCCAAGGTACATATGTCCGGCCTCTGGATGACGATGACCTCAGCCACATCATCTAGCAGCCCGAAGAGTCTGCCAGGAAGCTCTGGACTAGGTTCTTAATTAAAAAGAACCAAATCGTCGACTGTCCGGACACCGAAGCCCTAGCGGCTTTTAAACATAGCATCCGAGATGAATGGCTGGCCCGTCACCTCGGCCAAGAAAAATCAAAGTCTATGGCAGCTCTTACGCACTGATGACCCGCTTCTGCGCGGGAGAATACAGCTGGTTGGCCCGCTGAAACAATAGCACCAACGATCCTGGCACCTCTGAGGTCAGGGACGGCAATGGCAAGCCTCGACGCAATAAAAACAAGCGTTGAAACAATAATGTAGGAACCCAAGACATGGCGGTCAACGCAGGATTCAGTGGTTCCAAATCCGGTCAATGGAAGAAGCCATTCAAGGCAAACAAAGATGGCCCATCCAGTTTAGACAGGATACTGGATCGGCCCTGTCAAATTCATGGCAACCCTGACAAACCCGCCAACCATACCAACAGAAATTGTTGGGCTTTCAAACAAGCAGGCAAGCTCAACGCCGAATACAAAGGGAAGGGGCCGCCTAGTGACAGTGAATACGAGGAGACTCATCAGCTAAACACCGGGGGCCAAAAGCAATTTCCCCCCGAAGTAAAAACATTAACATGATATCTGTGATGCATATCCCTACGAGGGAGTGCAAGCGCGTACCACGAGACGACTATGCCATAAAGCCGGTCGTACCAAAATTTAACCCATGGGCAGCCTGTCCGATCACTTTTGATCGCAATGACCACCCAACAGGTATCCATCACAAGGGTTTGGTAGCTTTGGTCCTCGACCCAATCATTGATGGATTCCATCTGACACGAGTCCTTCTGGACGGCGGCAGTAGCCTTAATTTGCTCTATCAAGACACTGTTCACAAAATGGGCATTGATCCCTCAAGGATCCAACCCACCACAACTACCTTTAACGGTGTAATACCTGGCAAAGAAGCTCACTGTACGGGTTCAATCACACTGGAAGTCGTCTTCGGTTCACCGGACAACTTCCGAAGCGAAGCGTTGATCTTCAATATTGTTCCATTCTACAGTGGATACCATGCACTGATTGGGCGGACCACGTTCACTCGTTTCAATGCAGTCCCACACTACACCCATCTAAAGCTTAAGATGCCCGGTCCACGTGGTGTGATAACAATCACTCGAAAAAAAGGAACAACCCCTTCGTTCTGAGGAGTATACAACGGCCATCACAGCCGAAGTACAAAGCGTACTCATTAAACCACATTCCTCATCGGCCATTAAGCCACCGGCCTCTACTACAAAAGACCGGTCAATTTTCGAGCTGGATTAACAGTTCCGCCTCCTTTGTTCGCTACATAGTCCCGCGACGTTCACACCACGCATGCATAATTATGCACTTAAAATACCTTGGTCGTCGGTGGAGGCACAATGCGGATAGACCTACAGCACGGTTCGTCCTCCTACAGCTTTTCTCCCTTCTTTTTAAAATTATTTCTTATCTTCTGTCACAGATGAATCAAAACCTGTTTGCCCTATGGACCTGCAAGGACTCTTTCGGAGCCTAGTTTTGTCCAGGAAACCAAAGATTGCTCCTTTTAAGGAATCGTCTTCGCTAAGGCAAAGGTAGCGCAGACTTGCGACAGGAGGTCCAAAAGATTTTTTGTAGACCAAACACTCTACTTAAAACCTGGATATAGCCTTTTTCCTCGGCCTTCGACCCCTGGCATGTAAAATGACCTGGGCAGAGGTGTTATGATCTGTAAGATTGTGCTCGATGTATCAATCAAATTCCAGTGGACATAATCCATCTTCAGTATTTACTTTTTTCTTATAGAACTGTATTTTACCTTTTCGGTGGTTTCACATACACACCTCGGCTCTAATTGCCAGGGGCTCGATATGGCAATATATTAAATTGCCAACAAGTCCAAACGGCTCCACATCATACTTTGGCGTCACGAGTTTTTGGCATTATATGCATCAGCTTCGAATCATGTCTTTGGTCAATAGTTGGGTTGCCCGGCTCCTGTGCTTACTACCTTATGTTCCGCTCTATTGGCTAAGGTAGTAAAGGCAGAACTACTGCGATTGTGTTTCCGGTTCACCTGGTTAAGCACCTCAGTAGAGAAAGCCGAAAACTGACTGTCATGATGCGGCGAGAGCTGGTCAACCACTCGGCGACTTATTAAAATCTTTTGTCATTTCTTCCATATACCACGAAGGACCGTTTTCCGGTCACATATGTAGTGCAGCCATATTCGGATAACCGCGTACATACAAGGGGCTATATCATAGACCCACAGTCAAACTCCTATGGCTAAGTGAAGGTGTTAAAGCCCTATAGTCCGATTGCCTAGTTCGCCGCACTGACACCTCCTTTACGGACCAAGACGTTGGTTCATGTGTAGTCGGTTGCTATTCCGAACACCCCCGCATTATATGCGAGGGGGCTGAAGCTGACGACTGGCAAACCTTCAGATTATAAAAAAATGGCCGCACATGAGGAAATGCCTTTCAGGAAAAAGGCATAAATATAACACAACCTGAATATATCATAATATTTGTTATCACAATTCCAATACATTTAGTCGAACATAATATTCTTCGAGCACTGGCCCTCTATCAAGCGGACGCGCTCTAGGACATGTTTGAAATAATGCTCTGGCGTGCGATGGTCCTTGCCCTCGAGCGGACTGTTTGCTACAACATTGGTGGCCTTCATTTTCACCCATTACGTCTTGATGCGGGCAAAGGCCATCCGTGCACCTTCAATGCACGCTAACCATTTAACGGCGTCGATACGCGGCACCGCATCAACAAGTCGCTGCACCAAACCAAAATAACTGTTCGGAATTGGCTCAGTTGGCCATAATCGGACCACGACTTCCTTCATGGCAGCTCCAGACATCTTATGGAGCTCAGCCCATTGGGCCATTTGTTCGTTCAGCAACGACAGATGCTTTGGCATGTTGAACTATGACCAGAAAAGCTTCTCCAATGCACGTCCGTCTTGCACTTGATAAAACCGCGCCACATCAGCGACACTCTTTGGAAGGTCCAAGAATGAGTTTGGAGAACTCCACAATCGATTAAGCGGGGCATACTTCAGGTCACCGAATTTAGTTTGTAATAGAAAGGGCTTACCAGCCGCTATCTCACCAGCTTGCCTGATTTCCTCCCGAGCCGCTCTAGACATGGACCGTGCCTCTCGCGTCTCTTGAAAAGCCTTGTTGAGTTCGGCTACCTTGGCTTTGTTATCCTTCTCAAGTGATTCACATTGACTTGTGGCATCCTTCAGCTCTCGCGCTATGGTAGATATTCTCTCCTCGCACTGGCACCGAGCGGCTTGTTCGACCTTTAACTCAGCAGCTGCCTTCTTGACAGCCGCATTGCTCACTCTGGCTTGCTCCTTGGCCCGGGCAAGTTCAGTCCGAAGGGTCTCAACCGCAATAGCACCATCTACAATTATGCATGTCCCAGTATATAATTTTCAGCTTCATGCTCATATTAGTATACATGCATACGTCGACGGCCCCAAAACATACCTTGTGCCTCATCAAGCCGCCTGTTAATAAGAGTAATGTCCTCATCCGCGGACTCGAGTTCCTGCTTTAAACCTGCAACTTCCGCAGCATGGGTAGTCGCCATTGACATACTCGCCTGTTTTCAAATTAATTATGTCATTTCCTGAGCATATCTTTTTGATCCTCTGATCGCCTCCCTGTGGAAGCCGACCAGAGTCTCAGGGGCTACTATCTATACACAGGCGCATTCGGCATGTAAAGAGCGGTTAAGATATTACATTGCATACCTCAAAGCCTCTTAGTAGGCCCGTGAAGGCTTCATTCAATCCACTTCTTGTGGACAGAATCCTCTCAACTACCATACCCATCAAGGTATGATGTTCCTTTGAGATGGACGCATCCTGCAACATGCCCATTAATGTATCCGGCGCCTCCAGACTCTTGGAAGCAGCTGCAGGAGTATGAACTCCCTTCAAAGGGATATGTTCACTCGACCCTAGAGTCGTCTTCGGCTGTAAACTGGATAGTTCGGGGCCTTTATTGTTGGCCCCCATAGGGGCTGCACACCCCGGACCCTTGACGACCAAAGTATCACCTTCGGGCACTGCCTTCATTGCCCCCCATGCCACTTGATGATCGGGGGAGACCCTGCGGGATGACACCTCAAAGTCGTCCGCCCTAAGGGGCGAGGAAGCATGTGGAGGTGTACCGCTTTCCATCATCTCCAGAAGCAGGTCACCTGAGGAGGACTATTGAGGAAGACTGCGGGCCAGACTACAAACGTATATTTAAGATGTTACCCTTGTGACCTGAAAAGAACGGGATATGTCTAGAATACCCTTGTTCACTTATGATTCGGCGAAAGGCTTGTCCTTACGGATGAACTGTGCGACAACGTCATCTTCCAAACCCGAACCGTCAGACAGGGACATTTTCCCTCTCTTGGAAGCCTCCACCTTCAAATCTTCGGAGGCGGTCCTTTTCTTCCTATGGGGAGAAGGGATATCAGCTTCCTCTTCCCCTTCGTATTTAGAAGGGGGAGTTCCGGTCTCCCCGGACATAGCGTCCGGTGTACCTTTAGAGTGGGAGCCACCCCTGGCCTTTTGCCCTCCTCTTTGTCCTCCTTCGCCGACACTTGATACAGCATCGTGGCCAGCATCCTTGTTAACACATGATCCGCTGAGTCTACGGAAAGCGGAGCCGAACCCCTAATTCGTTCCACCTTCTTTATCCATCCATGGTCAAAGACAGGTTTCTCAGTATACTGATACAGTATAATCAACTAAGCTGTGTTTAGGAGTCGAGTGCTTATCGAGGTATCCGAATGATTGAAGTCGAGGCCGATATCCTTAGTTTTATCCAGCCACTGCTTTCGGGTCCCGAAGAATAACTTCCACATCCCTCTGTGCGTTGTGTCGAAGAAGTGCTGAAGGGTCCGTGGTCCTTCCGGATTGAACACCCACATGCGGAGAGGTCGTCGCTGGCATGGCAGGACCCGGTGGACTAGCATTACCTGGATCACGCTGATGCGGCCAGTGTGCTTTTCAAGGAGGCTCCGGATATGGCTTTGTAGCGTCTGCACTTCGTCAATCGATCCCCAGTCCAAGCCCCTTATTAATCCATGGTGCAAGTCGTAATGGAGGGCCAGATCGGAACACAGGTGTAGCTTCCCACCTGGTACCATGGAGTTCAGTGATGTAAAACCACTCCCGTTGCCATAGGTCGGAAGTTACCATGAAGGAGCCCTTTGGCCAAAGAGTATTTGCGAGCTTGCTCACCATAGCACCACCACACTCCTCTTGCTCCCCGTCGACTACCTTCGGCTTCACATTAAAGATCTTGAGCCATAAGCCAAAGTGTGGGGGAATGCGGAGAAAGGCCTCGCACATGACAATGAACGCCGAGATATGAAGAAAGGAGTCCGGAGCCAGATCGTGAAAATATAGCCCGTAATAGAACATGAGACCACGAACGAAGGGGTGGAGAGCGAACCCTAGCCCCCGGGGGAAGTGGGAGATAATACGACCCTCTCACCGGATCTGGGTGTAGGAATAACCTGCCCCTTAGCTGGGAGCCTATGGAGGATTTCTGCTGTCAGGTATCTTGCCGCCCGGAGCTTCACGATATCCTCCTCTATGATAGAGGAGGCCACCCACCGGCCTTGAAGGTTGAGTCCGGACATGACTGAGGACCTTGGAGCGATTAAGTTGAAACCTAGGTGCTGGAGCTCAGGTTGGAAAAGTTTAGGAAGAGGCGGGTGTAGAGGAGAAGGACGGGTCTGTGCCCCTTTATAAAGGTGATGAATATCGAACGCCTCCTCATAAGCCTTAAAACTTGTCTATTCCCTAGGAATCGTGCCAACGGGGCGGTTGGATTACCCACGGCTGTATTGATGAAAATCCCGTAATAAGGGGACACAATCTCTGCTTTGACAAGACGTGCCAATAAAACCGCATCTTAAAACATGGAGAGGGAGGCTAAAAAATGGTTTGAAATAATGACCGGGCAGCGACGTGATGTCACACTACAAAATTTGTCGGTAGATTGGACTCGTGAAATATCATATTCTCTGTGTGTGTGTGTGTGTGTGTGTGTGTGTGTGTGTGTGTGTGGTACTTGTTTTGCAGAGTCGGACACGTTTTCTGTGTTCGAAGGCTGTTTTGGAGTATTCGGAGGAGGAACCCGCCTTGCAATGCTGAAGATAATCTGCACGCCAGACACATCGTCATTGAAGCCTGGTTCAGGGGCTACTGAGGGATTCCTGGATTAAGGGGTCCTCGGGCGTCCAGACTATGTAACATGGGCCGGACTAATGGGCTACGAAGATACAAGATAGAAGACTTCCTCCCGTGTCCGGATGGGACTCTCATTTGTGTGGATGGCAAGCTTGGCATTCGGATATGTAGATTCCTTCCTTTGTAAACCGACTTCGTACAACCCTAGGCCCCTCCAGTGTGTATGTAAACCGGAGGGTTTAGTCCATAGAGGCCATCATAATCACAATCATACAGGCTGGACCTCTAGGGTTTAGCCACATCGATCTCATGGTAGATCAACTCTTGTAATCCTCATACTCATCAATCAATCAAGTAGGACGTAGGGTATTACCTCCATCAAGAGGGCCCGAACCTGGGTAAACATCATGTCCCTTGTGTCATGTTACCATCGATGCTAGACGCACAGTTCGGGACCCCCTACCTGAGATCCGCAGGTTTTGTCACCGACAGTCATCATGAGAGATATATTGTGCCGAATTTTTGAGAGGTTGCCTGCCACCTTTCCTTTTCTTCTGAGCATCCACTTCTTTCTCATTTGCATTTGGTTCGGATCTCTTCCTCTTGCTGGAAGATGGGCCTACCGTTGGGATCTTTGCATTTGCTACATTGGATTCATCTGATGTGCCCATGAGTGCCTCTTCTTCGTTAGCCATACCATGCAGTTTGGCATAATCCTCAACAGAATGCGTACACCTATGAATAAGAATAGGTACGAAGGAAAAGGGGGACAGGGTCACAAACGCTCTCAGCGAATGTTTTTTCGAACAAATAGCATTTTGATGAAGAATCAGATATAGACTTTGCAAAATGGTTCAACTGAATGAAACAAATAGATCGAGCTAGTAGGTTTGAGGAAAATACTAGACAACTAGCTACGCATATCATTCGAGCGAAACATAACACAAATCGTAGATATGAGACATTTGGATGCGAGGAACAACTACAAACCACATCTGCACTAGAAGGGTAAAAACCTTGATCTAAGATATATGGTAAAATCGGAGATAAATAACCGCGGATGAACTCGAAACATGAAGGATGGAGGTCCGAGTTCGAACCACACGTACCCTAGCTTGGTGACGTGCAGCAACTACGGTGGCGCGGGGAAGAAGATGTCCCGAGGCGGCGTGGAATGACTCCGGTGACCTCTTTCCGGCAGTTAAGCTGCGAAGGGGACGTCGGCGTCGAACTCAAGGAGGAGCATTATGGCGAGGGTTTCGGCAGAGTGGAGGCGAGGAGGAAGTGAGTAAAGGTGGATGAAGGAGCGGTGCAGTTTATATAGGTGAATGGAAATAACCGCACGCCGAGGATTTTGATCGAACGGTCTCTAAGCAAAGGCGGTTGTGATTCAAAGGTTGGGATGGACTGGAAGATAGTGTATTGCACGTGGCAACCGCCATAAGAGATCGTGGTCCTGACTTGGGCGGGAAACCCAAAATTTTGGACAGCTTTCGCCAAAATAAATTAATGTTCGGACCGAATCTTAATCATGCTCAAGGAAACCAGATAAAGTTTCATTCCAGATAAAATTTGAGCATTTCCAACGGATCAACATAGATAGGAAGAGATAGAGCAGAGGGAAAATAGGGTCCTAGGCATTTCACTCAGAAAGATAAACACAAAGACTCGAGCAAATATCTATGAGGGAAATGCATTTGGACAAACACTAAAACTTCTAATTGAGAAGAATTTCAACGAAAGAGAATTGTGATGATGTAACCTGCCATATAAAAACTGTGTGACCCCGAGCGTCGCACAATTATCGTGGCACCCAGTTAGTCTAGTTCTTCATTAATGTATTCACTCCCCAAAAAAAATCACTTTGTTGAAATTTTCAAACTCCTCAAGTGTTATGCACCCATTCCTTCTAAGATGTGGAAGTGTTAGCACGGGTGCCGACTCTAGCTTACTGCATGTTTGCGAAGTCTAGGATATTTAGCTCACATCGTAACACATAGAATCTTTTCTCATCGAGTGGCTTGGTGAAAATATCAGCGAGATTGTCTTCGGTCTTGACGTTGTTGATAACAATATCCTCTCGAGAAACATGATCACGAATAAAATGATGTCTGATGGCAATGTGCCTCGTGCGAGAATGCTGGACAGGATTGTGTGCAATTTTGATGGCACTCTCATTATCACGATATAGAGGGATATGCTTGACCTTGATGCCATAATCCTTCAGTGTCTGCTTCATCCACAATAACTGAGTGCAACAAGAGCCAGCAACAATATATTCAGCCTCAGCCGTAGACAGAGATACACAGTTCTACTTCCTTGATGACCAATAGACCAAAGATCTACCAAGGAAATGACATGTCCCCGAAGTAGATTTCCTATCAGCCAAGTCACCAACCTAATCTGATTCTAAATATCCAACAAGATCAAATTGTTCTCCCTTAGGATACCATAAACCTAAGGTGGGGATGTGAGCCAAATATCTCAGAATGCGCTTGACCGCTTGGTGTGTGATTCTTTCGGTCTAGCTTGATACCGGGCACACATGCAAACACTCAACATAATGTCAGGTCTGAATGCACATACATAAAGAACAGAGCCAATCATCAAACGATAAGCTTCCTTATCATAATCCTTACCATACACATCTGCATCCAGCTTACCATTCGTGGGCATGGGATTTTATAGCCCTTCACTTTGAAATCTTGCATTTTGAACTTCTTCAGACACTCTTTCAGATATTTCTCTAGAGAAATGAAGGTGCCATTTGCTTGTTTACGAATTTGCAGTCCGAGAAAGAATTTGAGTTCACCCATCATGGACATTTGATATTTATCGGACATCATTTTCCAGAATTCTAAGCTGCAAGCATTGTTAGTATAGCCGAAGATAATATCATCCACATTGATTTGACAAACGAATAAATCATTGTCAGCTGCATGAGTGAAAAGAGTGGGATCTGTGGATACTGGCTTGAACCCTTTGTTGAGCAAAAACTTCTTCAGGGTGTCATACCATAATCGAGGGTCCTGCTTTAGCCCATATAAAGCTTTCTTCAACCTGAGAACTTTGTTCGGAAACTCAGGGTGTTCAAAGCCAGGTGGCTGTCTAACATAAACTTCCTCATCAATTTCACCATTGAGGAAAGCACTTTTCACATCCATTTGATAAAGCAAGATAGCATTGTAATTTGCATAAGCGAGAAGAATGCGAATTGCCTCAAGGCATGCAATAGGAGCATATGTTTCACCAAAATCAATACCTTCTACCCAAGCGTACCCTTGAGCAACTGATGTAGGGTGGAACCCTATACGGCCGATCTTTCACGAAAGGAGCGGATCCCAACTAAGAACATGAAGAACACGGGGAAGAATGGAGAGAAATCACATGGTGAAACACTCAAGAACAAGTCCAATCACACATCCACTAGACAATCAAACACACAAGATCCACAAGGTACATGAACAACAAAGGGAAAGATACAAGGTAAGGTTCATCTCCATGAGGAGGTCTTGAATCCATGAGGGGATCTTCCCGTGAGGGGTCTTGAATCCAAGGTGGATCTTCTCCGTAGAGGGGTCGTAGTCTCTCTTGTGGAGTAGATCCATAATGGATGAGCAAAGCTCTATCTCTAAATGAGCTACTACTTTGCTAACCCTAACTAGGAGGAGGTGGAGGAGTATATATAGTCTAAGGCCACGAAGGTGTTAGTGAGGAGGGGATACATGGGCCTCTACCCTGGCTATGCACGCGCAGGTGCCGGATGTCCGGGGCTTCAGGAGGCGCCGGATGTCCGGGCTGAAGTGGCCAAACTTCTAGTGTGTTCCATCGTTGATGCCGGATTTTTGGGAGAGGGGCCGGATGTCCGAGAGTTGGCGGGGCGCCGGATGTCCGGGCACATGGGTCGGATGTCCGGCCACTGATGCCATTGGCCGTTTGTTGGGGAAGCTCTTGCGCGGCTGCCCAAGCGCCGGATGTCCGGCCTTTGGCCCAGATGTCCGGCCGCTATAGCTTCAGCAGCTCCGTCTTCTTCTGTTATCGCTTCCAGGCTTCCCTCGCGGATGGTGTAGTTGTTCCTTGGCGCTTGCACTCCTCCTCGTCGTCCGTAGTGTTCCGACAATACCTATGCATGCACACGAGTGGAGTGTCAAGGAGTATACCATCCTCGAAGGTGTCAATTGAGCACGTGTAAAGGAGATGATTCACCTTTGTGTATGTGAAGTAGATGTCGCATGTATCACTTGCCGAGCGGACTCTTGACATGGTGATGTCCATAGGATGCTCCACAACATCTCCCCTCCCTTGGGAAAGATCCGACCTCGGATCAAAAACCAAATCACCATGAGAAAGAGATGGCTTCGCCGTGTAGAAGTGGATGTTCACCAAGTACTTGTCATCTTGAAGCTCGAAATGGGCACTCTCCAATGTCGCACTGTCTTGTGATTCCTTTAAAAGGAGTAAGGACAACAAACACTTGGAAAAACAAATGTGGTTAGCGTTAGTGCACAACTAAGCATTCAAGAGGTGAGTCACCAAACAAGTGTCGTCATCATGCAAAGCATATGGTGTGACAAAGGATTGTGACATGGCATGTAAGCTTATCAATCGAGCACAATCAAAGATATCATGGGGACAAGCATGTAAATGTCGGGTAGTGATGCAAATATGTGTAACAAGAGAATAAGCATCTACCTCAAAGTCATAGCAAGCATGGGCAAAGCGCTCATTGAAAGGTCTATGGTAGGCATAAGAAGCATTCACAACACCAAATAAAATCAAGTGTCTAAACACATGGGTCAAGTGCAAGACAATCCAAGCATAATGTGCATGGGGTGTAGTGAATATGTGTGGCACTCAACACAATGGAAAGAGCAATTGTTCATTATGTGTGAGGCAATCAAGGCAAGCATGTAGCAATCAATGGGACATGGCATATGTGAAGTGCTGACATTGTTGCAACCAAACATATGAGAGGAGCAAGTAATCGAAGAATTGGATGCAACACACAAGGCATATATATCATGATGCATGTAACAGTGAAAATGACAAGTCTAAGCAAGATCTCTAACATGTGTGCAATCAAGTGGTCCAAGATGAACAATAAGTCTCATGGTGCAAGCAACACAAGTAGTATGATCCGTCATATCCATGCTCAAGAATGATGTCACCTTGTAGGCGTGTCCTTGTGTGTCTTTCACAATGCTGAAGTACAAGCAAGTGTGATGTAGAATCGTCGTGGTAGAAGGTGGTTCGCTCTCAAGAGCTCGGATGGTCAACTCATGTGAAGTGGAAGTCGACACAAAGTCCAAGTATCCTACACATGCACACAACAAAAGAAAGAATGTATGTGCATGATAGATAAACACATCATCCATCATGATGGTTCTCTTCTTTTGCACACAAACATTAGTAGCACAAGTGCATGAATAATATGATGCAATAATGGCTATATTCATGGCACTAGGTAGTTGGTGCAAAGAGGTAAGACAAGCATGCTTCACAATAAATATGTCAAAATCTCCAAATATATGTGAGAATGTTATGGGGGCAATCTCATGAGCAAGAGTAGAATCATTATTGCACTCAATACATGGCAAACTGTCTAACATGAGAGTGGCAACACATGGAGATATATGACAAGATGCAATAACAATCATGTGCAAAGCATGTAAATGGTTGTCATCAACCGCATGGAATGAGCAACTATGAATCATTGGTGATGCAACATAAGAAATCGTAGGAATCAAGTCGTGCAAGCTAGTAGTTCGAAGATGCAACATACAAGAGGAAATCATGGCAATCATGTCATGTGAGCAAATAATAGGCATAGGCAATGCACATGACATATCGCAAGCAAGGCATGGGGCACAAAGCAAACATGGCAATAACAAGCAATATCTCCACCAAGCTTGCAAATACACATACAAGTATGAGAATCAATCATCATCTGTAATGCAAAGCATGGGTCACGAATGCATGGAAAAGGCATAGTAATGAACATATCATGCAAAGTTAACATGAAAGATGGGCATATAATATGTAATGGACAATAACCCATAACCATGTGAGTGCCATGTAGAATGAATGCGCGAAGTCTTTGCGCGAAGAGATCGGTGGGAAAGATAATCCATGGGATCCCAAGTCATTGTTGCTCTCTAGAGCTTGTTTTGTCAACTCGTGGGATTGCGAGGTTGACAAGTATTCATGGGTACCTACACAAAAGAAACACAAACCAAAGAAATTGCGTGTGTGGTAAATTTACACATCATCCATCATGATGTGTATGTGCACGTGTGAGTTAGCACAAGGTAAGCATTGTTCAAAGAAATTTGATGCATGGTATAAGAACATGTCAGCCATCATGAAAGAATAGTTGTTATGTATAACATGATGGGGACGCAAATTGAGCATACAAGTATAGCAAGTGTGTGGCACAACAATAGCATTTTTATTCATGGGGAATATATTGTGCACACAAGTATTGGGCTTGCAATGGATGGGACGAATCAAAATATCCTAACATGTATGGGGAAACTATGGGGGTCTCCTCATGAGCAATATTGGAAACATCATATGGAGAAAATGGACAACATCCAAAACAATGCATATCCGATGCTAGGTGGTCATGGCATGGCATAGGTGATAAATTATGCAAAGGGAGCATATCAATATCATCACAAGAAAAACAAATGCCAATAACCATAAGCATGTCATCTATGCCACAAGTGCAAATTGGGTTAATTTGAATGGCATATGCATAGTCACTACGATGAGATTGCAAATATGACATATTGTTGATCTCATGCATAGCATATGAAAAGTCAAGCGGATTGTCAAACATGATGTGACCTAGAGAATTGTCACAAGAAAACCTATTTAGCATGGCATCAGAACTAATAGACTCCACATTAGAATCATCATACTCATCATAACTAGGCAAATCATCGCACGGGGAAATCATACTAGCAGGAAGCATGATACTTGGTGGATCAACATCATGCAAGCAATCAATGTCAAGAATGTCCACTAGTGGGACTAGAGCATCACCTTCACCTATGTTACCTTTTCCATTCCACTCTAGTGGTGTAGGTGAGGTGGGTAAGACCAAAGGGTGGTCATCATCATCTTGATGGAACCATGTGAGGGGTGAATCATATTCCACCATGGCCATCGTCTTGTCCAAAGATAGGACGAAGTCATCGCGAATCGGCACGTCATCGTATATGGGACCTAGCACCAAATGAGAAGACACAATAGATGTAGAGGTTAAGTCGTTACAAATCATAGTGGCCTCACTCTATCTATGTGGTGGTTCGCTCACTCCCTCAAGGTGGGTGCACTCAATCTCACGTATGGTGGAGTCACTCATCTCACTCAAGTGGTGGGGGTTGTGGCTCTCCTCACATGGGAATTGTGGCAACACATCATATATGGGGCTAGTGGTGAAGTCACTCTCACTCTCAATATGGTGGCAAAAGTCACTCAAGTCATCATACGTCGAAGTGGTCAAATGGAAAATCCCATGCTGAACCATCTCATCGCTGTCGCCGTGGATGAAAGCCGAAGATGGCACATCATCACTCTCGCCTCCTAAGATGGAAGCATCATCCTTGCTTGTCACCATGTTGCTCGCATCCAAAGCTTGGTCCTTGATGGTCTCCGTAGTCGTAGTCGTCGCCGCACCAACTTGAAAAAGAGTCGAAGTAGACTCGGCACCATCAATGCCACAAAGAGGGATGGCGGTGAAGTCGAACTTGGGAGATCGTCTTGGAGCTCGTCGGGCTTGGACATCATGGTGGTACTAGCCTCATGCTTGTTCTCATGGAGCTTGGTCGTTGCAAAGTGAGCTTGGGGTGGAGAAGCTTTAGCCTTCATGAGTTCTTGTTCCGCCTTGAGGGCACCAATGTAGTTGTCGTCGAGGGACTTGTAGTTCCCGAGGAAGATCGTCTTGCAGATGTCGTTGTCCAATCCCATCATGAAGTGGAACTTCATCGAAATGGGTTCGTCCACACCGGCTCATCGCAAGGCAATCTTCATCTCCTTGAAGTACTCGTCGATGGACTTGGATCCTTGGATGGTGTTCTCCAATTGGCGTTGAAGTTGTTACGTGTAGGTTGGAGGCACGAACTTTCACCGTAAAGCTCTCTTCATCTTGGGCCAACTCATGTCGTAGCTTTTCGAAGGTGTGTGAAGCCACCATGTGTACGCATAGCCTTGGAAGTTTCTTGTGCCACATTTCACTTGATCTTCGGGAGGAACTTGATGTAGCTTAAGGTAGTCGTCTATCAAACATTCCCACTCGAGATACTCCTTGGGTTCTAGAGTTCCATAGAAAGGAATCTGATGGTCGATGTCGAGGTCGTAGTAGCTCATGGAAGTCGCGGACTTGAACTTGGGGAGCTTCTCTTGAGCGTAGTCTTGAGGTGCTTGTTGGCGAAGATAACGTATATCCGAAGGCGAAGATGCGTTGAAGTCGCTTGGCGAAGATGCCAAGGGAGATGGTGAAGTCGTTGAGCGGTTGTTGGTGTTGAGCTCTTGACCTTCATGTTTGTGGTGGTGATCGTCTCGATGCCAATGTGACCTTGCCGGAGATGGTAGCTTGGAAGCATGTGTACTTGAGCGTCTCCTCGAAGATGGGGAAGATCACTTGTAGGACTTGATGAGGGCTTTGATCTCCTCCATTTGAGCTTGCATCTTGGCATCGGTAGAGTTATTCGTGGCATCGAACTCGTCGTTGTTGTTGTAGACCGAAGGTGAAATGCCTTGCCTATCCATCACAACACTCGAGTAGAGGTGAGTAGGAAATGAGATAAACAATACCAAGTTACCTTTTCCCAAAGTTGAGGATGTATCCCATTTCACTCAATGTGAGATGAAAGAATAGTGGAATTGGTACCAGACTTGTTCACTCACACCTACAAACTAAAGCTTATGTTGGAGCTCGGTGAGGATGCTGGCACAAAAATTTGATGCAAAATGTTAGCAAGAGTCAATAATGTTGAAAAAGATTCACAAATTCGCAAGTAAAACAAGTAGACCAATAGCAATATGTGGCATGCGAAAGCACACACACTGATAGATAAATGGGGTCGTGCAACCAAGGAATGAGCACAAAATGTGGAATCCATGGAAAACGCTCGTGTTGCACAACTCAAGAGAGACACTAGCACGATTTCTCAATAGGAAGATATGACACTTGTGCACAACCTATAAGATGCAAAATAGATAAACTTTCTATCCCAAGTATGCTATGTGTATGATGTTCCGGTGGTATGATCCAAGATGATCGGATATGACAATCTTATATGCAATGTGGTATGGTGCTATGGCTATTGCTTACAAGCTTCTTTGCTCTTTCTCTTTTGCTTAAAAGGTTTATTCTTTTTTATATGGCCACAATGCAAAATGTACAAACCAAGATAGCAATTGGGTATATACGGGAACAATCTTGTGACACAAGGGATGATATGATACCAAAATGGTGTGGTATGTATGCAATGTATGGTGTAGATCACTATTGTGCACAAGTAACGTTGCCGTCAATACTCAAATGGCTAGTCTCGATAGGCAAGTGACGCAAAATGGGATAGGGGTTATCAATGCAAAGTCTAGGGAATATACAATGGAGGGATACCATGATACCAAGATGATATGGAGGTTACCGTCCGTGGCGATGATGAGTGGCGGTGTTCTTGATGTAGATACCAAGATGATGGATACTCGTCCCTAAGTAGCTGAAACACCTTAGGAAACGGAAAAACCGCAAACTCAAAATCTCAAACGTCAAATGTCAAATGGTGGTAGCGGGAATGTGGTGGTTGCGGAAGCTCAATGGGATTGCGAAAATGCAATGATCGGTTTTGAGACGCAATGCGGAAATGCAAGGTAAGGTGGTGGACTATACACGGTGTCAGAGTTGGAAGCACGGTCCCTAAGTAGCCGAAACACCTTCGGAGACACAAACCACAACTCAAACAAGCTCAATCAAAATTGGGTTAAGTTGGGTTGGCAGAAGTGTATGGTGGGCAAGCCTATGCGGAACTTATGGTGGTGGTTGATGAAGGAGCAATCATCCCTAAGTAGCCGAAACACCTTAGGAGACTCGAATCACAACTCAAACAACCTCAATGCTAAGGGGAACAAAATTGGTTAGGTTGCGGAAGTCGGTGGTGGCTATGAGGATGATATGGTGGAAGCCCTAGGAAAAGATGCCAAAGTTCCAAACATTTGATGAAGTCAAATGATGTTGGAAGTATTTTTATGGGATGGGGGAGGTCAATAGCTTCAAAATGAGCTAAAGAACGTCAAAAATGGACTCCGGATGAATTAGTTATGGACAAAACGGTGAAATGTGAAAGGCTGGAGTTACCGGAGCTCGGGCCAGATTTCGGGGACCTGATGTCCAGTACCACGTGCGAAAATGCGCTCCAGGAGCCGAATGTCCAGCTTGGGGCCTGGATGTCTGGCCCGATGGCCCGGATGTCCAGCCCAACGATTCCAGATCTCGTTTCGGGCGGAAATTTTTGAATTGGGGGCGGCAATTGATGATTCCAAGGTAAAAATTAATGAGATTTCGTGGATGGAAGGTGGGGAAACTTGGGGAGATGCTAGATCCACTCGAAACCAAGCAAATTCATGGATCAGAATCAACAAACTTCATCAAACCAACAAATCACAAAAAAAATGGGGGGCTATTTTGTGGTGATTTTCCGAATTAGGGACAAAATCAACAAAACAAGGCTAGAAAACACAACGGGGAGGCTCCGAAATCATGATCAATGTGGCTCATGATACCAGGATGATGTAGGGTGGAACCCTATACGGCCGGTCTTTCACGAAAGGAGCGGATCCCAACTAAGAACACGAAGAACACGGGGAAGAACGGAGAGAAATCACAAGGGGAAACACTCAAGAACAAGTCCAGTCACACATCCACTAGACAATCAAACACACAAGATCCACAAAGGTACATGAACAACAAAGGGAAAGATACAAGGTAAGGTTCATCTCCATGAGGAGGTCTTGAATCAACTAGGGGATCTTCCTGTGAGGGGTCTTGAATCCAAGGTGGATCTTCTCCGAAGAGGGGCCGCAGTCTCTCTCATGGAGTAGATCCGTAATGGATGAGCAAAGCTCTATCTCTAAATGAGCTACTACTTTGCTAACCCTAACTAGGAGGAGGTCGAGGAGTATATATAGTCTAAGGCCACGAAGGGGTAAGTGAGGAGGGGATACCTGGGCCTCTGGCCCGGCTATGCACGTGCAGGTGCCGGATGTCCGAGCTGGGGGCCGGATGTCCGGGGCTTCAGCAGGCGCCGGATGTCCGGGGCTCCGGCCGGATGTCCGGGCTGAAGTGGACAAAATTCTGGTGCGTTCTAGCGTCGATGCCGGATTTCCGGGGGAGAGGCCGGATGTCCGGGATTTGGCGGGGCGCCGGATGTCCGGGCACACGGGTCGGATGTCCGGCCGTTGATGCCGTTGGCCATCTGTTGGGGCAGCTCTTGCGCGGCTGCCCAGGCGCCGGATGTCCAGCCTCTGGCCCAGATGTCCGACCACTATAGCTTCATGCATGACAAACCAACTTATACATGTATATGTGAAAACACGTAAATGGCATTTATAAATGTTTAATTTGGAGTTTCATTTAAACCCTTGGTTCAAATGAACTTAATCCAAATTGAATGCTAGATGCATTAGCACAAACCACATCACTTTTACATGCCATGATCATGCATCATGTTGTTGCATATGCTTGTGTATTGATTGCCAGCACCGTCCTTCTCGATAGGTCCTGCTCCGGAGACAGTTCCAGAGTACCTATAGAGGGGCAGTGCTCTACTGTTGATCTATCAGGCAAGCAATCCCCCTTGATCATTCCGATACAACCCCACTGTCTTGCTCATGCTCTCTTTTATTGCATTAGGACAACAACGATTCAACTGCTACTTTATGTTGCGGCATTTGAACTCATTCCTCTACATGACCTGTCTTTGCCATAGTAAATAGTTTAAACCCACTAGCATGTGTAGGAGTTGATTGAGCCATGATGTGTTCCTACAATGCCATGCCTGCTATTACTTAGAGTTGTGTCAGGTCTGATTCATTGGGAATGAGTTGGAGTTTTATGTCATGTTCTCATGTTGAGGGTTAAGTGTGTGAACATAGTTTGGTAAAGGTAGCGGTGAGATGCCATGTAGGAGTACATGGTGGGTTGTCTCACTGGAACCGTCCTTAAGAACTGAATACTATGTATGTTGTCCAAGACTAGCTACTACCACACATTGGGTTCCAGTAACTCGACCCCTCTCGACTTATTAACTGACTTGATCTCTATCTAGGAGTTGCAACTAGTTTCTAGTGTTTGTAAGTAGTGCTATTATTCTACCAGGTGGCACCCGACGAGGTGGACTTGGGACAGACTAGGCACCGTGGCCTGGTGTACCGAGTGGCACCCGGATGGTGGGCTCGGGAACCCTGCTCACGTTGTTTCAGGCCGTGATAGAAACCTCGACCAGACTTCCCTTGCGGATACATTCTCAAATAGGCGATAAACCTGGACTAGAGTCTTGTGTGGTTAGTCAGGTCGTGGCCGACACCCTCGCTAGGCTTCCGCTTGAAGGTTGCCAAGATACATGATGTGTACATGGCGGTAAGTGGCGAGAGCGTGTGTGAAGAAGTACATCCCTACAGGGTTAACATGATCTATTCGAATAGCCGCGTCCTCGGTTATGGATTACTTGGAGACTTATATGGTACATAGACAACTTGAAGTGAATACTCTAAAATGCTCAAGACAAGGGTGAGTTCTATGGATGGCCTTCTTGTAGGGAGACGAGATATAAGGCATAGTAGTGTATTGATGTGGTTTCTAGTGGACTCATGTGCGCTATCTCACCTCAAAGAAGCTGCTCGTAGTCGTAGAATAGGATAGCCACCGATTCAAAGCTGACTTGCTACAGCTAAACCCCACATTGCCTTGTTGATACTAATGCATGTATGATAGGATCTGACATAAGTCTTTCTGAGTACCTTTGTACTCATGTGTGCTTAATTTATGTTTTGTAGAGGAGACTTATGTCTCAGTAGTAGTTCCGCATGGACTTTGACAAGTAGCTTCTTACCTCAGATACGATCTTGTACCCTTGGAAGGGTCTTGTAGATTATCAGACTTCCCAGCCTTTTTGATTTGTAGTTGTCTGTACTCAGACATGTTATGCTTCTGTTGGTTGTATGCTCTATATGTTGGGTCATGTGACCCCTGTTTGTAATATAATGCTATGTTGGCTCTTCTGGGCCTTTATCTATATGAGTTGTTGTGTTGTGTTGTGATGCCATGTTGTACAACACATACTTGCATTTTTATGCGTACGTGTAATGTGTATTTCTATGTGTGGGGTTCGACACTTAGTTGTTTGCCTTTGATAGCCTTTCTTATGGGGAAATTCTCCCTAGTGCTTCCACTGAGCCATAGTAGTTCGCTACTGCTCTGGGACACTAGGATTGGTCGACATGTATCCTTCTTTGATCCTGTGCCTATCCCTTCAGGGAAATGTCATGCGTTGTTCCTTTAAGTCCTTGTAGCTTGCTACGACTTGGGTTCATACGTTGATGACCGACATGTTCATTGCTGGGTTATGTATGCCTGTCCCTGTACGACTGTGCCACCATGGTTCACGAATATCCATGTCAACCCAGGTTCTTTGTCATAAGGATGCTAGCGACACAATCATATACGTGAGTCAAAAAGCGCAAATGGTCCCGACCAAGGTAAGGCTGCAGCCATGGGAATACCGTGCGTGAGGCTACAAAGTGATATGATGTGCTACATGCTAAATCAGTGTGACTTAGGATCGGGGTCCTGATAGAAGATTATTGAGTAAACCCCTAGAGCCAAAAAATTAGATAATGGTTCACCACCACTCGAATCTAAGTCCAGTACGCTCCACCTATTACTCTTGAGAGCCGCAAACTCTCTAGATGGTTAGGGGTCAATTTCTTCATAGACCAAGAGTAATTGTGATTCTCGAAGAAGAATTTTGTAAAGGTTAGGAGATCGCCTCAAGTATCTACCACGAGTGATCAGCATTGGTTGACGAACCAATTGTCGAGGAGAATAGGGCGAAGAGAGTTTATCTTCCGTGTTAAGTCACAACCCATCCAACAAGATGTAGTCCTTGTGCAGAAGGACGAGCTGGTCAAACAAATACCCTATCTCCATCGAGCATAACCGGTTACCTCTAATACCTATGTTTACATTCGATCTGTTTTCTTTCATGTCATTTGTCTCGATGCATGTTTTAGTTTCCATTCGCTCAACGTACACTATTTACATTCACTCCGTTGTTGGGTTACGGAAGTTTTGATATTTCCAAAGAAATTTTCAAACTCCCATTCATCCCCCCTCTGGTAGACATACTTCATTCCTATAGTTAGCCAGCTAGTGGACGACCTTCGCCAAACCGTTGATAATCTACGGGCTTATGATATATAGCTCAATCCGTACAATTGAGTCTTCGGAGTTCCCGCTGGTAAACTACTCGGATTATTGTATCCCACAGAGGAATAGAGGCCAATCCGGCTAAAATCCAAGCCCTATCTCAACTAGTGGTCCCTACAGAGCTGAAGCACGTTCAAAAACTAGCGGGATGCCTGCCTGCTTTGAGCCGCTTTATCTCCTGCCTTGGTGAAAAGGCACTGCCGCTCTACAGACTACTCAAACGGACCAAAAACTTCACGTGGACCGATGAAGCAATGGCTGCATTGGGAGAAATTAAACATTATCGGCCGGTAATCCTATAGTAGCAGCGCCTGGCATAGGCGAACCAATGTTGTTGTACATCTCGGCCACAAATCAAGTGGTCACTGCGGTAATCGTTGTCAACCGAGTAGCAGAGAGTCACAAGTTCCGGGTGCAGAAGCCAGTCTACTACATATCAAAAGTGCTCACCCGTGCAAATCTAGGTATTCGCATTACCAGAAGATAGCCTAAACAGTTTTATGGCATCCCAAAAGCTCCGACACTACTTTCAACAGTGTTTGGTCACAATTGCATCTGAAATACCACTGAATGACATAATTAACAATAGGGACGCCACTAGCCGCATTGCCAAATGGGCTATAGAGCTCCTCCCTTTTGAAATTGTGTACAAACCATGCCGAGCTATTAAATCTTGGGTGTTGGCTGACTTTCTCACCGATGGAAGGAAGTCGAGGTCCCCATAGAATAAAGTACATACTCACATTGGACAATGTACTTTGACGGCTCCAAGATGCTTGTTGGACTGGGGTATGGAGTGGTCCTTACATCCCCCAACTGGCGACAATATCCGATACGTACTACATAGCATGTACACCGATTCCAACAATGTGGCCGAATATGAGGCTCTATTGCATGGACTTCGGATGGCAACATCAATGGGCGTACAACGGCTCGAGTTGCAGGGGGATTCTAACCTCTCCATCTCTCAAGTCAACAGCGAGTTCGACACTAAAGACCCAAAGATGGCACCATATCAAAATGTCATCCTCAAAATATCCGCCTGGTTCAAAGGGTTACAATTCCACCATGTTTAGAGAAAACAATCAAGCTACTGACGTCCTTGCCCTCATGGCCGGCAAGCACGACCCTGTCCCTAAGAACACCTTTTTGGAATGGCTTTCCAAGCCATCCGTGGTGTGGCAGGATGAGGGCAAGGATGTTGGAGCCAATGGCCCAAAATAGATCATCCCTCGTGTCATCGAACCTGATGAATAAATTATCGGAGGTTCCGCACTCGAAGAAACGCCTTCGGCTCACGAAGTCGTGGCAATAATCGCGCCATGGACTAAGCCCTTCCTCGCCTATCTTCTCTGTCAAGATCTCCCCGATGACCAGACCGAGGCATAACGCATTATTCGGCGCTCTAAAGCTTATAAGGTCCACAAGGGTGAACTGTACACTACTACAGGATAGTCCAAACACTATTGTACAATCAGAGACCCTTCGTCCAAACTGTGTGTGATGCATTAATCGCAAATGATGGTGTAAGGAAACCATCAAAAAATGTATGAAACGTTTGTGATGGCAGAGATATCAAACACGTTTCAGATTATAGTTGCGTGTGCGATACATGGCACACAGTTCACTTGCGTGAACTATTTGCGATGAGCATAACAATAGAAATGGTCAACCAGATGAAGGTGTGTGCGATATATAACACACAGTTCACTCGAATGAACTGTTTGTGATTAGGCAACACAACAGAAATGGTCAGCTCTATCAAGATGGGCATGATATACGACATATAGTTCACTTGGATGAACTATTTCCGATGAGCCAACACAACAGAGATGGTTCAACTTAACAAGATGTGTGTGATATGCGACAAACAGGTCAGTAATCAGAAATGTGTGGGAAGACTGATAACAACACAGACGTTTCCTATTAATTAAGAAATCGTGTGTGTTGTCAGCAAACGATTGCTGGTATGCAATTGCGAGCGATTAATGAATCATCACCGACGGGTTCCATTGTATAGTCTGTGTGTGATGAGATTTACTCTGTCTGCACAACATCTATGCTCTATCTACAGAACATCAACATATATACTCCCTCCGTTCCAAATTACTCGTTGCAGAAATGGATGTATCTAGAACTAAAATACATCTAGATACATCCATACCTGCGACAAGTAATTCGGAATGGAGGGAGTACTTATAAGAACAACACTGCAAAACCAAATTAAGCATACAATTACATAAGTGACTACAAACATAGCATTTCCACACACACCAAAGTAAGCAATTACATGCATACTGAACTTTGAAAAACAAGCATCTAATCATCTACTTCTTGTTGTGATGACGCTTGCCATTGCTCTGTTTCCCGCTGGATCCCTTCCATTTTGGGGAAGGAGGCACTTCCTCATGTCAATGATCCGCCTGTACATCTCGTAGCTCGTGTATGCCTCCTTGGCCGCGTACACGACGTGAGCTTTGTCGAGTTTCTCCATCCAGGCCGAGTGCCATGCATGCTTGTCCTTGTTGTAGGAATCCTTCATGTCTCTGTAGTATGGGTCGATGATGGCCTCAGCGAGGTGAACCAGCGAGTCCTTCTCATGCTTCTTACTGCGCCAGATCTTGTATTGGCCCTAGATGTCGACAAGATTCTAGCAGGCAATGCCCGAATTCTTTAGCACCTTTCATCATTGTGATGTGCACTGTAGCAAACATGGGGCTGTTGACAAACCTGTCGGAACGCTCGCAAGGACTTGTGGCCAGGCAGTAATGCTAAACAAGGACATGATTGTGCACGCACATCTGGCACGAGCGCGGGTGTACTCGAGGTCGAGCCCAAGCAACTTGTAATTCTCCTCAGCAAGCAACAGCTTCATGATGTGGATGGAGTGATCCACCCATACCGGGTTGTTGGTGCACCACCGGGAGCTCCGTGAACCTTCTGTGGGTGTCCACCATGGCATGCATGGTGAACTGATGCTCATCATCGGCAGCATCTCAGAGCGCCATTGGAGCCGCGCGGGATACCCTCTAAGAATTTGTCATGGTGGGTGTTCTTCTTGCAATACTGGGGCGTGATCGTAAGGTTGAAGAGACAAAAGGGTTAAATGGCCGCCGTAATAAATGGGGGCCGATGTCAGGACCCCGATTCCAACTCACATTGATCTAGCCGGTAACACCTCATATCACTTTGCGGCCTCACGCATGGTATCCCCACGGGTGTCGCTTTACCATGGCCCGGGACCATTTGCGCCTTTTGGCTCATGTATATGATAGTGTCGCTAGCATCCATATGACAGAGAACCCGGGCCGACATGGCTAGTCGTGAATCCAAAGCGGCACAGACCTATGGGGACAGGCATACATGAATCACATCGAGCATGTCGGTCAACAGCGTGTGAATCTGGGCTGTAGCACTGGGCTAACAGGACTCCGGGGAACCCGGGCTGTAGCAGGCTAGGCAGGACTCCGGATGTCACCGCGTGACATTTCCCCGAAGGGACAGACATAGGAACGAAGTGAAACACATGCCGGCCAGTCAAGTGTCCTGAGCAGTAGTGCTGGGCTAGCAGGACTCCGGTGAACCGGGCTGTAGCGGACTACTATGGCTCAAGGAGCACTAGACTAAATTTCCCCATAAGAGAGGCTGGCAAGGATAAACAACTAGATTGTCGGATCCCACACATACCAAGCATTTCAATCATACACACAATATGCTCGATATGTGCAAATACAACATGGCATCACAACAAAACTCTACCACTCAAGTACTTTATTTAAAGGCTCCGGAGAGCCATACATAACATGTTCATACAGGTAGGGGTCACAGGACCCGACACTCAAGTCATACAAGCATACAAGCACATGCGGAAGCAAATAAGTCTGAGTACAGACACTAGAAAGAAAGAAGGCTTGTCGAAGCCTATCTATCTACATAGGGCCCTCCATGGCCAGAATCACCACCTAGGTGGCAATTTACTTAGTGACGTCGAGGCCTACGTAAAACCCTTCAGAGGGGGCGGTGTTGTCGTCTGAAAACAGTAATTAAAGCAACATGAGTACAAAGGTACTCGACAAGTCTTACAACAGATCCTACTATACATGCAAGCCAGCTTTGACTCTTGGCTAAGCTATCCTACGAGACACCACTTTAAATAGTTTCTGCACATGAGTCCACTAATCACCAACACAATACTCCACCAGGGATCCTCCCTCGTCATCCTACGAGAAGGCCATCCTCGGTACTCACACTTATCTTGAGTCTTTTAGTAGTAACATTAACTTGTCTATGAACTGTATAGGCAACCAAGTAGTTCTTTACCGCGGACGCGGCTATTCGAATAGTTCTATACCCTGCAGGGGTGTACTCCGTCACACATGTTTCCACCACTTAGCGTCTGCACACGACATGTTCTCGGCAGACTTCAAGCGAAAGCCGACATGGGTGTGGACCACGACCTGACTAACCACACGAGTCTCTAGTCCAGGTTTATCGCCTATTCGGGTTCCATCCGCAAGGAAATCCGGCCGGGGTGTCATCAACGGCCCCAAACGATGTGTACAGGGTCCCAAGACACCAAACAGGCGCCCGACATACCCGACCACGGTGTATCTACCGTATCATAGCCCACCCCTAGGGTCAGCGCTACGCACGGCCGCCAACACATAACCTACCAACACCAGAAACTAGTTGCAACTCCTGGACAAAGGATGAGAGGGGTCAGTAAGTCGAGCGGGGTCATATTTTAGGGCCCAATATGTGGTAGTAGCTGAATCTTAAATCACGCATACAGATCTCAGTTCTTATGGACAGCCTCAATGAAACAACCCACCATGTACTCCAACATGGCCTCTCATCGATACCTTTACGAAAACATGTTCAACACATCCCTCAAATCACCGACGTAATCATTTCACTCTAGCCCATCACCCAAATGAACCAGACCTGACACAACTCTAAGTATAGCAAGCATAGCAAGGTAGGAAACACATACATGGCTCAATCAACTCCTACACATGCTAGTGGGTTTCATCTAGTTACTGTGGCAATGAAAGGTCATGCAGAGGATAAGGGTTCAACTACCGCAGCACACAACAGTTTCACATGTTGTTGTCTTAATGCAGTAAATGAGAGCAGAAGTGAGAACATGGGATTGTATCGATATGATCAATGGGGCTGCTTGCCTGATGGAGTAGTAGTAGGGTACTGCCCTTCAGCTGGATACTCGGAAATATCCTCGGAGGCAGAACGTACCACGAAAGACACCACAGAATACAATCATCACATGGCAATATGCAACAATATGATGCTTTCTATCACATGGTAATATGAGGTGTCCTGCCTAATGCAATGCGAAACAAGTTGGTTTGGGTCCATTTGAATCAAAGATTCAAATGGAAGCTTATGTTCTTAAGCATTATAAGTGTATTATCTTGTTTCACCTAAACAGCAATGTTAAAGTGTTTTGTCATGCATGAAACCACTACAGATGGAAAGATTGAATTTTTCTGATCAAATTTTATATATAACTCTTTGCATTTGGAGTTACAGATTAAAAGTTATGAATTTTTGAAGTTTGTAATATTTTCTAGAATTTCCTGTATAAGAATAAATCCAGTAAATGATTTATTGCGTCAATATTGCGACAGAGTGACATCAGGGGTCAATGGGCCGGTCCAGGTCAAACCTGACCAGTGGGACCCGCGTGTCAGTAGTTAATTAACTAACTAATTTTTGATTCGTGCTAATCTAAGTTAATTAGCTGGGCGGTCCCACGTCTCAGAGACTTAGGGGAGGTCAACCTGGGCCCCCACGGGGTCAAACAGGGTCAAACTCGCCGGCGTTTAGCCGCCGGCGAGGCCAGACGCGGCGGAGCAGTGCGGGTTTTGCACTCCGGTGACCAAAAGGACGGCGGAGACCATCTACGTGATGCGGGGAGTGAGCCGCGTCGAGTGGTGGCAGTGGGTGGAGCTGGGGTGGCCGGAAACGTCGCCGGCGACGAGCGTTGCGGATGCCAGAGTTCGGCCGAGGTTGAACTAGTCGTTAGGAGTCACGGCGAGGGGCGTGCGGGGGTCCTACAGGCTCCTGCGAGTGCGTTGAAGACGATGGCGTGCTTGGTTGCGAGCCAACATGGCTGTGGCCACGACGGCAACGTGCGGTGGTGGCGGTGGGTGTGGCCGAGCTTGGTGCGGTCGCTGCGGTGCTCGAGAAGTTAAACGAAGAGGATGGGGGAGGTGGCTGAGCTCACGGGGGTCACGTCAAGGCAGTCGGCGAGGTCGGGGACGAGCCAATGCGGCGGGGACGGCGAAGGGGATCTCCGGTGGCCGGAGTTGGGGAAGACGGGGTCAGGGCGATTCCAGAGCGGGCGAGCGCTCGGGGCTCGTCCTGCTCGATGTAGTCGATGACAACTTAGCTCGTGGACACGATGGCGTGGCGCGAGGATGACGGAGGGCGCGGCTACGACGACGGTGCGGGGGCAGGGGCGTCGGCCATGGTGGGGAACGACGAGGGAGAGGCGTTGGGGGCGATTTCATGGTCAACTCCACGGATAGAATCCGCGAAGCAACGCCTGAGTTGAGAAACGTGGAAGAGATCGTGAACTCTGAAAAGATGTGGAGGTAGTTCCAATTGGTAGGCAACTTCTCCTCGTTTGGCAAGAATGCGAAAGGGTCCAATGTAACGAGGAGGCAATTTGCCTTTGATACCGAAGCGATGGGTTCCCTTTAACGGAGTAACCCAGAGGTAAGCCTTTTCGCCGACTTCATAAGTCATGAGCTTATGTTAACGGTCATATTGGCTCTTTTGACGAGATTGGGCTGTTTTCAATTTCTCACGAATAACGCGAACCTGCTCTTCTGCTTCCTGAATCATATCCGGGCCAAAGAGTTGTCTTTCCCCGGTTTCTGACCAGTTAAGAGGCGTTCAACATTTTCGTCCATAGAGAACTTCGAAAGGAGCTTTGCCCAAGCTAGCTTGATAACTATTGTTATAAGCGAACTCCGTGATGGAAGGCATTTCTCCCAATCCATTCCGAAAGAGATGATAGAAGCTCGGAGCATATCTTCCAGGATTTGATTTACTCGCTCTACTTGACAACTTGATTGGGGGTGGAAGGCGGTGCTAAAAGAGAGACGAGTTCCCATAGCATTTTGGAAACTTTCCCAAAATCGTGAGGTGAAGAGACTCCCACGGTCTGAGTTAATTTCTAATGGGACACCATGAAGAGACACTATTCGGGAGATGTATAGGTCAGCTAGCTGGCTAGCGGTGATACTCTCATGAACAGGTAGAAAGTGGGCCACCTTGGAAATACGATCGATCACGACAAATATGGAATTATTCCCTCTCTTGGTCCTAGGAAACGCAGTAATGAAATCCATACCGATTTTATCCCATTTCCACTCAGGAATAGCCAAAGGTTGAAGGGTGCCAGCAGGCCGTTGATGCTCTGCTTTAACACGACGACAGACATTGCAACTAGCAATGTATTGAGCAATTTCTCTCTTCATCCTAGTCCACCAAAACCTCTGGCGTAGGTCTTGATACATTTTAGTACTACCGGGATGAATGGTGAGAGGGGATTCATGAGCTTCCTTAAGAATCAACTGATGTAGATGTTGTTTCTTGGGAACTACCAAGAGGTTCTCGAAGAAGACAACACCTCGCTCATCCATGGAAAAACATTTAGCCACTCTGCTAGCGATGTTTTCCTTAATCCGGGATATGCCCTTATCACGTTTCTGGGCAGCTATGATTTGATCCGTAAGGTTAGGCTTCGCCACCATGGTGGATAGGAATCCTCGAGGAAGAATGTGAAGGTTAAGCTTACGAAATTCCTCGTGGAGAAGTGGTTGAGTTTGTTGTAACATCAGGTTGTTACAATAAGATATACGACTTAGCACATCAGCCATGACATTGGCTTTGCCCGGGGTGTAAGTTATTCCTAAGTCGTAATCCGAGATCAACTCGACCCAATGTCTTTGCCTGAGATTCAAATCCGGTTGGGTGAAGGTATATTTCAAACTTTGGTGATTAGTGAAGATCTCACAATGATTACCAAGAAGGTAATGTCGCCATGTTTTAAGTGCATGGACTACAGCTGCAAGCTCTAGATCATGTGTGGGATAGTTTTCCTCATGCGGGTGTAATTGCCGTGATGCATAGGCAATTACCTGACGATCTTGCATGAGTATGCAACCTAGTCCTTGTCGCAAGGCGTCACAATAGATAATAAAGTCCTTGGAGAAATCTGGTGGTACCAGTACGGGAGCAGATGTCAGGCGTCTTTTCAGTTCCTGAAAGCTGAACTCGCACTATGGGGTCCACTCGAACTTTTTATATTTCTTGAGGTGTTCAGTTAGAGGTTTAGCAACCTTGGAGAAATTCTCGACGAAGCGGCGACAATAGCTCGCTAAGTCAAGGAAGCTCCGAACTTGCTTGACCGTCTCAGGTGGGGTCCAATCAAGGACAGCTCGAACTCGCTTGGGATTGACAGCAATACCCTTACCAGAGATTACATGGCCTAGATAGGTCACTTCTGGCAACCAAAATTCACACTTGGAGAATTTGGCATAAAGGCGATGCTCTCGAAGTTTCGTCAATACCAGCCTTAGATGTTCGGCATGTTCTTCCTCGCTCTTGGAGTAGATGAGTATATCATCGAGGTATACCACGACAAATTTATCCAAATAATCCCTGAAGACCGAGTTCATTAACCGAGAGAAGGTGGCTGGGGCATTGGTTAAACCGAAGGACATAACGGTGTACTCGTATTGGCCATAACGAGTAACAAAGGCCGTTTTGGGAATGTCCCCATTTTTGATTTTGATTTGATGGTAACCCAACCTCAAATCCATCTTGGAAAAGACTGAGGATCCAGTGATTTGATCATACAGATCATTGATCCTAGGAAGCGGATACTTGTTCTTGATAGTGACCAAGTTGACAGGTCGGTAATCTACAACCATTCGGTCCGTTCCATCCTTCTTCTTAACGAACAGGACGGGGCAAGCCCAAGGAGAGGAACTAGGATGGATGAAAACCTTTTTCAAGGAATCATCGAGTTGGTTCTTAAGATCGGCTAGTTCTAAGGGTGCCATCTTATAGGGTCTTCTAGAAATTGGGACGGTTCCTGGAACAAGGTCTATCACAAACTCGACATCCCTGTCAGGTGGAACACCTGGCAGTTCTTCTGGAAAGACATCCGGGAAGTCTCGGACTACCGGAATATCTTCAAGGTCTGGAAGGGGGTTGACATTTAGGTAGTAAAGCTGGCGCTTGGCCACTCGAGTTAAGACATTGACTGTCTTGCCCGATGGGTGAGTAAGTTGAACAATTCTAGTAGAGCAATCAATCTTAGCATAATGGGCTGACATCCAGTCCATACCCAAGATGATGTTTATGTCCGAGGACTTGAGAGTTATTAAAGATGCAAGGAAGACAAGTCTATCGACAAGAATTTCATTCCCATGGCTTACTCTAGAAGTTTGCCATCTAGAGCCAGGGGTTTGAATTTCCATGGTAGTGGGCATGTCACAGAATGTCGTGTTATGCAATCGAGCATAGCTCTCAGATATGAATGAATGAGATGCTCCAGTATCGAAAAGAATAGATGCCGGATGGCAATTAACAAGGAGCGTACCAAGGACGATGTTAGGATCATCATGAGCCTCCTCAGCTGAGACATAGTTGACATGGCCACGTGTAGTGGTGGCTGGCTTGGCGTAGAATGTCTTTCCCGCTGGCTTACCATGGCCAACGGACTTTCCAGACTGGTTGGGGTTGTTGTTCTGGGGACACTCTCGACTATAGTGACCCGGCTCTCCACACTTGAAACATGTCACAACATTGGGGCGTGGAGCAGCACTAGCAGCGGGGCCACCATAGGGTTTAGGCTGTGCAAACTGCTGGTTGGGGCGAGGCGCCTCAAAGGATGGCCTCGAAATGAACCTGGGTGGCAGCGCTGTGCTTGGAATCCACGCCCGGCGCTTCGGAGATCCAAAGCCGGATGAGGAACCAAAATCACAAGAGTGCTTGCATGAAGCGTCGTAGTCAGACTGGCATGTCTCAGCACTGATGGCTTTATTGACCAACTTCTGGAAGGAGGTGCACTCGTGCAGACGAAGATCGCGGCGAAGCTCGGGGCTAAGTCCCTTGCGGAACCTTGCCTGCTTCTTAGCGTCGGTGGATACCTCTTCAGGAGCATAACGTGCCAGATTTCCAAACTCACGACTATAAGCATCCACATTCAGTCTGCCTTGGGTAAAATTGCAGAACTCTTCCCTCTTACGATCCATGAGACCTTCCGGGATGTGATGCTCACGGAAAGCCTAACTGAATTCAGCCCAAGTAGTGATTTGGCTGACCGGGCGCATAGCCTCAAAGTTTTCCCACCAAAGGCTAGCAGGGCCTTCGAGGTGATAGGCAGTATAGGTAACCTTATCAGCTTCGGCTACGTTGGTAGAATGTAGCTTATGGGTGATGCTGCGAAGCTAGTCATCCGCGTCGAGGGGCCCGACGGAATGATTAAACTTTGGTGGGTACAACTTGATAAAGTCATAGATTGACACCAAGTTGTTTCGCTGTTGACGTGCAGTGTTCTGCTTAATGCGCTCCAGCAAGCGGTTGGTCTCACGCTTGTTTCTTTCTGCCTCCAGCATAACTTCGGCCAGAGAAGGCGGGTGAGGCAGATTTTTACCCCTAGCTGCACTGGCTCCCCCCTGCTCCGGGGCAGCAGGGTTGGTGCGGGTGTTGACCATCCTAGGAAAAACAAGACACCGGTTAAGACAAGGATGGCACAAACTTGGCAAGGAAGTGCAGAATGTAATGGATAACATGGAATGAGGAGATGTTCATTGCACGACATGGTAATATAGAAACTGCCATATATATACCATTGGTCATACACACCGTACATAGTTTAATACAAGCCCAGGCTAGAGTACAACTACGGTGAAAGACATTACATCTCATCGGAGGCATTCCAAGCTCCTATGCATTATTTTTCTACACCTCCGGAGCGTGATACACACCAAGTCGTATCCCATGGGTCACGCAGGACTGTGGAGAATACAACTATTACAGTACTAGTGAAACTACTACTAGCTCAGACGGTTCCGTAGTAATCCTCATAAAAGTCACCACCAAAGCCTGGAAGCGGAACATGATCATCTGGGAACAGACGGTCCTACGGAGCCTGCGGACCATAGGGACTCGGATGTGGCCTTGGTCCCACGAACGATGGCAGATGGGGACCACGAGGAGGGGTGATGCCTCCTACATCACGCCACTCCATACAATGTGGCAATCCAGACCGCACAGGGTATAGGTCCCTCAGGTCCATGTATCCTGCCTGTACAGCAGGTGCAAACCGAGTCAAAGTGGCCCACTGATTAGCATGAGAGTTGAAAAGCTCCATACGCAGGGCCCTATTTTCGCGGTCCTTATCCTCGAGCATCTCGGCAGTGGTGCGGAGTAGTGACTCCTCATGTGTAGATTCATAGTACAAAGCCTGATAGTACCCATGTGCTCTAGGGAGTGAGGCTGGCATGTAGCGAAAATCGGTGTTCTGAAGTAAAGCAGTCCTGACTCGAATGATAATCATCATTGAGTAAGCTGCATCCTGCACAGACATCTCAATAGTGACCCCAAGTCCATAGGAGCAGTGAAGGGGTTCAGTGGCTCCAAGATAAGAGGAATATATCCTGACGGTACAAAGGTACTGGCTCTGGTTGAAGTCTCGGAACTGCTCCTCGACGGTATATTCCGGATACCACCGATAGCCTGTCTCGATCATCACTCGAACCAACATGGCCATGTGACCGGGTACATCGAGGCACCGGGTCAAACGAACCACTTGGTTCTGAGAACGGGTGGCCATCTGAAAGCACAAAATAATGCAAAGGCATTAGAATTTCCTACGAGAAATCGAACAGCATAACGTCTATAAATGCTCAGAAAAAGATTTGAGACATTCACAACAGTTTGAAAAATCACTCAACAACATCATATCAAGGTTCTGATTCAACTGACAACATACTAAAAGTAGTAGAAACTATACTGAGGCTTGTAACAACAATCCTATAAGCTACTACGGATTAGTAACACGTGAACCTGATAGAGAGAAGAGAGCCTAGTCCTTAACCCACGTAGAATGAGAAGAGAACGACTCAGATCAGAGGGCATAAGGTAAAGGAGTAAAAGAGCCTTGTGTTCCCTCCCACAATCAATTCCCCTACATATAACTAAAGCATTTCTAGACTCGACATCGACCAGTTTGGCTCAACGAACCTATAGGCAGTCCGGCTCTGATGCCAACGATGTCAGGACCCCGATTCCAAGTCACATCGATCTAGCCGGTAACACCTTATATCACTTTGCGGCCTCACGCACGGTATCCCCACGGGTGTCGCCTTACCATGGCCCGGGACCGTTTGCGCCTTTTGGCTCACGTATATGATAGTGTCACTAGCATCCATATGACAGAGAACCCGAGCCGACATGGCTAGTCGTGAACCCAAAGCGGCACAGACCTATGGGGACAGGCATACATGAATCACATCGAGCATGTCGGTCAACAGCGTGTGAATCCGGCCTATAGCACTGGGCTAACAGGACTCCGGGGAACCCGGGATGTAGCAGGCTAGGAAGGACTCCAGATGTCATCACAAGACATTTCCCCGATGGGACAGACATAGGAACGAAGTGAAACACATGCCGGCCAGTCAAGTATCCTGAGCAGTAGTGCTGGGCTAGCAGGACTCCGGTGAACCGGGCTGTAGCAGACTACTATGGCTCAAGGAGCACTAGACTACATTTCCCCATAAGAGAGGCTGGCAAGGATAAACAACTAGATTGTCGGATCCCACACATACCAAGCATTTCAATCATACACACAATATGCTTGATATGTGCAAATACAACATGGCATCACAACAAAACTCTACCACTCAAGTACTTTATTTAAAGGCTCTAGAGAGCCATACATAACATGTTCATACAGGTAGGGGTCACACGACCCGACACTCAAGTCATACAAGCATACAAGCACATGCGGAAGCAAATAAGTTTGAGTACAGACACTAGAAAGAAAGAAGGCTTGTCAAAGCCTGTTTATCTACATAGGGCCCTCCATGGCAAGAATCACCACCTGGGTGGCAAGTTACTCATCGACGTCGAGGTCTACGTAAAACCCATCGGATGGGGTGGTGTCGTCGTCTGAAAACAGTAATTAAAGCAACATGAGTACAAAGGTACTCAGCAAGTCTTACAACAGATCCTACTAAACATGCTTATTCTCAAGAAGGTGGTGGATTTATTGCAGCAAGCCAACTTTGACTCTTGGCTAAGCTATCCTATGAGACACCACTGTAAAATAGTTTCCGCACACGAGTCCACTAAGCACCAACACAATACTCCACCAGGGATCCTCCCTCATCATCCTACGAGAGGGCCATCCTCGGTACTCACACTTATCTTGAGTCTTTTAGTAGTAACCATTAACTTGTCTATGAACTGTATAGGCAACCAAGTAGTCCTTTACCGAGAACATGGCTATTCGAATAGTTTTATACCCTGCAGGGTTGTACTCCGTCACACATGTTTCCACCACTTAGCGTCTGCACACGACATGTGCTCGGCAGACTTCAAGCGAAAGCCGACGTGGGTGTAGACCACGACCTGACTAACCACACACGTCACTGATGGCTTTATTGACCAATTTCCGGAAGGAGGTGCACTCGTGCAGACAAAGATCACGGCAAAGCTCGGGGCTAAGTCCCTTGTGGAACCTTGCCTACTTCTTAGCGCCGGTGGGTACCTCTTCAGGAGCATAACGTGCCAGATTTCCAAACTCGCGACTATAAGCATCCACAGTCAGTCTGCCTTGGGTAAAATTGCAGAACTCTTCCCTCTTACGATCCATGAGACCTTCCGGGATGTGATGCTCACAGAAAGCCTCACTGAATTCAGCCCAAGTAGTGATTTGGCCGACCGGATGTGATGCTCATAGGGCCTTCGAGGTGATAGGCAGCATAGGTAACCTTATTAGCTTCGGCTACGTTGGCAGAACGTAGCTTGTGGGTGATGCTGCGAAGTCAGTCATCCGCGTCGAGGGGCTCGACGGAATGATTAAACTTTGGTGGGTACAACTTGATAAAGTCATTGATCGAAACCAAGTCATTTCGCTGTTGACGTGCAGTGTTCTGCTTAATCCGCTCTAGCAAGCGGTTGGTCTCACGCTTGTTTCTTTCTGCCTCCAGCATAACTGTGCCAGAGAAGGCGGGTCAGGCAGATTTTCACCCCTAGCTGCACTGGCTTCCCCCTGCTCCGGGGCAGCAGGGTTGCTGCGGGAGTTGACCATTCTAGGAAAAACAAGACAACGGTTTAGACAAGGATGGCACAAACTTGGCAAGGAAGTGCAGAATGTAATGGATAACATGGAATGATGAGATGTTCATTGCACGGCATGGTAATATAGAAACTGCCATATATATACCATTGGTCATACACACCGTACATAGTTTAATACAAGCCCGGGCTAGAGTACAACTACGGTGAAAGACATTACATCTCATCGGAGGCATGCCAAGCTCCTATACATTATTTTTCTACACCTCTGGAGCGTGATACACACCAAGTCGTATCCCACGGGTCACGCAGGACTGTGGAGAATACAACTATTACAGTACTAGTGAAACTACTACTAGCTCAGACGGCTCCGTAGTAATCCTCATAAAAGTCACCACCAAAGCCTGGAAGCGGAACATGATCATCTGGGAACAAACGGTCCTGCGGAGCCTGCGGACCATAGGGACTCGGATGTGGCCTTGGTCCCACGGACGGTGGCAGATGGGGACCACGAGGAGGGGTGATGCCTCCTACATCATGCCACTCCATACAATCTGGCAATCCAGACCACACAGGGTACAGGTCCCTCAGGTCCATGTATCCTGGCTGTACAGTAGGTGCAAACCGAGACAAAGTGGCCCAGTTATGAGCACGAGAGTTGAAAAGCTCCATACGCAAGGCCCGATTTTCGCAGTCCTTATCCTCGAGGATCTCGGCAGTGGTGCGGAGTAGTAACTCCTCATGTGTAGAGTCATAGTACAAAGCCTGATAGTACTCCTGTGCTCCAGGGAGTGAAGCTGGCATGTAGCGGAAATCGGTGTTCTGAAGCAAGGCAGTCCTACCGTGAATGATAGTCATCATTGAGTAAGCTGCATCCTGCATAGACATCCCAATAGTGACCCCAAGTCCATAGGAGCAGTGAAGGGGTTCAGTGGCTCCAGGATAAGAGGGATATATCCTGACGTTACAAAGGTACTGGCTCTGGTTGAAGTCTCGGAACTGCTCCTCGACGGTATATTCCGGATACCACCGATAGCCTGTCTCGACCATCATTCGAACCAACATGGCTGTGTGACCGGGTACATCGAGGCACCGGGTTAGACGAACTACTTGGTTCTGAGAACGGGCAGCCATCTGAAAGCACAGAATAATGGAAAGGCATTAGAATTTCCTAGGAGAAATCAAACAGCATAAGGCTGTAAATGCTCAGAAAAAGATTTGAGACATTCACAACAGTTTGCAAAACCACTCAACAACATCAAATCAAGGTTATGATTCAACTGACAACATACTAAAAGTAGTAGAAACTATACTGAGGCTTGTAACAACAATCCTATAAGCTACTACGGATTAGTAACACGTGAACCTGATAGAGAGAAGAGAGCCTAGTCCTTAACCCACGTAGAATGAGAAGAGAACGACTCAGATCAGAGGGCATAAGGTAAAGGAGTAAAAGAGACTTGCGTTCCCTCCCACAATCAATTCCCCTAAATATAACTAAAGCATTTCTAGACTCGACATCGACCAGTTTGGCTCAACGAACCTACAGGCAGTCCGGCTCTGATGCCAACGCTGTCAGGACCCCGATTCCAAGTCACATCGATCTAGCCGCTAACACCTCATATCACTTTGTTCCCTCATGCACGGTATCCCCACGGGTGTCACCTTACCATGGCCCGGGACCGTTTGCGCCTTTTGGCTCACGTATAGGATAGTGTCGCTAGAATCCATATGATTGAGAACCCGGGCCGACATGGCTAGTCGTGAACCCAAAGCGGCACAGACCTATGGGGACAGGCATACATGAATCACATCGAGCATGTCGGTCAACAGCGTGTGAATCCGGGCTGTAGCACTGGGCTAACAGGACTCCGGGGAACCTGGGCTGTAGCAGGCTAGGCAGGACTCCGGATATCACCGCGTGACATTTCCCCGAAGGGACAGACATATGAACAAAGTGAAACACATGACAGCTAGTCAAGTGTCCTGAGCAATAGTGTTGGGCTAGCAGGACTCCGGTGAACCGGGCTGTAGCGGACTACTATGGCTCAAGGAGCACTAGACTACATTTCCCCATAAGAGAGGCTACCAAGGATAAACAACTAGATTGTCGGATCCCACACATACCAAGCATTTCAATCATACACACAATATGCTCGATATGTGCAAATACAACATGGCATCACAATAAAACTCTACCACTCAAGTACTTTATTTAAAGGCTCCGGAGAGCCATACATAACATGTTCATACAGGTAGGGGTCACAGGACCCGACACTCAAGTCATACAAGCATACAAGCACATGCGGAAGCAAATAAGTCTGAGTACAGACACTGGAAAGAAAGAAGGCTTGTCGAAGCCTGTCTATCTACATAGGGCCATCCATGGCAAGAATCACCACCTAGGTGGCAAGTTACTCATCGACGTCGAGGTCTACGTAAAACACATCGGAGGGGGCGGTGTTGTCGTCTGAAAACAGTAATTAAAGCAACATGAGTACAAAGGTACTCAGCAAGTCTTACAACAGATCCTACTATACATGCTTATTCTCAAGAAGGTGATGGAGTTATTGCAGCAAGCCAGCTTTCAATCTTGGCTAAGCTATCCTACGAGACACCACTATAAAATAGTTTCCGCACACGAGTCCACTAATCACCAACACAATACTCCACCGGGGATCCTCCCTCGTCATCCTACGAGAGGGCCATCCTCGGTACTCACACTTATCTTGAGTCTTTTAGTAGTAACCATTAACTTGTCTATGAACTGTATAGGCAACCAAGTAGTCCTTTACCACGAACGCGGCTATTCGAATAGTTTTATACCCTGGAGGGGTGTACTCCATCACACATGTTTCCACCACTTAGCGTTTGCACACAACATGTGCTCGGCAGACTTCAAGCGAAAGCCGACGTGGGTGTAGACCATGACCTAACTAACCACACGAGTTTCTAGTCGAGGTTTATCGCCTATTCGGGTTCCATCCGCAAGGAAATCCAGCCGGGGTGTCCTCAACGGCCCCAAACAATGTGTACAGGGTCCAGAGACACCAAATGGGCACCCGGCATACCCGGCCACAGTGTATTTACCGCATCATAGCCCACCCCTAGGGTCAGCGCTACGCACGGCCGCCAACACATAACCTACAAACACTAGAAACTAGTTGCAACTCCTGGACAGAGGACGAGAGGGCTTAGTAAGTCGAGCGGGGTCATATTTCAGGGTCCAATGTGTGGTAGTAGCTGAATCTTAAATCACGCATTCAGATCTCAGTTCTTATGGACGGCCTCAATGAAACAACCCACTATGTACTCCTACATGGCCTCTCATCGATACCTTCACCAAAACATGTTCAACACAAACCTCACATTACCGACGTAATCATTTCACTCTAGACCATCACCCAGATGAAATAGACCTGACACAAATCTAAGCATAGCAGGCATAGCAAGGTAGGAAACACATACATGGCTCAATCAACTCCTACACATGCTAGTGGGTTTCATCTTGTTACTGTGGCAATGACAGGTCATGCAGAGGATAAGGGTTCAACTACCGCAGCACACAACAGTTTGAAACGTGGTTGTCTTAATGCAGTAAATGAGAGCAGAGGCAAGAACATGGGATTGTATCGATATGATCAATGGGGCTTCTTGCCTGATGGAGTAGTAGTAGGGTACTGCCCTTCAGCTGGATACTCGGAAATATCCTCGGAGGCAGAACCTACCATGAAAGACACCACAGAATACAATCATCACATGGCAATATGCAATAATATGATGCATGCTATGACATGGCAATATGAGGTGTCCTGCCTAATGAAATGTGAAACAAGTTGGTTTGGGTCTTCAAATGGAAGCTTATGTTCTTAAGCATTATAAGTGTATTAGCTTGATTCACCTAAACAGCAATGTTAAAGTGTTTTGTCATGCATGAAACCACTACAGATGGAAAGATTGAATTTTTCTGATCAAATTTTATATATAACTCTTTGCATTTGGAGTTACAGATTAAAAGTTATGATTTTTTGAAGTTTGTAATATTTTCTGGAATTTCCTGTATAAGTAAAAATCCAGTAAATGATTTATTGCGTCAGCATTGCGTCAGAGTGACGTCGGGGGTCAACGGGCCGGTCCAGGTCAAACCTGACCAGTGGGACCCGCGTGTCAGTAGTTAATTAACTAACTAATTTTTGATTAGTGATAATCTAAGTTAATTAGCCGGGCGGTCCCACGTGTCAAAGACTCAGGGGAGGTCAACCTGGGCCCACACAGGGTCAAACAGGGTCAAACTCTTCGGCGTTTAGTCGCCGGCGAGGCTAGACGCGGCGGAGCAGCGCGGGTTTTGCACTCTGGCGACCAAAAGGATGGCGGAGACCATCTACGTGATGCGGGGAGTGAGCCACGTCGAGTGGTGGCAGTGGGTGGAGCTGGGGTGGCCAGAAACGTCACCGGCGATGAGTGTTGCGGCTGCCGGAGTTCGGGCGAGGTTGAACTAGTCTCTAGGAGGCACGACGAGGGGCGTGTGGGGGTGCTACGGGCTCCTGCGAGTGTGTTGAAGACGATGGCGTGCTCGGTTGCGAGCCAACGTGGTTGTGGCCACGACGGCGACGTGCGGTGGCGGCGGCGGGTGCGGCCGAGCTTGGTGCGGTCGTTGCGGTGCTTGAGAAGTTAAACGGAGAGGATGGGGAGGTGGCTGAGCTCACGGGGGTCACGTCAAGGCAGTCGGCGAGGTCGGGGACAGCGAAGGGGATCTCCGGTGGCCGGAGTTGGGGAAGACGGGGTCAGGGCGATTCCAGTGCGGGCGAGCGCTCGGGGCTCGCCCTGCTCGATGTAGTCGACGATGACGGAGCTTGTGGACACGATGGCACGGCGCGAGGACGACGGAGGGCGCGGCTCTGACGACGGGGCGGTAGCAGGGGCGTTGGCCATGGTGGGGAACGGCGAGGGAGTGACGTTGGGGGTGAATGGAGGGGTCCAGGGGGTCGGGGCGACGACATGGAGGTCGTCCAGACGTCCAGGGACACGGGCGGCAAGCAGGTGGCGTTGTGGCGAGCTCAGGCACGCCGGCGTCACCTCCCTGCCTGCCTGGCGGGGAAGAAGCAGCTGGCTGGCGCGGGCCAGCATAGTGCTGGGCCGCCAGGTGGGCCGGCTGGTGACTTGCCAGGTTAGTTTCTTTCTCTCCCTTTTTCTGTTTTTTATTTATTCTGTTTTGTGTTTTGAAATAGTAAAAATACTATTTCATTTAGGAAAAAACCTGAAAATATTCAGAGGCACATCTAAAAATATTCTCAACAGCCTAAAAATACTTTCAGGATTATTTGGGCATTTTAAAATATTTATAAGATTTAAATTGCCCAAATGCAATTAGTAATGAATTAATCCAATGACCTTATGATGTCCTACAAAAGTGTGCACCATTTTTGTCAAAGGTTCTAACCCAAAACAAAAAGGGTGGACTTTTTAGAAGGGCATTTCAGGTTCATTGAAAAAGTTTTTAGTAAACCCTAGTTGTTCCAGGGGGTGCTGGGGGTTCTGTCATCCCCATTTCAGTTTTCTGGGAAATTAAACATGATGCAACACTCTAATGCATGAACTAGTGACAGCCGACGGGCTTGTAATTGTCATGTCTTGTCACCACGTTCATAGCGGAGAATTCTAGTGCATGCTTGAGGACCCTACACGCATATCGTTTTGCCATACGTCAGCTAGAAGAGGGAAAAATCATGGGCATTTATTCGCAAAAAGCTTTGCAAAAATGAAGTGCGTGGAATGACTTCGATCATAAGTTTACCCGTGGGTGATGAGGTCAAAGTTACACGGAAGGGTGATGACGGACACTCGAGTGCGATAATTAATTCTGCGCTCTACAGGGCACACGGTTGAAGAAACCAATGATGTGCAATAATGTCGAAGATCACAGTCGAGTAAGCTATACAGATCTTTTGCGATGAGATTGGAAAGGGAGACACATTCGAGAATGGTTAATAAAATCTAGGTCCACTGGATATTAAGGTCAAAATAGTACTACCAATATACAAGTCTCATACAATGCCATTTTAACGATTGTACCACAAAAGCCCAAAAAATTACAAGGTTCAAATTCCAGAGTTACATGGCTCAAATTCGAAGATTACAAGGTTCAAACTGATATTAGAAATGAAATTCAGCTCATTCAACTACAAACGCTTGTGCCGATAAGCTGAACATGGATATAAGAGAGGTTGAAACTAATATTACCACTTGTAAGGCAAGTTTCGAAAGCTTATTATTTTTGCAAAGGGATCAACCACTAACAAGTCATGTATGGGTTTGACACAACGACTTCCGATTTCTATGTCATCTGAAGTTCCGTCACATCCCTAGTTCTAGTAATGCCCAGTGCTAGTATCTCGTGTTGCATCATGTTTAAATTTTAGTTAAACTTGAAATGGGGATGTACTGGACATTCAAACTCTAGCACCAAATGAAATGCAACTAGGATCAAAATAAAAATATTTTCAATGAACCTGAAATGCCCTTAAAAATGTTCATCATCTTTGCCTTGGTCTAGAACCTCTCACAAAAATGGCTCACATTTTTCTAGGACAACATTGGGTCACTGAATTAAATCATACTTTATTTGCATTTGGGAATTTAAATTCTATATAATAATTTAAATGTCCAAATACTCATGAACTAAAATGTTTACTGTTGGAAATAATCCAAACAGTGGCATTGAGCAGTTTCATGATTTTTGAGATAGTGGTGGTATTTTAATTAAAGCCCTAAAGTTACAGAAAGAAATAGAAAACAAAAACAGAAAATAAAGGAGAGAGAGAGACCCACCTAACTTACCTGACGCAGCCCACCTAGCGGCCCAGCTGCGGCCTAGCACTGTAGAGGGCCCAACCCACCTCATCACCGCGTCGTCTACCTCCTGCCAGTAGGAGCAGGGGCGCGTGGTCGCTGCGCGCGCCAGCTCCTGCTTCTACCGCGACGCCCGGCTCTTCTGAACATGCCACGGAGATGCCCAGAGACCTGTCCACCTCCTCCTCACTCACTGCTCTCCCTTCCCCTCCTCTACTCTCTTCCTGCACACGCCTGAGCGGAGCTCGTCGCCGCCATCCGCTGTCCGCATGTCCACCGGCCACCCTACCCCTCCCAGTACAGCCCAGAGGCTCCTCCGCGATGCCCTCTTCCTCTCGACCAAGCCACGTGATGCCAGACGCAACGCAGCCTCGCCTAGGCTGTCGTCTTCAACCTTCGGCCCGTGGATCGCCGCCGGTGATTCTCCGTCTCTGAAGCATCCCCGAGCCCGCTAAGCTCTCCGTTCGACGCACTGTGAGCTCTAATCCATTTCCCCTCCTCCCTCGTGCTCTATCCTGCATCGTAGCCGCTGCCACGCGAGCACCCGAAGCCGGAGTCCGCCATGGCCGGCGAGCTCCGTGCCCCGAGCCCCTCCGCTCCTACTAGATGCTCTAGCGTGCTTCTGATGACCTTTAGGTGCTGCCTGGCACCTCCGTTTGCTCGCCCTCGAGCTGCAGCCCTGCGCCCATGGAACCTGAGCCCCGCCGCCGCTTGAACTCATTGCCGTGCCCAACTCTGGCAACCCCAGGGCCTCCCTCCACCTCCGTTGGATGCGGCCGAGTGCCAACTTTCCAACGGGACCGCCCGCAGCCCTAGCAGCCTCCTGTAGGTGAAACCCGAGCCACTCCGGTGCACACCCGTCGCGGATTTGGTTGTCAACGTTATGAAGCCGGCGATGGTGACGTGTCTGTCTTAGTTAGCCACTAATCAGACCACTAATCACCCCTAGAGCCACTGACTAGTGGGACCCAAGCCCTAATTAACCCTGTTCTATTTATGCTTAATTAGTTTATAACCCAGCGGGACCCACGCACTAGAGTTGACCGTGCTGACATTGCCGTTGACCGGACCCACATGTCTGTGACCCTAGCCTGCTCTGTGAGACTGGCCAGTGGGACCCATAGGTCAGGTTTGACCCGGGCCAGCCCCTGTTGACCTGCTGAGGTTAGCATGAAGTAATGCTGATGCAATAAATATTTTCTTGATTTTAAATAAATCAGAAATGATTTATTTATTTCACAAAATATCCAAAACTTCTAAAAATCATAGAAATTCAACCATAGCTCAGAATGAAAAGATTTATATATGAAAAATGATCAGAAAAATCCAATCTATCCATCTGTACTAGTATCATGCATGTTGAAACAGCTTAACCTTGCTGTTTAGATCAAAACATGATAATGCACCTTATAAGCTCTTAGTTTGAATTTGAATTTGAACCTTTGGTTCAAATCAACTCAAACTCTTCTGTTCTTAGCTGCATTAGCTCAAATCACAGCATATTGACATGTCATGATCACGCATCATATTGTGCATTGCATTGATTGTGTTCTTTCTCTGTTGCCGGTATTTGTTCCCTCTCGATAGATGTGTTCCGACGACGTGATCGATGACACCGATGAAGAACTATACTATCTTCAGAAGTGCCAAGCAAGCAAAACCCCATTGTTCATTCTGATACAATCCCACTCTCTCGCTCCTGCTCTCTTTTACTGCATTAGGACAACAACGATTCAACTGTTACATGCTGCGGTAGTTGAACCCCTTTTCTCTGCATGACCTGTCATTGCCACGGTAAATAGATGAAACCCACTAGCATGAGTAGGAGTTGTTTGAGCCCTGATGTGCCTACTCATTCATGCTTGTTTGTCATGCCTGCTACTGCTTAGAGTTGAGTCAAGTCTGATTCATCGGGGATGAAGTGGAATGGCAATGAACATGTCCTACTGTGTGTGAGCTAAGTGTGTTAACACGATTTGTTAAAGGTAGCGGTGAGAGGCCATGTAGGAGTACATGGTGGGTTATCTCATTGAAACCGTCCTCAGGAACTGAGTTCTGAGTTTGTGATCCATGAACAACTACTACCACTCATTGGGATCCTTAATTGACCCTCTCGACTTATTAACTGCCCTAGTCCTCTGTCCAGGAGTTGCAACTAGTTTCAGGTATTTATAGGATATGTGTTGGCGGCCGTGCGTAGCGCTGACCCTAGGGGTGGGCTATGATGCGGTAGATACACCATGGCATGGTGTACCGGGCGCCCGTTTGGTGTCTCGGGAACCCTGCACACATTGTTTGGGGCTGTGAGCGAAACTCCGGCTGGATCTCCTCGTGGATGGAACCCAAATAGGCGATAAACCTAGACTAGAGACTTGTGTGGTTAGTCCGGTCGTGGCCGACTCCCTCACCAGGCTTCCGCTTGAAGGTTGCCGAGACACACGACGTGTACATGGTGGTAAGTGGCGAGAGCGTGTGTGAAGAAGTACACCCCTGCAGGATTAACATCATCTATTCGAATAGCCGTGTCCGCAGTAAAAGACTTCTGGGTTGCCTATAACAGTTCATAGACAAGTGAAAGCGGATACTCCAAAACTCGCAAGATAAGCGTGAGTGCTATGGATGGCCTTCTCGTAGGGAGACGGGAGCGGATCCATAGTGGTGTATTGATATGGTGAATATGTTGACTCGTGTGCGCCACCTCAAAAGAGTTACTTGCAGTCGTGGTTTAAGATAGCCACCGAGTCAAAGCTGGCTTGCTGCAGTTAAACTGCACCACCCCCCTTGTTGATACCGATGCATATGTGGTTAGTTCTGATGTAAGTCTTGCTGGGTACATTTGTACTCATGTTTTCTTAATTTATGTTTTGTAGAGAGACGTCAGTCTCGCTAGTAGTTCCGTGTGGACTTTGACGTTTAGCTTGATACCTCAATTTCGATCTTGTGCCCTCGGCAGGGTCTTGTAGATAGTCAGGCTTCTTAGCCTTCTTCATTTGTAGATGTCTGTACTCAGACAAGTTAAGCTTCCGCCTGTGCTTGTTGCTTGTATGCTCTGTATGTTGGGTCATGAGACCCATGTTTGTAATACTTGGCTCCTCGGAGCCTAATGAATAAATACTTGAGTCGTAGAGTTATGTTCTGATGCCATGTTGTATTTACACATATCGAGCATATTGTGTGTATGATTGAAATGCTTTGTATGTGTGGGATCCGACAACCTAGTTTTTATCCTTGGTAGCCTCTCTTATGGGGAAATGTAGTCTTGTGCTTCCATGAGCCATAGTAGTCCGCTATAGCCCGGTTCACCGGAGTCCTTCTAGCCCAGCACTACTGCTCCAGAACACTTGACTGGCCGGCATGTGATTCACTTCGTTCATGTGTCTGTCGCTTCGGGGAAATGTCACGCGGTGACATCCGGAGTTCTGCCTAGCCTGCTACAGCCCGGAGTCCTGCTAGCCCAGTTCTACAGCCAGGATTCACACGCTGCTGACCGACATGCTCGATGTTGATTCATGTACGCTTGTCCCCGTAAGTTAGTGCCACTTTGGGTTCACGACTAGTCATGTTGGCCCGGGTTCTCTGTCATATGGATGCTAGCGACACTATCATATACGTGGGCCAAAAGGCGCAAACGGTCCCGGGCCATGGTAAGGCGACACCCGTGGGAATACCGTGCGTGAGGCCGCAAAGTGATATGAGGTGTTACAGGCTAGATCGGTGTGACTTAGAATCGGGGTCCCGACAGCTTTGGTATCATAGCCCGACTGCCTGTAGGATTGCCAAGCCATACTGGTCGAAGTTGAGTCTAGAAATGCTTTAGTTATATAAGGGAATTGATTGTGGAAGGGAACATAAGGCTCTTTTTACTCCTTTACATTATGCCCTTCTGATCTGAGTCAACCTCTTCTTTTCTACAGGGTTAAGAAACTAGGCCTTCTCATCTATCTATCAGGATGACGTGTTACTAATCCAGAGACTTATATGATTGATGGATTCAATTCTCAGTTTAGTTCCTACTATTTCTGTGTGTTGACAGTTGATCTCGGAACCTTGATATTGTGATGTTGAGTGGTTATTCCACAATTTTTGCAGGATGTCTCAAATATTTTTGAGCATTTACAAACGTTATGCTGTCCGAGTCATCCCAGGTTTCTAAACAATCTAATGCATTTGTAAATTCCTTCTTCCCGTTTTCGATGTTCCTTTGGGCCAGATTAAGCACACTAATCGGTTTGTTGAGGTACTCCATTGCCTTGACATATATGTTGGAGTTAGTATTATGACCCTAGGTGTCTTTGAGAACCACTCAGTAATCTAGCAATGTTTTGTGTTCCTAGTGTGATGATTCTGGCCACCATTCTCGAAAGCATCTCGTGATGTTATTAGTTAGTAGGTATTCTACTCCTGGGTTCTTGACCCAAGATCCACTCTACTTACCTCGTGTTGATAGTGTTGCTCGTACCTTTAGGATATTAGTAATCTTTGCGATAGTCCTCGAGGTTCATGGTATATCTTTGTTCCAAATATCATGAACTACTTATGGTAGAAGTTCCTCGTTGAACCGAAAGATCACAATCAGAGTACTCTTGAGGAGTTCTCCCTTCATAATTGTGACTCTGCCAGTCCTACCTCTCTGCATGGGTTATTCGGAAGAAACATGTTGAACTTGGTTTGACATACTAATCTATGCATCCACAACTCAGAAAGTTATATGTTCCTTGAGTTGACCCTCCTCGGCTGTATTCCGACCCTAGTCTATCAATTGATAGTCAGGAATAGTTGTGCATTCGTGTTCATCAATGCCTATTATTCTTGTGGTCTGTCAAGCCATTCTATTCTTGAATGACTAGGGGAAACAAACTCCAGTATCTCGTCCATTTCTATGATTGGGTCAAAGTAGTTGTATTCCGCAGATCAAAATGCCAATCCATCTTTTTCTCTGTTCTACCCTGAAGTATTGCCCTCTTGATGTCAGGAATGTCATGATAATTGCACCAACTCTTATGAATTCTTGATGCAGTGATACTTCTCGACATCATCATTCGCTCCTCGGTTCCGTGTTGTTGCAACCGGAATACCGACAAGTGAACCGAACCGTGATGTGTGAAATCAATACTCCTAGCAACTAGTTGCTTGGTAGTAAATGGACAATATTATCATTCTTAGCATGTTGGTTATTGAATCATCATTCTAAGATAGATTGTGCTACCTAGTTCTTATGTCTGGTGCACTCTTCGATCAATGAGTTATGATTATTCAATCCCTTGCTTATTTGATCATATCATCTTGCCCTTAAAAGCAAGATTGTTCTCGAGCTTAGTGACATATCGGTGGTTCGTGATTTTCCGTATATCTTCTCGGAAGTATAACCAGATTGTCACCTGACCGCTATGTTGAGTTCGTGATCAAGTTGGTTTCTTATAAACCACCCCTTTCTCCAAGAATATGTGTTGGATACCCCTGAGCTAGTTGGTTAAGCTAAACAACAACTTGGAGAGTTGGAAGATAAAAGCTTGTCCGACTTCGTTCATTTTAAGGGATATCTTGGATGTGTGATGAAGAAAATGGTATTTTCATCGATTGACCCTCGTGATCAGTTAATGGGCCTATCATCTTATCCAATCTTTGATTCGAGTATGGGCTATCCTCAAATCAAATCAGAACCAATGATATTCATAATGTTGTCTTACTCGTGGTTGACTCCTCGAGCATACACCATTACATCTTTTGGTCTGACCAATACTATCACACTGTTCACATAATGGTGGAAGTCCAGTGATATGGAAATTCCGATGAGTTGCTATTGAGCCCATCAGCAGCATTTTGTCTCCTCCATGATTTGTGTTGAACATCCAACTAGTGTTGAAAACTTGTGTAAGCATTTTCTTCATGCCCCGTTCATGTAGAATATGTTTGGATGAAAGTAGTGACCTCCTCTAAGTTCACGTGCAAACGATGCAAGTTGTCGTCGTGAGTTCGAGAAAGGTTGTTTTTGTTTCCTCTGGTACCATCCCAAGTCAGTCATGCATGTGCGAAGTATGCCATGGTTTGACAGGCTCGCTACCTCCATTCCATTTGTATTCCCTATCACACCAAGCCACTGGCTGATTTGTTCAGGGAAAAGAAGTTTCTTCATAAGAGCTAATCATATGACTTATGCAAGGACTTCGATATCCTTGATGATGGTTCCCAACTAGGACTCGGTAGTGTTTCATTGTAAGACTACTATGTGGTCATGCTTGTCTGGGACAACATGTTCACATGTGTTTAGTAGACCCAACTCATGTTTTGGAGCACGCTACCGTAGTTCATTTCCCGAGAATCTCACAACGTCATCTCATCGGTTTGTGTTGCAAACTTTCTTTTCCAGACATGTTGTCTAAAATATCCTGTTACCAACCACATTGGAATCTCAGGCAGATATGATGGTTGGAACTTTTCCAAGACCTATGATGTAGGCCCCGACAAGGTTGATGTTCTGGCCGACACACCTAGCCGGAAGATCTATCATTGTAGTATCTTGATTGAACTATTTGACTATCTTCTCCATGAGGATTTCGTGCGACTTATTCTAGAAGTTGCTCCTTAGGGATCCTTGTGCTCTCGGTTTCCTCTGTTATGTTATAACTTTCCAAACAGTGGGCTCACTCTCTACTGTTGGGTTTCTCCCTAGTTACCAGAATCATTCCCAGCATTTGCCTTTTATTCCCATCTTGCACCGCCGTTGTGCCATCCTACCACGGGTTCCATCCATTTCCGATGATAAGTAGAGATCATCCATTATGTTGCCTTCAACAAGGTAGTCCACATCATCCATTCTAGTCAGGGTATGGCATTCTTTTGAACTCCTTCAAATGATTGCTCGAGATTTACCCTAGGCTGGTATAGAGGATTTTATTGATCTCTGAATCAAAAGTAATTCTTTTTTCCACTTAAGGGATAATTCTATGAGTCATCCTTCTCTAGGGTGTCTCGTTATGGTACATGGCAACTCAAATCCTTGCTACATGACCACCGTTCACCACCCTCTTAGGTGTGGAATTGTTGTCTACCTAGTGAACCCTCGTCATCTATTCCACTCCATCCCTCTACATGTGTGCTTCGTGTTTCAGCTCGAGAGATGTTGGTATGTCTCATTCCGTGAGTTGATCCTGAGTTGTTCGATCTTCGAGAAGATCGATCCTTCCAGAGTTTCCGTTTCCTCTCGTTGTCATGTTGGCTGGAGTTCTCAGAGCAAGACGACGAGACAAAGATGGTGATTGAATCAAAGCCTTTATGAAGTGCAACCTGGATCGTGAAGATTATGTTAGTTGTGTTCCCCCTTCATCTTACCCTACGCTTGAATCTCGGGACGAGATTCTTGTTTAGTGGGGGTGAGTTGTCACATCCCTAGTTCTAGTAATGCCTAGTGCTAGTATCTGGTGTTGCATCATGTTTAAATTTCAGTTAAACTTGAAATGGGGATGTACTGGACATTCAAACCCTAGCACCAAATGAAATGCAACTAGGATCAAAATAAAAATATTTTCAATGAACCTGAAATGCCCTTAAAAATGTTCATCATCTTTGCCTTGGTCTAGAACCTCTGACAAAAATGGTTCACATTTTTCTAGGACAACATTGAGTCATTGAATTAAATCATACTTTATTTGCATTTGGGCATTTAAATGCTATATAATAATTTAAATGTCCAAATACTCATGAACTAAAATGTTTACTGTTGGAAATAATCCAAACAGTGGCATTGAGTAGTTTCATGAGTTTTGAGATAGTGGTGGTATTTTAATTAAAGCCCTAAAGTTACAGAAAGAAATAGAAAACAAAAACATAAAATAAAGGAGAGAGAGAGAGACCCAGCTAACTTACCTGACGTAGCCCACCTAGTGGCCCAGCTGCGGCCCAGCACTGTAGAGGGCCCAACCCACCTCCTCACCGCGTCGTCTACCTCCTACCAGTAGGAGCAGGGGCGCGTGTCTCTGCGCGCGCCAGCTCCTGCTTCTACGGCAACACTTGGCTCTTCTGAACGCATTATGGAGATGCCTAGAGACCTCTCCCCCTCCTCTTAACTCACTGCTCTCCCTCCCCCCCTCTGCTCTCTTCCCGCACACGCCCGAGCGGAGCTTGTCGCCGCCGTCCGCACGTCCACCGGCCACCCTACCCCTCCCAGTACAGCCTAGAAGCTCCTCCGCGATGCCCTCTTCCTCTCGACCAAGCCACGTGATGCCAGACGCAACACAGCCTCGCCTAGGCCCTCGTCTTCAACCTTCGGCCCGTGGATCGCGCCGACGATTCGCCGTCTCTGAAGCGTCCCCGAGCCCGCTAAGCTCTTTGTTCGACGCATTGTGAGCTCTAATACGTTTTCCCTCCTCCCTCGTGCTCTATCCTGCATCGTAGCCGCTGCCTCGCAAGCACCCGAACCCGCGGTCCGCCATGGCCGGCGAGCTCCATGCCCCGAGCCCCTCCACTCCTACTAGATGCTCCGGCGTGCTTCTGATGACCTTTAGGTGCTGCCTAGCACCTCCGTTTGCTCGCCCTCGAGCTGCAGCCCTGCGCCCATGGAACCCGAGCCCCGCCGCTGCTTGACCTCATCGCCGTGCCCAACTCCGGCAACCCCAGGGCCTCCCTCCACCTCCGTTGGATGCGGCCGAGTGCTAGCTTTCCAACGGGACCTCCCGCGGCCCAAGCAGCCTCCTATAGGTGAAACCCGAGCCACTCTGGTGAACACCCGCCGCGGATTTGGTTGTTGGTGTTACGACGCCGGCGATGGTGATGTGTCCATCTTAATTAGCCACTAATTAGACCACTAATCACCCCTAGAGCCACTGACTAGTGGGACCCAAGCCCTAATTAACCCTATTCTATTTATGCTTAATTAGTTTATAACCCAGCGGGACCCACACACTAGAGTTGACTGTGCTGATGTTGCCGTTGACCGAACCCACATGTCTGTGACCCTAGCCTGCTCTGTGAGACAGGCCAGTGGGACCCACAGGTCAGGTTTGAGCCGAACCAGCTCCTCTTGACCTGCCGAGGTCAGCATGATGTAATGCTGATGCAGTAAATATTTTCTGGATTTTAAATAAATCAGAAATGATTTATTTATTTCAGAAAATATCCAAAACTTCTAAAAATCATAGAAATTCAAACATAGCTCAGAATGAAAAGGTTTATATATGAAAAATGATCAGAAAAATCCAATCTATCCATCTGTACTGGTTTCATGCATGTTGAAACAACTTAACCTTGCTGTTTAGATCAAAACATGATAATGCACCTTATAAGTTCTTAGTTTGAATTTGAATTTGAACCTTTGGTTCAAATCAACTCAAACTCTTCTGTTCTTAGCTGCATTAGCTCAAATCACAGCATATTGACAAGTCATGATCATGCATCTTATTGTGCATTGCATTGATTGTGTTCTTTCTCTGTTGCCGGTATTTGTTCCCTCTCGATAGACGTGATCCGACGACGTGATCGATGACACCGATGAAGAACTATACTATCTTCAGAAGTGCCAGGCAAGCAAAACCCCATTGTTCATTCCGATACAATCCCACTCTCTCGCTCCTGCTCTCTTTTACTGCATTATGACAACAACGATTCAACTGTTACATGCTGCGGTAGTTGAACCCCTTTTCTCTGCATGACCTGTCATTGCCACGGTAAATAGATGAAACCCACTAGCATGAGTAGGAGTTATTTGAGCCCTGATGTACCTACTCATTCATTCTTGTTTTCATGCCTGCTACTGCTTAGAGTTGATTCAGGTCTGATTCATCGGGGATGAATTGGAATGGCGATGAACATGTCCTACTGTGTCTGAGCTAAGTGTGTGAACACGATTTGGTAAAGGTAGCGGTGAGAGGCCATATAGGAGTACATGGTGGGTAGTCTCATTGAAACCGTCCTCAGGAACTGAGTTCTGAGTTTGTGATCCATGAATAGCTACTACCACTCATTGGGATCCTTAATTGACCCTCTCGACTTATTAACTGCCCTAGTCCTCTGTCCAGGAGTGGCAACTAGTTTCTGGTGTTTATAGGATATGTGTTGGCGACCGTGCGTAGCGGTGATCCTAGGGGTGGGCTATGATGCGGTAGATACACCGTGGCACGGTGTACCGGGCGCCCGTTTGGTGTCTCGGGAGCCCTGCACACATCGTTTGGGGCTGTGAGTGAAATTCCGGCCGGATCTCCTCGCGGATGGAACCCGAATAGGCGATAAACCTGGACTAGAGACTTGTGTGGTTAGTCAGGTCATGGCCGACTCCCTCGTCAGGCTTCCGATTGAAGGTTGCTGAGATACACGACGTGTACATGGTGGTAAGTGGCGACAACGTGTGTGAAGAAGTAGACCCTTGTAGGGTTAACATCATATATTCGAATAGCCGTGTCCGCGGTAAAGGACTTCTGGGTTGCCTATAACAGTTCATAGACAAGTGAAAGTGGATACTCTAAAACTCGCAAGATAAGCGTGAGTGCTATGGATGGCCTTCTCGTAGGGAGACGGGAGCGGATCCATAGTGGTGTATTGATATGGTGAATATGTGGACTCGTGTGCGCCACCTCAAAAGAGTTACTTGCAGTCGTAGTTCAAGATAGCCACCGAGTCAAAGCTGGCTTGCTGTAGTTAAACTCCACCATCCCCCTTGTTGATACTGATGCATATGTAGTTAGTTCTGATGTAAGTCTTGCTGGGTACATTTGTACTCACGTTTGCTTAATTTATGTTTTGTAGAGAGACGTCAGTCTCGCTAGTAGTTCCGTGTGGACTTCGATGTTTAGCTTGATACCTCAGCTACGATCTTGTGCCCTTGGCAGGGTCTTGTAGATAGTCAGGCTTCTCAGCCTTCTTTATTTGTAGATGTCTGTACTCAGACAAGTTAAGCTTCCACCTGTGCTTGTTGCTTGTATGCTCTATATGTTGGGTCATGAGACCCATGTTTGTAATACTTGGCTCCTCGGAGCCTAATGAATAAATACTTGAGTCGTAGAGTTATGTTGTGATGCCATGTTGTATTTACACATATCGAGCATATTGTGTGTATGATTGAAATGCTTGGTATGTGTGGGATCCGACAACCTACTTGTTTATCCTTAGTAGCCTCTCTTATGGGGAAATGTAGTCTTGTGCTTCCATGAGCCATAGTAGTCCGCTACAGCCCGGTTCACCGGAGTCCTGTGTAACGCCCCGAGACCGATGTGCCACGTGTCCTCCAGTTATTCGCTGTTGTTGCCTTGTCATTTCTTGCGTGTCTTGCATCTCATACTATGTCATCATGTGCATTTCATTTGCATACATGTTCGTCTCATGCATCCGAGCATTTTCCCCGTTGTCCGTTTTGCAATGCGGCGCTCCTATGTCACCCGGTGTCCCTTTCTACCTCTTTTCATGTGCAGGTGTTAAACATTTTTGGATTGGACCGAGATTTGTCATGCGGCCTTGGTTTACTACCGGTAGACCGCCTGTCAAGTTTCGTACCATTTGGACTTCGTTTGATACTCCAACGGTTAACCGAGGGACCGAAAAGGCCTCGTGTGTGTTGCAGCCCAACACCTCTCCAAACTGGCCCAAAACCCACCTAAACCTCCTCCATAATCTAGAGCGTTCGATCACGATTGCGTGGCCTCAAACCACACCTCATTTGGAGCTTCCTAGCTCCCTCTACCTATAAAACTAGAACTCCCCTGAAATTTTCGGGTCATTTCTACCCTAGACCTAGCTCCTCCTCCTTCCGCTGTGCTGGACGTGTCCGTTCCGGGCGGACAGAGCTGCCGCCGCCACTCTCGTTGCGCCAAGTGGTAGGCTCCCCACATCGCGCTGATTCCGGCAACTCCAGGGAACCTCGAGCTCCGTGCCGCTACAGTGCAGCCGATCTGGATCTTAGATCCAAAATCTCTCGGTTGACTTTTTCCTCCCAAAACCCTAGATTTTTGCTATCTTTGACATGCCATAACTCTGCATCCGTAGCTCCGATTCGTGTGTGTAGAATATTAAAATGTTCGTCTCGATGAGTACATCATTTCATCTCATTGCATCATTTTCATTTGAGCTCATCTTGATGCCGGAAATGCTGCTGGAAGAGGGATATGTGAGGAATATGTCAGATCTATTTCAGCAAATGGCCTTTTGTCATTTTTGCCATGATTAATGTGTACATGCTATGATCCTGAGCTCTGCATGTGTTTTGTAATATGCCATGTCATCTCTACAGGGGTGTATGCCATGTAGTTTTGTGATCTTTGTGGTGACTAGCACAAGCATGCAAAGTAGCTTACTCAATGATGTTGTTTTCAGGGACTTAGAATTTCACTAAGTCCTTGCCCTGTCCTTATTTTTATGCCATATGTACATGTTGTTTCCTAGTGATCCGTGCCTCTTTTGAGGATGATCAGTAAGGATGTTTTGTAGATATTGTGGTGCTCTATCCTTCCATATCTTTGTTTGCAATTATGGAGCGCCCTAGCTTGATTCAGCCAAGCTCTACTTTTGCTATAAAATGTTCCTGGCGGATTGTTAACATGTTTAGCCATTTTGCCGAGGTTTTTGCTATTGATCCGTGCATGCTATGTTGTTGTTCCTGCCATATCTAGCTTCTATGCCATGTATTCTTGATGGGTGTATGCTTAGTATGTCATGCCATGCTTTGTAGTGAGTGCATCAAGCTCGTAAACATGTCTACTTGTTAATCTATTTTGCATGCTCCAGTTTTTCACTAAGTCTGAATCTGTTTATGTTTTTGCTATGTTCACATGCTTGCAATCATATTTTCTGATCCCTTTTGGCTCATGGTCACTAAGGACCTTTTGTTATATGCTTAGAGTAGCTTCATGCCAGGCCTTGCTTTGCCATGATATGTTCATGTAGCATGTAGTTTTCATGCTCTAAAGATTGCTTCCTGTTGATAAATTCCTGACTTGTTATTTCACCAAGTCTGTAACCTGTTATCATTTGCTCTTTTGTCATGCTTGTTTGAACATGTTAATGAGTTAATTAGCCGTAGCTCAGTGTTCATCTTTTGTCAAGCATCATGAGTGAATTCCTGCCATGTATTTTTTTGCTATGTTTGGGTGTTTTAGCATATTTAACTTGATGCATTTAGAAGGCTACTTGCTGTTTATCACAGACCGGTGCCATAATTGTTTTGCTTGCCATTTCCAAACCGTGCATCCGATTCCGGTGATCTTTATATCGATTTCGACCGAAATCAACTCTTGTTTCAGTGGAACTCTTGGATTTCCAAGTTGAGGCCAGGTTCAATCATTCCTTTCCGAATCATGCATATGCACCGCATACCGCATCCCACATATCATGTCATGTTCATGTGTTGGTTGTTTACTATGTTGTGTGCTTCTTTCCGGTGTTGCTTCTTCGGGTTGGTTCCGATAACGTCGCGTTTGTGAGGAACCGTTCGACTACATCCGTTTGTCTTCTTCATGGACTCGTTCTTCTTCCTTGCGGGATCTCAGGCAAGATGATCATACCCTCAAAATCACTTCTATCTTTGCTTGCTAGTTGCTCGCTCTGTTGCTATGCCTATGTTGCGATACCTACCACTTGCTTATCATGCCTCCCATATTGTTAAGCCAAGCCTCTAACCCACCTTGTCCTAGCAAACCGTTGTTTGGCTATGTTACCTCTTTGCTCAGCCCCTCTTATAGCGTTGTTAGTTGCAGGTGAAGATTGGAGCTTGTTCCCTATTTGGAACATGGTTATTTTGTTGGGATATCACAATATCTCTTATTTAATTAATGCATCTATATACTTGGTAAAGGGTGGAAGGCTCGGCCTTATGCCTGGTGTTTTGTTCCACTCTTGTCGCCCTAGTATCCGTCATATCGGTGTTATGTTCCCGGATTTTGCGTTCCTTACGAGGTTGGGTTATAATGGGAACCCCTTGACAGTTCGCCTTGAATAAAACTCCTCCAACAATGCCCAACATTGGTTTTACCATTTGCCACCTAGCCTTTTTTCCCTTGGGAGTCGCGCTCTCAAGGGTCATCTTTATTTTAACCCCCCCCCCCGGGCCAGTGCTCCTCTGAGTGTTGGTCCAACCTGTCAGCCACCGGTGTCCACCAGGGGCAACTCTGGGATGGCCTACCAGAAGTTTGGACAATCTGAGTGTGCCCTGAAAACGAGATATGTGCAGCTCCTATCGGGATTTGTCGGCACATTCGGGCGGTGTTGCTGGACTTGTTTTACCATTGTCGAGGATGTCTTGTAACCGGGATGCCGAGCCTGATTGGATTGTCTTGGGAGAAGGAATATCCTTCGTTGACCGTGAGAGCTTGTGATGGGCTAAGTTGGGACTCCCCTGCAGGGATTTGAACTTTCGAAAGCCGTGCCCACGGTTATGGGCAGATGGGAATTTGTTAATGTCCAGTTGTAGAAAACCTAATGTTGACCTTAATTAAAATACATCAACCGCGTGTGTAACCGTGATGGTCTCTTCTCGACGGAGTCCGGGAAGTGAACACGGTGTTGGATTAATGCTTGACGTAGGTTCTTCTAGGATCATTTCTTGATCATAGATTCTCGATCATGCTTTTGCCTTCTCTTCTCGCTCTCATTTGCGTATGTTAGCCACCAAATATGCTAGTCGCTTGTTGCAGCTCCACCTCATACCTTTTACCCTTCCTATAAGCTTAAATAGTCTTGATCGCGAGGCTGCGAGATTGCTGAGTCCCCGTGACTCACAGATACTTCCAAAACCAGTTTGCAGGTGCCGATGTTACCGAGCAGGTGACGCAACCAAGCTCAAGTAGGAGCTCGACGAAGATCTTGTCCTTTGTGTTGTTTCGTTTCAGTTGATCACTAGTGGAGCCCGGTCGGGTCAATCGGGGATCTGTGTAGCTTTTGGGGTAGTCTTCTTTTATTTTTGGTTCCGTAGTCGGACCTTGTGTGTAACTGGTTGATGTAATGCTTTATTCATGTAATTGTGTGAAGTGGCGATTGTAAGCCAACTATGTATCTCTTTCCCTTATGTATTACATGGGTTGTGTGAATTTTACCTCACTTGCGACATTGCTTTCAATGCGGTTATGCCTCTAAGTCGTGCTTCGACACATGGGAGATATAGCCGCATCGAGGGCGTTACATCCTGCTAGCCCAGCACTACTGCTCCGGAACACTTGACTGGCTGGCATGTGATTCACTTTGTTCCTGTATCCGTCCTTTCAGGGAAATGTCACGCGGTGACATCCAGAGTTCTGCCTAGCCTGCTACAGCCCGGGTTCCCGGAGTCCTGTTAGCCCAGTGCTACAGCCCGAATTCGCACGCTGCTGACCGACATGCTCGATGTTGATTCATGTATGCATGTCCCCGTAAGTTAGTGCCACTTTGGGTTCACGACTAGTCATGTCGGCCCGAGTTCTCTGTCATATGGATGCTAGCGACACTATCATATACGTGAGCCAAAAGGCGCAAACGGTCCCGGGCCATGGTAAGGCGACACCCATGGGAATACCGTGCGTGAGGCCGCAAAGTGATATGAGGTGTTACACGCTCGATCGGTGTGACTTAGAATCGAGGTCCTGACAAGTTCCAAAATGAAATTCAGCTTTTCTCGAGCCTTCTCCATTTTGCCGCAGCCACCGGTGCTGATCAACAAACCATCCATTTTTGCGAAATAAGTTTATGGCAAACCTCATTACCTTCAGCACCCTTGCTCTGACAACAAAAAACCTAGTGAATATAATCTATGGTAAGGTCCGTCATTAGGAGTTCAAAGTAATTTCTGAGAGATGCAGATCTAGGCGTTCAATGTGATTGTTATATTGTATCGCATTAGCCACCACTGGTACTAATCTTATTTGCAAAAGAAGAGAACATATTAGTGCCTACATGCAGTTTTGAACACTACTACATGCCTATTTGGTTTGCAGGATTTGTAAAATGTACTAACATGCCATCTTCGATCCGATATGATTAACATGGGCATTTGATTACAATCTAGAAAAATGTAGCCTTCTTCACAAGAGGTTGGAGTGGATGAAAAATTTCATAAGGAAACTAGTATAGATGAATCCAAAGGAGAAATGCTTATGGACTTTAACCATATGAATCAACCAACCAATATGGGGGGGGGGGCATGTATGTATTGAAATCCTCCAAAATTCCCTCAGAAATCGTAGTACATTGTCATTGTAAACTTGGGAAAAGGTGCCAAAATTGAACTCCCTCATGGTTAACATTTAACAGAAAGGAACATCACCTCAATATATAGCTTCTCTAGGCACGACAATCATCTCAGGAAACTGACAACTTGGTCCAAGTTGGGGTCGATAGATTCTAGTGCCAAGACCTTGACTGCGTGCAGATTCAGGGTCAGACTTGTCGGAATCATTTTTTGGATGACAGCCGAACATACATCTTCAAAATTAGAAATAATGTTAATTTCAAGAAGGAGAAGTAGAAGGCGACTATTGTACCTGAACGGGTGTGGATCCAATAACAAGTTCAGAGTATTTGACAGATGAGTAGCCCACCACTATCAATTTTGTTGGACCTTGTTGATCAACTACAAGTAATCTCTCAAGTGAAGGTCTGTCCTGAATGACCATACTATGGTACACCTTTTGTGATCTCTTTTTGCAACACTAGCAACACACATAAATAGTCCGGAGAGTCATGGAGGTGATGTCGAAGCTACTCAACCCGTTGATCACCTGAAGATGAAGGTACCTGAGTGCAGTACAGCCACGGAGTAGGCGCTCCATGTCATCCTTTGGGATCCAGACGACGACGAGCTTGAGGTGCTTTATTTGTGGTAGAAAATGAGCGGGCGAGTAATTAAGGGGGATGGTAGTTCATGAACTTGGCGAGGAACAGCGTGGGCGCGAGGCGGAGTGCAGACGTTGGCATCGAGCGGATATGCCCATCATTAAAACTAAGCTCCTTGAGCTGATCTAGTGCGGGGGATTAGAACCACTCGTCAAGCTTGGCTCGGTCCTTGCCGTTGGAACGAAAGTTTCCCTTGATAAGGCCTCTGACTGGGCCATGGTGATTGATGAGGACATCAATACAATTGTTACACCCACAGCCCCTGCTGCTATACATACTGGACCAATTACTAGAGCTCGCGCACGCCAATTAAATTATCAGGTACTTTCGTTTCTTGGTAATGATTCTAATGTTCATGAGAATATGATGCTGCCTAAATTGGATACATTTGTTTTGCTTACAAATGAAGGGCCTAGCTTGGAGAAGGATGAACATTGGAGCAAGAACAAGCATGGAGATGATGCCATGCGCAAGGGGAACAATAACGGAGTTACAAGTGATGATTTCAGGACTTTGAAGCCACCATAATGGGTGCATGAAGCCTTGGACGAAATATACAAGATGCCACTTCATAAATTTCGTCCCGAGGCTATTATAGGTGCTGCGTCACCTTTTTATTGGGCCAGACCCATGTAATTTCAAAATACATTAGTATAGGCTATTTTTAGAGTCCGTATGTGTGGGGAAACAAGAGATAGGGTTGATTTCGGACCCCTCCACCAAGGGCCACGAAATTCCCCCTCTCTTCCTCCATATATACAGCCCTTAGGGTACCGTTTAGACTTCGGGTTTTGTATAGATTAAAAGTTCGCCATAGCTGCAACTTCGCGTACTTCGTTTGTGTTCAACGACCAGACAAAGGCGTCACAGAACCCCACCTTGATCAATAAAGCTTTCATCTTATATTCGCAATATCCAGATTGCAATCTCAGTTTCTTGCTTGTTCTTCGTTTGCTCGCAGGAAACAGACCCTCGTGGTCAGGTTGATCGTGCTCCGGCGTGGTCAATAACCTCTCGGAGTTGGTTTAGCGATTGCTAAGGCGCGACGTCCTCGCACGTTCGTAGTCGGATCGTCAAAGTCGACTGCCACCAAAGTGATATCCATCATCTCATCGAAAGACGGGACACCTTTGCCTCTATCAGTGATTGCCGGGATCTGAGACAATGCGTCCAAGCTTTTGCGATAGCCATCGCAGAGCTTGTGGGCATCGATGAGGTCGAGAGGGTTTGGTGCCATAGGGGGCACCACTGCCGGGAAAGTACGGTTGTCCGCACCCCATATTTGATTGGAGGAGGGAGATGATGACTATCAACATATCATTGGGGAGGCTGCTGATGAAGTCTAGGCATGCCGGAGTAGCTTGCAGTTCTTGCTCGACATGCCTCCGCTTGTTGGCAGCCTCGTTCTCCACCCCTAGAGTCTCCTCGTCAGCGGCGCTTTCTGGTATAAGTGGGAGTAGAGGGAATATTTAGTTAAAATAGGGCAAAAGAAAAGTGTATTGGTATCTAGAAGTTAGAAGGTAAGAATAGAGTAAGAAAATGGAATAACAATTGGTTGCTTAAATACTACACAATTCCTTTCATATTGTTGGGTAATTCAACATGTAGATACTTGAAAAGAACACTTACTTCGAACAAAGTTTGGACGGATGATATCGTCGGGGAAGTTATCATATATTCCTTTTATGTGTAGTGCAATTTTAGTGCCATCTTTCAGTACACAAAACTTCGAAATTTTTGTCCAAAGGCCCGTGGAAAAATAGGACTGACCATGTTCATGAAGTCTTACAGAAGCAACGATTGTAAATCCATGGTTTGTGTTTAGTATGACATCCTTGCAGTCTTGAGTTATGTAAAGGCAAGATTGTGTACTACAAATGTTGTTGCATAGCAAGGGATGTGCTGCAGAAAATGATAGGATTGTTAAATAATATGGTAACATGCAAATATGGGTGAAATTGAAAGAAAAGTATAGCAGTTGAAATCAAAGGACAAAAATTTGTAATTAAACAGACACTGTAACCATGGTGTCATGGAAATATGAGAGTAATTGAAAGAACAATACATCATTAATTTTCCTAATATAGAAAGAAGAGAAAAAATCCCCTCTGATGCATATGCTGCATGTGGCCCCTTTTATCCAAATGTAAAAACATATAGTATATGTTCAGGAAAGTAGGCCATGCCAACCGATCTAGTGTGAGATTGAACATACCGTGCACCTATCTAATTTATTGTAGAAATTCTGGGATCTGTGATTGGACATGGAAAATAGAAATCCTTTTTCTTGGGTAAAGGAACAAATAACTCGACCGATTTCTGTATCGATCATGATATACGTAATAACTCGGACATCTATTTCAAATGCATATCCCATTTTTGCGTAGCAGGGTTATGAAAACCCACGAGAAGCAACTGGACAAATTGTATGTGACAATTGCCATTTAGCTAGCAAGCCCGTCGATACTGAAGTTCCCCAAGCTGTGCTTCCCGATACTATATTTGAAGCAGTTCTTCGAATTACTTATGATATGCAATTGAAACAAGTTCTTGCTAATGGAAAAAAGGGAGGGTTGAATGTAGGTGTTGTTCTTATTTTGCCCGAGGGATTCGAATTAGTGCCTCCTGATCGTATTTCCCCTGAGTTAAAAGAAAAGATAGGAAATCTTGCTTTTCAGAGTTATTGTCCTGATAAAAAAACATTCTTGTGATAGGCCCTGTTCCCGGTAAGAAATATAGTAAAATTGTCTTTCCCATTCTTTCCCCTGATCCTGCTACGAAGAAAGATGCTCATTTCTTGAAATATCCCATATATGTAGGGGGAAACCGAGGAAGAGGACAGACACCCTAAAGTCATCTGGTACGGTGAGATGGAACTCCATAGATGTCTGGATGAGACCGCAAAGTCCTGATGTATCTGCACACTGTACACTATATGAATGAAAGAAAACCCTCAAACCAGCTTGAAGAAAAATGAATTCAACGCGATTTCGGCCTGTGATTAAAGGAGGCAGATGAACTAGGATGAGAGATGAGAGAACATCTCAATAAATTAGTTACCATGTTGTCCATGAGAGAAAAGCCTCAATACCGCGGATTCCCCAATCGGGCGGAGATGGGTCGACGGCGAGCAACGTCGAGAAAGTCGATAGCAATAGGCGCTGACAAACAGAAGTGGAAAAATGAGGTGGGGTTTGCAGGTAGCCTGGCGGCGGCGACAAGCCTTGAGCTAAGTGGTTGCCACGGTGATAGCCGGTGCCATGCAGAGTCATGGAGAGCTTGTGCAGGTCTGAATAGGGACCGGAGGGGGTGGCAGGTGGGGTGAGGGTTTTGTGACATGGAGATTGTGAGGGTTTTCTTTTTCCCTTTTGAATTCGGTGGTGAGGTGTAGGATCGAAAGTATGTCTAGAGGGGGGTGATTAGACTACTTGACCAAATAAAAATCTAGCCTTTTCCCAATGTTAATTCTTGGCATATTTTAGCAACTTAGCACAAGTCAAGCAAACAACCTACAGATGCAATTCTAATAGTATAGCAGCGGAATGTAAAACAATTGCATATGAAGGTAAAGGGAGGAGTTTGGAGGGAGCAAACGCAATGTAGACACGGAGATTTTTGGCGTGGTTCCGATAGGTGGTGCTATC
>NC_041386.1:290126791-290261320 GCF_002162155.2 Triticum dicoccoides
TACATCCACGTTGATGCAGACTTCAACCCACGAAGGGTAACGGTTGCGCGAGTCCATGGAGGGCTCCACCCACGAAGGGTCCATGTAGAAGCAACCTTGTCTATCCCACCATGGCCATCGCCTACGAAGGACTTGCCTCACTAGGGTAGATCTTCACGAAGTAGGCGATATCCTTGCCCGTACAAACTCCTTGGTTCAACTCCACAATCTTGACGGAGGCTCCCAAGTGACACCTAGCCAATCTAGGAGACACCACTCTCCAAGAGGTAACAAATGGTGTGTTGATGATGAACTCCTTGTTCTTGTGCTTCAACTGATAGTCTCCCCAACACTCAACTCTCTCTCATAGGATAGGATTTGGTGGAAAGATGATTTGAGTGGAAAGCAACTTGGGGAAGGCTAGAGATCAAGATTTATGCGGTTGGAATGAAGTATCTTGACCTCAACACAAGTGTAGGTGGTTCTCTCTCAGAAAATGTATGTTGGAAGTGTAGGCATGTTTTGATGGCTCTCTCCACGAATGAATAGTGAGTGGAGGGGTATAAGTAGCCTCCACACATAATCTAACCATTACACACAAATCACCAAACTCGGTGGGACCGAATCATACAACTCGGTCAGACCGATTTAGTTCATAATGTGACCGTTAGGGTTTTCGATGGGACCGACATGTCAACTCAGTGGAACTGATATCATTAGGGTTAGGTCATAATGTAATCTCGGTGAGACCAATTACACAAACTCGGTGAGACCGATTTTGGTAATTGACTAACCAGAGAGTTGGTCGGGCAATCACGGTGGGACCGATTCGCTCTCTCGATTGGACCGAAACGTTACGAAGGGAAACAGAGAGATTACAATCCCATCTCGGTGAGATCGAGATCCCTATCGGTGGGACCGAAAAGACTAGGGTTTGTGGCAGTGGCTATGTCAAGTGAACTCGGTGGCGCCGGATAGATCAAATCGGTGGGGCTGAGTTTGACTTTTGGTTTGGGATATATTTGGATATGAGAAAATGGTTGAGGGTTGTGGAGCATGTCACTAAGAACTTTGAGCAAGAACCTCATTAAGAAACACCTCACCCCCTCTTAATAGTATTGGATTTTCCTATGGACTCAATGTGGTCTTAGATCCTTAAAAATGAAATGTAGAGTCTTGTGCGTTGAGCTTGAGCCAATCCTTTTGTCCTTAGCATTTTGAGGGGTCCACTTTCTAATCCATGCCATGCCAATCATTGAGCTTTTCCTAAAATATTTATCTTAAAGTAGCATTAGCTCAATAAGCTATATGTTGTTAGGAATTACCAAAACCACCCAGGGATAGTTGCACTTTCAATCTTGCCCTTTTAGATAATTGATGACAACATATGGATCAAAGCTTCGACAAATGATTGTAGGATTGAAAAACATCGTAGCTTTGAGAAGTATGTGATAAGAAAGAGCTCCCCCTAAATTTGTGCATTATTTAAAATTTTCTTTTGAATGCAAATGCACAATCGATTAGGATCATGGGTTACTCTTTCATGTCACATACATCTTGGTGGAGCACTCAAGATAGAAATTAAAAGCATGCACTCATCACCAAGCAAGTGAATGATCATATATGGAATATAAAGGATAGCATCATTCAACCAAACATTAAGGTAGCATATGATCAACCACATGATCATATAAGTATCTCACAAGGACATAAAGTATCTCACACAAGCACACAATAAAGCAGTTCAACCAAAATAGCAAGAGAGATAAAAAGAAAGACACACTCTCTCTCAAAGCCTATGATCTATACATATTTCTCCCCCTTTGGCAACAAGTTACCAAAAAGTTTGAAAATGCATAGTGTTATACGTCTCTCAGGCTTGGTCTTCGGGAGGTGGTGTAGAGAGAACTCCAAGGATGAAGGCTTCCGATAAAGTAGTTGGAGCTGATGGAGTGGGTGCTGGAGGTGGCACTGCAGCTGTAGCTGCTGGTGCTGACACTGAAGCTCTAACATCTGAGACTGGCACTGCAACAGACCTTGGACCTTGTGGCACACGCTTAAAAGCATCATTGGTTGCTTTTCCTCTCCTCTCCTCTGCTTCCTCTTGAAGCTGCTCAACTGCAGTCTGAATCTCAGTCACCTTCAGATCAATATCATAGAAATTTATTTCCACAATCCTCTCCAGGATCTCCTGATTCTGAGTCAGGGTGGCCAAGACCTTCTCAATCCTCAGTGTATCTTGAATCAGATAGCCTAACTGATCTTGCTTGCTCTTCAGGAAGACTCGAGATGACTCTTCAACACTTGGCATCTGGGCAGCTTTCTCAGCCTTTTCCTTGGCTCTCTTCTCTTGGACTTGAGCTGATGATGGTTCTTCCTCATTCATCACAACAATGTTGATTTCGGACCCCTCCACCAAGGGCCACGAAATTCCCCCTCTCTTCCTCCATATATACAGCCCTTAGGGTACCGTTTAGACTTCGGGTTTTGTATAGATTAAAAGTTCGCCATAGCTGCAACTTCGCGTACTTCGTTTGTGTTCAACGACCAGACAAAGGCGTCACAGAACCCCACCTTGATCAATAAAGCTTTCATCTTATATTCGCAATATCCAGATTGCAATCTCAGTTTCTTGCTTGTTCTTCGTTTGCTCGCAGGAAACAGACCCTCGTGGTCAGGTTGATCGTGCTCCGGCGTGGTCAATAACCTCTCGGAGTTGGTTTAGCGATTGCTAAGGCGCGACGTCCTCGCACGTTCGTAGTCGGATCGTCAAAGTCGACTGCCACCAAAGTGATATCCATCATCTCATCGAAAGACGGGACACCTTTGCCTCTATCAGTGATTGCCGGGATCTGAGACAATGCGTCCAAGCTTTTGCGATAGCCATCGCAGAGCTTGTGGGCATCGATGAGGTCGAGAGGGTTTGGTGCCATAGGGGGCACCACTGCCGGGAAAGTACGGTTGTCCGCACCCCATATTTGATTGGAGGAGGGAGATGATGACTATCAACATATCATTGGGGAGGCTGCTGATGAAGTCTAGGCATGCCGGAGTAGCTTGCAGTTCTTGCTCGACATGCCTCCGCTTGTTGGCAGCCTCGTTCTCCACCCCTAGAGTCTCCTCGTCAGCGGCGCTTTCTGGTATAAGTGGGAGTAGAGGGAATATTTAGTTAAAACAGGGCAAAAGAAAAGTGTATTGGTATCTAGAAGTTAGAAGGTAAGAATAGAGTAAGAAAATGGAATAACAATTGGTTGCTTAAATACTACACAATTCCTTTCATATTGTTGGGTAATTCAACATGTAGATACTTGAAAAGAACACTTACTTCGAACAAAGTTTGGACGGATGATATCGTCGGGGAAGTTATCATATATTCCTTTTATGTGTAGTGCAATTTTAGTGCCATCTTTCAGTACACAAAACTTCGAAATTTTTGTCCAAAGGCCCGTGGAAAAATAGGACTGACCATGTTCATGAAGTCTTACAGAAGCAACGATTGTAAATCCATGGTTTGTGTTTAGTATGACATCCTTGCAGTCTTGAGTTATGTAAAGGCAAGATTGTGTACTACAAATGTTGTTGCATAGCAAGGGATGTGCTGCAGAAAATGATAGGATTGTTAAATAATATGGTAACATGCAAATATGGGTGAAATTGAAAGAAAAGTATAGCAGTTGAAATCAAAGGACAAAAATTTGTAATTAAACAGACACTGTAACCATGGTGTCATGGAAATATGAGAGTAATTGAAAGAACAATACATCATTAATTTTCCTAATATAGAAAGAAGAGAAAAAATCCCCTCTGATGCATATGCTGCATGTGGCCCCTTTTATCCAAATGTAAAAACATATAGTATATGTTCAGGAAAGTAGGCCATGCCAACCGATCTAGTGTGAGATTGAACATACCGTGCACCTATCTAATTTATTGTAGAAATTCTGGGATCTGTGATTGGACATGGAAAATAGAAATCCTTTTTCTTGGGTAAAGGAACAAATAACTCGACCGATTTCTGTATCGATCATGATATACGTAATAACTCGGACATCTATTTCAAATGCATATCCCATTTTTGCGTAGCAAGGTTATGAAAACCCACGAGAAGCAACTGGACAAATTGTATGTGACAATTGCCATTTAGCTAGCAAGCCCGTCGATACTGAAGTTCCCCAAGCTGTGCTTCCCGATACTATATTTGAAGCAGTTCTTCGAATTACTTATGATATGCAATTGAAACAAGTTCTTGCTAATGGAAAAAAGGGAGGGTTGAATGTAGGTGTTGTTCTTATTTTGCCCGAGGGATTCGAATTAGTGCCTCCTGATCGTATTTCCCCTGAGTTAAAAGAAAAGATAGGAAATCTTGCTTTTCAGAGTTATTGTCCTGATAAAAAAACATTCTTGTGATAGGCCCTGTTCCCGGTAAGAAATATAGTAAAATTGTCTTTCCCATTCTTTCCCCTGATCCTGCTACGAAGAAAGATGCTCATTTCTTGAAATATCCCATATATGTAGGGGGAAACCGAGGAAGAGGACAGACACCCTAAAGTCATCTGGTACGGTGAGATGGAACTCCATAGATGTCTGGATGAGACCGCAAAGTCCTGATGTATCTGCACACTGTACACTATATGAATGAAAGAAAACCCTCAAACCAGCTTGAAGAAAAATGAATTCAACGCGATTTCGGCCTGTGATTAAAGGAGGCAGATGAACTAGGATGAGAGATGAGAGAACATCTCAATAAATTAGTTACCATGTTGTCCATGAGAGAAAAGCCTCAATACCGCGGATTCCCCAATCGGGCGGAGATGGGTCGACGGCGAGCAACGTCGAGAAAGTCGATAGCAATAGGCGCTGACAAACAGAAGTGGAAAAATGAGGTGGGGTTTGCAGGCAGCCTGGCGGCGGCGACAAGCCTTGAGCTAAGTGGTTGCCACGGTGATAGCCGGTGCCATGCAGAGTCATGGAGAGCTTGTGCAGGTCTGAATAGGGACCGGAGGGGGTGGCAGGTGGGGTGAGGGTTTTGTGACATGGAGATTGTGAGGGTTTTCTTTTTCCCTTTTGAATTCGGTGGTGAGGTGTAGGATCGAAAGTATGTCTAGAGGGGGGTGATTAGACTACTTGACCAAATAAAAATCTAGCCTTTTCCCAATGTTAATTCTTGGCATATTTTAGCAACTTAGCACAAGTCAAGCAAACAACCTACAGATGCAATTCTAATAGTATAGCAGCGGAATGTAAAACAATTGCATATGAAGGTAAAGGGAGGAGTTTGGAGGGAGCAAACGCAATGTAGACACGGAGATTTTTGGCGTGGTTCCGATAGGTGGTGCTATCATACATCCACGTTGATGCAGACTTCAACCCACGAAGGGTAACGGTTGCGCGAGTCCATGGAGGGCTCCACCCACGAAGGGTCCATGTAGAAGCAACCTTGTCTATCCCACCATGGCCATCGCCTACGAAGGACTTGCCTCACTAGGGTAGATCTTCACGAAGTAGGCGATATCCTTGCCCGTACAAACTCCTTGGTTCAACTCCACAATCTTGACGGAGGCTCCCAAGTGACACCTAGCCAATCTAGGAGACACCACTCTCCAAGAGGTAACAAATGGTGTGTTGATGATGAACTCCTTGTTCTTGTGCTTCAACTGATAGTCTCCCCAACACTCAACTCTCTCTCATAGGATAGGATTTGGTGGAAAGATGATTTGAGTGGAAAGCAACTTGGGGAAGGCTAGAGATCAAGATTTATGCGGTTGGAATGAAGTATCTTGACCTCAACACAAGTGTAGGTGGTTCTCTCTCAGAAAATGTATGTTGGAAGTGTAGGCATGTTTTGATGGCTCTCTCCACGAATGAATAGTGAGTGGAGGGGTATAAGTAGCCTCCACACATAATCTAACCATTACACACAAATCACCAAACTCGGTGGGACCGAATCATACAACTCGGTCAGACCGATTTAGTTCATAATGTGACCGTTAGGGTTTTCGATGGGACCGACATGTCAACTCAGTGGAACTGATATCATTAGGGTTAGGTCATAATGTAATCTCGGTGAGACCAATTACACAAACTCGGTGAGACCGATTTTGGTAATTGACTAACCAGAGAGTTGGTCGGGCAATCACGGTGGGACCGATTCGCTCTCTCGATTGGACCGAAACGTTACGAAGGGAAACAGAGAGATTACAATCCCATCTCGGCGAGATCGAGATCCCTATCGGTGGGACCGAAAAGACTAGGGTTTGTGGCAGTGGCTATGTCAAGTGAACTCGGTGGCGCCGGATAGATCAAATCGGTGGGGCTGAGTTTGACTTTTGGTTTGGGATATATTTGGATATGAGAAAATGGTTGAGGGTTGTGGAGCATGTCACTAAGAACTTTGAGCAAGAACCTCATTAAGAAACACCTCACCCCCTCTTAATAGTATTGGATTTTCCTATGGACTCAATGTGGTCTTAGATCCTTAAAAATGAAATGTAGAGTCTTGTGCGTTGAGCTTGAGCCAATCCTTTTGTCCTTAGCATTTTGAGGGGTCCACTTTCTAATCCATGCCATGCCAATCATTGAGCTTTTCCTAAAATATTTATCTTAAAGTAGCATTAGCTCAATAAGCTATATGTTGTTAGGAATTACCAAAACCACCCAGGGATAGTTGCACTTTCAATCTTGCCCTTTTAGATAATTGATGACAACATATGGATCAAAGCTTCGACAAATGATTGTAGGATTGAAAAACATCGTAGCTTTGAGAAGTATGTGATAAGAAAGAGCTCCCCCTAAATTTGTGCATTATTTAAAATTTTCTTTTGAATGCAAATGCACAATCGATTAGGATCATGGGTTACTCTTTCATGTCACATACATCTTGGTGGAGCACTCAAGATAGAAATTAAAAGCATGCACTCATCACCAAGCAAGTGAATGATCATATATGGAATATAAAGGATAGCATCATTCAACCAAACATTAAGGTAGCATATGATCAACCACATGATCATATAAGTATCTCACAAGGACATAAAGTATCTCACACAAGCACACAATAAAGCAGTTCAACCAAAATAGCAAGAGAGATAAAAAGAAAGACACACTCTCTCTCAAAGCCTATGATCTATACATATTTCTCCCCCTTTGGCAACAAGTTACCAAAAAGTTTGAAAATGCATAGTGTTATACGTCTCTCAGGCTTGGTCTTCGGGAGGTGGTGTAGAGAGAACTCCAAGGATGAAGGCTTCCGATAAAGTAGTTGGAGCTGATGGAGTGGGTGCTGGAGGTGGCACTGCAGCTGTAGCTGCTGGTGCTGACACTGAAGCTCTAACATCTGAGACTGGCACTGCAACAGACCTTGGACCTTGTGGCACACGCTTAAAAGCATCATTGGTTGCTTTTCCTCTCCTCTCCTCTGCTTCCTCTTGAAGCTGCTCAACTGCAGTCTGAATCTCAGTCACCTTCAGATCAATATCATAGAAATTTATTTCCACAATCCTCTCCAGGATCTCCTGATTCTGAGTCAGGGTGGCCAAGACCTTCTCAATCCTCAGTGTATCTTGAATCAGATAGCCTAACTGATCTTGCTTGCTCTTCAGGAAGACTCGAGATGACTCTTCAACACTTGGCATCTGGGCAGCTTTCTCAGCCTTTTCCTTGGCTCTCTTCTCTTGGACTTGAGCTGATGATGGTTCTTCCTCATTCATCACAACAATGTTGTCTTCAAATTCAGGATATAGAGGTAGATGCTCCTTGTCCAGCAAGTAAGTCCCTATGCCCATTTTAAAGTTGATGAGCTCCTGAATGTGTGGAGCATATCGACAACTCCTCTTTTCATCAGCAACAGTCATTTTGATCGTTTCTACAATCAAGCTCATAACTTTGAACTTCTGGGGGACATCAAAAATTTGCAGCATGTTGATGGAGTGTCCTCGAATCATCTTGTGATCTCCTGACTTGGGTAGCAATGTGTGCCTTAAGATCCAGTTAATGGTAGGGAGACCAGACAACAGATAATGTACAGATCCAAACTTATGTGTTTCTAAAGCCTTATCAGGGATCTCCTTGTACATGTTTGCCATTGAGTTGTGGTCTTGCTTTTTGGTGGCATACACATCCAAGTCATCTTCATGTTCTTTGGGGCATTGATTAGCTTGGCCCATTCATCAACTATGGACTGGTACCTAGTACCCTCAGACATCCAAACTATCCTCCCATCTAGATAGAAGTGGGTAGTGGACTATAACTGCATGATCAACTCATCATTCCATTTGGTGAGCTTTTGTCCAACGAATTCATCTACTCCACACGACTTAAAGCTATCATACACTCCAGGGAAGTGATCTTCATTTTCCCGGATGAACTCCCAGTCCACCCATTTCATGTCACACACTATGGGCTTCTTGTCAAGCAGAAGGGTCTCATAGAAATCTTGTTGTTCCTTTGTGTGGAACCTGTAGTCAACTGCAGTCCTCCTCCTAACAGCATAGGGATCAGACTATCTCCACAACCTCAATCCTACATCTTTCCTGATGTGCATGTCCTCGGCGACTCGGTGAGCATCATTGTGATTAGGTATTTTGGGCTTCAACTTCCTCAAGACAAGAGAATCATCTTCTTCTTCTTCAGCTTCAGGCACTGGGACCTTGTTCTTCTCCTCAGCAGGTATACTCCTAGTGTTCCTCTTGGGTTTTGGGGGTTTCTGAGCAGCAGTCTTGGTAGAAGACTTGGGCTTAGATGGAGCAGCCCCTGACTTGATTGCATCTCCCATAAGCTTCTGAGTCTTAGGAGCTGGTGCAACATCCTCTTCCTCCTCCTCTTCTGAATCTCTAATAATGGATGATCTACCAAGTACTCTGGCAGTGGTCTTCTTGACCCTTTCTTTTCTTTTCTTTCCTTCGCCAGCAGCATCTCCAGTTGGCTTGGAGGTTTCAGCAGTTGAGGCTCTAACTTTTAAGGTTGGCACCCTCTTGGCAAGGGCCTTTTAGTGCAATCCAGGCTTAGTTGATGCAACTGTGCCATACTCTTTCTTCAGCACCTTTTTCTTGGAGCTGACTTCTTCCTCAACAGCCACATAATCCTCATCCTCAGAATCTGAAGTTTTCTTCTTCCTTGTTCTGGTGGCTGCCTTGGGCAAGTTGCTTGGTTTGCTCCTGCTGGCCTCATCAGAAGTGCTAGAGGGACTAGTGCCCTCACTCATATGAACCTGCTTCTCAGACTTGTTCTGGCTGTCACTTTGATCAGACATCTTGCAGGCAAACTGTCAGCAGACCCTGTGAATAGATTGTAGATGGGGTAGAGTAGATGAGCATCACAAAGTGCAGAGTTTTTGCAAAACAGATGACTTAAAAACTTAGTTTTAGTTCTTCACAGAAAGCATTTCGGATCTACCGATTTGTAAACTCGGTGATACAGAAGCAGCTTTTGGAACCTAAACTAGTGAACTCGGTCAGACCGAGTCATAGTTCGGTGGCACCGAGACTGCTAGGGTTTCACAAAGAATCGAACTCGGTCACACCGATTTGCAATTTTCAGTCAGACCGAAAATGCATGTGCAATGGCCTAAGCCAAATCGGTGAGACCGATTTCTACAACTCGGTCGGTCCGAGATGAGTTTGGCGGAGACCTAACCCTAAATTTTCCAACTCAACTCTAATATACGGTATGCTTTCGCTGGATAGGATGATTTCATACATGGCAAGAATCATGGCAAAGCAATGTGCTACGAATTGGAGTTAAGGAATAGCACAAAAATCAAGTTCATACCCTACTTCGGCGGTGAACTTGCTACGGCGGCAACGGCGGGGCAGATTGCCGTTGACGGCGACGGAGACCAGCGGCGGGAAGTCGCTGGTGGCGAGAGGACGATCTGGAGACCTGAGGAGGCAGAGTAGGTCTTGCGTGGGTGAAAGGTTTCAGAAAAAATTCCAAAATTTGACCCGTCAGTATATATAACCTGACCCTGTCGGTGTGACCGAGTGGAACAACTCGGTGGCACCGAGATGCCGAACTGCAAGCGGTTACCGCAACTCGGTGTGACAGAAAAGTTCTAATCGGTTGCACCAAGATTGAAAACCTAGATCAACTTAGTGATCTCAGTGTGACTGAAATGGATGACTCGGTCATACCAAAGTGCACAAAGAGGTTTTGGAAGTTTAAGTCTATGACGAATCGGGGACTCTGAGTGCTCCTCACATAGAGTGGTTCAAATTTGACTTGATCAAACTTTGTGATGTAGCATGAAAAGAGTTTGAGACGAGGAAAACATAGATAGCTAGAGGGAGTTCTTAGGCATTCTTGTCCAACCATTTGGCAAAAGAGAAAAAGCCAAACAATCAAAGCAACAAATGGATGTCCTTGAATGAGTAAAATATTCAACCAACATGCTCACACAATAAGATGGCAAAAGAAATATGTGACAAAGCATGCAGAAACACTCTAGCATCTATCAAGCAATTTGACGATGACTAGGTCATCTATATATGAGTATATTGACTTAGGAGTTAAATGATAACATTTGATCGTAGGTCATACTCATCGTTTAAGCACAAGTGAGGTTGCCACTTTTACATAAAGCATTGTTGTGTTCACACCATTAGAGTTGCTTTAGCTCAATTGATTAGAGTAAAGCTCCCCCTAGATGTGATATCCCCCCTTAAGAGGGATGAACTAACCTTGGGTTTTGTCGATGATGACTTCATGTAGGTGTTGAAGATGTAGATGCTCAATGTTGATGTAGATCCTTTGGAGCAATCCTTTGAAGTGAGTTGCACTTTCAATACCTACACGGGTTAGTACCACAAGGAACAAGCAAGGATATCCATAGACATAGAGTGATATTCACATGAGATGATGTCCATGAATTCATTAGGTTACCTTGTCCCTTGTCTTACCAAGAAGAGGGTTTGTGACTCCTTGAAGTAGTGCAAGATATGGAAGTTGTTTGCCCTTGTCCTCGCCAAAATGATATGAGTGACATGTGTTGGCGGATTCACCCTCAAGAACTCTCTAGTTCTTCTTCTTCGGGATCCACACCATCTTGATGGGAATCCTTGGAGTTGTAGTCGTACTTGATGAAGTAGAACTTGATGTAGCCTTGGGAACCCACTTGACCAAGGCTTTGGGAGCTTCTTCAAATGAATCAATCTCCTCTTGAAGCTTGTCCTTGCCTTTTTGCTTGTGTTCTTGTGGTGGAAGATCATCTTGAGCTTGTGTTCCTTGGAAATAAGTAGGATCATACTTCTCTTGTTGAGGAACAAATTTCGTCTTGGGGTATTGATCTTCTTCCCACTCAACTCCATTGGCATTGAGCTTTCATTCAAAACCAACACCTTGATTCTTCCGGTGTCTTCCTTGCTTGCGTACAATTTCCTCAAATTGCTTACTTCCGGCAAGGCTCTTGTAAACATCTTTCTCTATAATTCCCTTCAATAAGCTATTTTCTTGCTCAAGTGTAACTTGGCTAAGAGAATCATTAGTGGAATCAAGAGAACTACTAGAAGCAACATCATTGAGATTACCATGATTATTGTTACTACTAGAAGAAGAATCTTTCTTACTCATGTTGCTAGATTTAACTTGTGGCATGTAACTAGACAAAAGTAAACGCTTGGCAATGTAATAAGAACTTTTCTTGCGAAGATCATCATTGATTGCCTTTAAGAACTCATGCTCGTGCTCAAGGTTGAGCTTTTCAAAGCGTAGCTTCTCATGAGTCTTTAAAAGTTCTTGATGATCTTCCAAGGTAGTTTCATGAGCTAACTTAAGAGTGTTTTGTTCTTTAGTTAGACGATCAATCTCCTTATTATCATTGTCATTTGTTTTATCTTGATTAGCATGATTAATAGCAAGTTCATCATAGTTTTCATAACTAGAGTTGTCAACAAGTAAATCATCATCACCTAGCAAATCATCTTCATTACTATTGAAATCAATATACTCGGGGTGTGATACCTTTGGGCATTTAGCCATGAAGCATCTTCCAATCCCTTCATTTGATGACTCAAATATGTCGTAGGAGTTGGTTGACACAAGTGCTAGACTGGCAACACCTTCATCTTGAGTATATTCGGAGTCGGAGTGATAACTTCTCTCGTAGTGATTGTCGGAGTCGGAGCTGGATACCCATTCACCAACGTGAGCTTGATGTCTTTGTTTTGTGTAGCCCCTTGATGATTTGTCCTTCCTTTCCGAATCCTTGCTTCTCTGTGATGTTCTTCGTTCATAACGGTCATCTCTACTCCTTCTCTCTCTTGGTGGTGATTCTTCTCCCCTACTCCTTCTTTTGGGAGAACCTTCTCTTCTTTTGTAGGGAGCCGTACACTCATTGGAGTAGTGTCCGGGTCTTCCACAATTGTAGCAATTACGTTCACGACTTGAAGATCTTTTGTCATTGTAGGACCTTGACTTGGAAGTTCTTTTCTTGCTTCTACTCTTGTAGACCTTGTTGAAGTTCTTCACCATTAGGCTCAATTCTTCATTGAAGTTTTGTTTCCCACTTGATGATGTGGGAGCATCACATGAGGCTTTGTAAGCACCACTTGACTTATTGTGAAGCTCTTCCTTATACTTGAGTGACATATCATGAGCAACAATTCTTCCAATGACTTCCGTTGGCATGAGATCTTTGTAATTGGGCATCATTTGGATCAATGTGCACACGGTGTCATATTTTCCATCCAAGGCTCTTAGGATCTTCTTGATGATGAATCTATAGGTCATCTCTTCACTTCCTAAGCCGGCAATCTCATTTGTGACGGGAGCAAGCCTAGAGTACATTTCAGCGACACCTTCACCGTCCTTCATTTTGAACTTGTCAAGTTGACTTTGAAGCACATCCAATTTGGATTCCTTGACGGAGTCGGTACCTTCGTGCATATCAATCAAAGTATCCCAAATTTCCTTTGCATTCTCAAGACAGCTGATTTTGTTGAATTCTTCGGGGCACAATCCGTTGAAGAGAATATCACAATCTTGAGCATTGTATTGCTGCATCTTCAACTCTTCCGCGCTAGCCTCACGGTTCGGTTCCCTCCCATCAAAGAATTCACCTTGCAAGCCAATACACACAATAGCCCAAATGGCGGGGTTATGTCAAAGAATATGCATTTTCATCTTATGCTTCCAACTAGCAAAATTAGTACCATCAAAATAAGGACCTCTACGGTGGTAATTTCCCTCTAGACGACATAATCTCCTAGGTTGTGAAACCAAGGGTATGATCACAAAAGCTATGGAAATCAAGGTAAATGGAGACCAAAGCTCTGGTACCACTTGTAGGATCGAAAGTATGTCTAGAGGGGGGTGATTAGACTACTTGACCAAATAAAAATCTAGCCTTTTCCCAATTTTAATTCTTGGCAGATTTTAGCAACTTAGCACAAGTCAAGAAAACAACCTACACATGCAATTCTAAGAGTATAGCAGCAGAATGTAAAACAATTGCATATGAAGGTAAAGGGAGGAGTTTGGAGGGAGCAAACGCAATGTAGACATGGAGATTTTTAGCGTGGTTTCGATAGGTGGTGCTATCGTACATCCACGTTGATGGAGACTTCAACACACAAAGGGTAACAGTTGCGCGAGTCCACGGAGGGCTCCACCCACGAAGGGTCCACGAAGAAGCAACCTTGTCTATCCCGCTGTAACATCCCAAATTTTCAATTTGGAATGTTATACACTAGAGCATAATTGCATATCATATTTTATTTGCATTTTGGTTGATCCTAGAAATTCTACGCAACTCAAGGACCCTTGGAGAGAGTTGGGGATTTCAATATTTTCATATTTGAGTTTTCTCAAATTTTGAAAATAGGATCGTTTGATTTTATTTATTTTATCTTCAATTATTTCTATTACAAAAAAATATGAGAGAGGGAATAAAATGACTTCCCCAAAAAATAAAGAAATATTAAGGATTTAATAAAAAAAATCAAATAAGATTTTTTTGGATTTAATTGCTATTTTATTTGAATTAGGGAAAAATGCGCGTTTTTCCAAATTGCATTTAGGCCCCAAATAAGGCCTCCTTTGATTCATAGGATTTCTATAGGATTTTCGTAGGATTGTAATCCTATGGATTTTTCTTGTGATGGTTGTTTGATTTACAGGAATTCAATCCTTAGGAATTAATCCTATGGAACTTTCGCTTGTGTATTTCACTGGAAATTTTCCAAGAAGTCCGAGCTCTCGGAAAGAATCCTAACGGGAAGAAAAGCGCGCGCGCCGCTCGCTCACCCGCAGTTTCCGCGGTAAATAATAAGGCTTCGCGTACCTCCTCACGACAGCACATCAGCAGAAAACACAAAACAGCAAACCCTCCTGCAGCACCGCTTTTCCCCATCCCATTCGCATCGATCTAGTCGTGCTGCGCCACGGTCGGCCGGCCGGCCGCGCGGCCCTCAGCTCAACTCCTCTGCTGGTGGACAGGCCTCTTGGTCTGTGCCCCCATCCTCGATGTCCAGCAACAAGGTAGTTTGCAGGCCACTCCAAAAGCTAGATCCGGTCCTCCCTTGCTTCATATAATAGCTAATTGTATTTTTTCTGTTGTTACTCGGCATCAATTACCATGATTCGTAGCTACCATACACACATATTCGATTGATTTTGAGTATTGGCTTGCAACCTATTATGGATTTTTTTTCCCTTTTTCAGATCTGAGATTACTGTTTGGGGATTTGGGGGTTTTCTTTACAACTACAGGTCTAAATATTTTCTCAGATTTGAGTTAATCTGGTAGCCTACCAAGTGACATGTGAGGCCATGTTCTGGTGCTACTCGTATTTCTAGTTTCCTTCTGGTTCATTGCCACTGTATGAGCATCATGGGACCGGTTTCTTCATAGATATTAAACTAACATATATATTTTCTTACATTTGAGTTAATTCGCAATGCACATGACATATATAGGAACATGGTAATTTGTGTGTGTGCATAGGGCACTAAATTTTCCCCTTCCATGGATTTTCTTTTGCACAAATATCATTGGCGCCCTTGCATATGTGCTAACAGAATGTATGCTAATTAATAGTCTGATGCATGTAGGTAGCTGATTGATGGTGCTTGTCAGAGCGGCAAGGCCATCATCTGCAATCCAATAGTGCAATTGATCTTGAACTTGATGGTGGGACTGCAAGTCTTCATCCAGAAATAGGTATGCTCTCATGTTTGAATGACTTTGATAAACTCAGAGGGCAATTTTTTTAGTCGTGATGTGTTATTGATTTAGAAACTAAATTTTTCCAACAATGTTGAATATTTAGGAGCCATAAAAGGTAATACTCGAATCAAATGGAGTCCCCAATGGCTGATCGATGGTGCTTGTCAGAGCGACAAGGCCATCATCTGCAATCCAATGGGGCAATTGATCTTGAACTGGATGGTGGGACTGCAAGTATTCATCCAGAAATATGTATGATCTGATGTTTCAGTGACTTTGATAAACTCAGCTGTGCAACTTTATTAAGTTGTTATGTGTTACTGTTATAAAAAGAATAGTTGTGATGTGTTATTGGTTTAGAAACTAAATTGGTCCACCTATGTTAAATATTTAGGACTCACAAAAGTTAATACTCGAGCCAAATGGAGTCACCAAATGAAGTTGTTCCTTGTTAGACTCCTAAAAGATCACGATGTGCCTGGTTTTCGGACACATAATGCTTGGAGTAAGGAGGCATGGAGAAATATTGTTTCTCGACTAAATCAAAAGTTTGATCAATCATTTACTCTCAACCAAGTCAAACAAAAGGAGCAAGATCTGAAGAGAGACTATCGAAGTCCTCAAGAATTGTTGGATCAAAGTGGCTTTGGATGGGATAAGGACAGAAAAATGGTTGACGCACCAGATAGTGTTTGGGCAAGCTTTGCTGCTCGGAAGAACAGCAAGGATGTTCTACAATGGAAAGAAAGGTCATTCCCCCTTTATGAAGAATTAGATCCAATCTATGAAGGTGACTAACATACTATTCACATTTACATTGTAGCTTATTTTTCTTGATGTCTACACTTTGCATATAAGGTTAATTGTTCTGAACAAATTTCTGGAACTATTCTCTAGGTCGCTATGCTGAAGGGAGAACTCGTCAAGGCTTGGACCATTATACTAGGAAGAGGAAGCATGCACCGGTTCCTTCATCACAGTCAACACAAGTGACTGGTCTGTATCAATCACCATCACCTACCATGCCAGCTGCCAGTGAGTCAGATATGCAGTTTACTTTAGATGAAAAACTTGAGGAGTTCAATGTGGATTCTCCCCCGCTCCTATCTACACCAATTCAGCATGTGCAAGCCCCACCAAGATCTACACAAATGGAGAAACATGACACTAGGCGTGGGAAAAAACAAAAACGTGGTGCTAATGACGACTTCCATGAGAAGTATCTAAAACTAAAGAAGGAAAAAATTGATCGATTTGCTGCAATTGAGGAGAAGAAGCTAGAGGACCCCTACTCCATCAACAAGTGCATCACATCAATTGAAGGGTTGGAAGGTCTACAACTAGGAGATATGTTGATGGCATCAGATATCTTCAAATGCAAGGAGAACAGGGAAATTTTCTTGTCATACTCTACTAATGAACTACGACTGGCTTGGCTTAAAAGAGAGATTGTGCGTGCCCAAACAACCCATCAAAATTAGCCATTGTGGTGATCCACTGAGATCATAGCTTCTATTTTAGGGAAGATTTGGTCTGTAGGTGTCATATATTTATGTTTAGTTGAATTGGTCATAGAACTGACCATGATGGTTTAGTATATTTTGGTAGTTATGTTGAGTGGCTTCTGGTTAGGCATGCATGAAAATTTGTAGTACTATTGCAAATTTGAAGTCCAAGAATGGTATTACAACTTGCATGTGATATTCCAACTACAAGAATGGTAGCTGGACTTGGATAACATATTACATATTCTAAGATCTTTGTGATACATACTGTGCCCACATTTGTTGTGCTATATCTTCTCGCTTTTGATTCCCGGCTTCTCTAGATTAATTAAATGCACGTATGTCATTATGATACTTGTGATCTCCACTTGGTACATCAACAAATTGTTATTAATCAATCTCCACAGCAGTATTCTCAGGCCAAGATAGATCTCCATTATGCAAACGTATGAAATTGTGCAGCACACAACTAGCAACTGATATGTCAATTTATTTGGTAACAGAGTAATGTGAAGTGTAACGCCCCGAGACCGATGTGCCAGGTGTCCGCCAGTTATTTGCTGTTGTTGCCTTGTCATTGCTTGCGTGTCATGCATTGCATATCATGTCATCATGTGCATTTCATTTGCATACGTGTTCGTCTCTTGCATCCGAGCATTTTCCCCGTTGTCCGTTTTGCATTCCGGCGCTTCTATCTCCTCCGGTGGTCATTTCTACCTTTCTTTCATGTGTGGGGATTAAACATTCCCGGATTGGACCGAGACTTGCCATGCGGCCTTGGTTTACTACCTGTAGACCGCCTGTCAAGTTTCGTGCCATTTGGACTTCGTTTCATACTTCAACGGTTAATCGAGGGACCAAAAAGGCCTCGTGTGTGTTTCATCCCAACACCCCTCCAAAGTGTCCCAAAACCCACCTAAACCTCCTCCATCATCTAGAGCGTTCAATCACGATCGCGTGGCCGAAAACCGCACCTCATTTGGACTCTCCTAGCTCCCTCTACCTATAAAAGAGCACCCCTCCCCGAAATTTCGGATCATTTCGCGGATGAACCCTAACTTCGTCCTCTCCGCGTCGCCGGACACTTCTTCCACCAACGGACATGTCCAGTCGCCACCTCACTTCATCCAATCAGGGCGCGCCACGCCGCCACACCGCCCCTCTCCTCCAACCAGGCCATGCCACATGTCTGCCGCTGTTCCACCGCCGCCGCGGCCCGCAGAGCCCATCCGGGGCCCGCGCGGGCCCAGATCCGCGCCGCCGCCTTGGGAGCCACCCCGCCGCCCGGCTCCCTCCGCCTCGCCGCGTCGCTTCCTCCGCGCCGCCGCCCGGAGATGCTCGCCGCCCGAGCCGGCCGGAGCAGTTCGCCGCGCCGCCGCGACCCTTTGCTACCGCGCCTCGCCACGCCGCCACCGGTCCTCTCCGCCACCAACCGTCGGCCCCGCGTCCGTCGGAGCTCCGCCCCGCGCCACCCTACGCGCCGCGCCCCGGACTCTCGCGGCATCCGCCTCTCACCGGCGTCGAGCTCGCCGGAGCCCCGCTCCGGTCGGATCCGAGGAGGGTGGATGAGATCCACCCATCCCTCAAAACAAACGGCGTCCTCCGTCTCGGATCCGCGCCGTCCCGCACCACCTCATCCTTGAGATTTCCATGTTTCATATGCCCATATTCATCATGTCGTAACTCCGCATCCGTAACTCCAATTTGAGCATATAGCATATCAATATGTTCGTCTCAGAGAGTACATCATTTCATCTCATTGCATCATTTTCATTTGAGTTCATCTTGATGCCCGAAATGCTGTTGGAAGAATGCTATTTGGGATAATTGTCAGATCTGCTGCTCCAATTAGATATTTATCATTTTTGCCATGATTATTGTGTGCATGATATGCCCCTGAGCTCTACATGAGTTTTGTTATATGTTTTGCCATCTATCCATAGGTGCAACCCATGTATTTTTGTGATGTGTGTGGTGACTAGCACAAGCTTGCAAAGTGGTGCATTTGTTAATGATGATTTCAGGGACTTAGCATTTCCAATAAGTCCTTGATCTGTTTATCTCAATATGCCATATGTTCTTGTTGTTTCCAAGTGATCCGTGTCTCTTTTGAGGATGATCAGTAAGGATGTTTTGTTAATCTTGTAGTGCTCTATCCATCCATGTCTTTGTTTGCAATTATGGAGCACCCTAGCTTGAGTCAATCGAGCTCTACTTTTGTCATTTCGTGAGTCTGGCCAGATTGTCTACTTGTTAGCAATTTTGCCGAGGATGTTGTAGTTGATCCGTGCACGCTATGTTATTGTTCTTGCCATGTCTAGCTTGTATTTTGTGTATTCTTGATGGGTGTAAGCTTAGATTATCATGTTTTGCTCTGTGGTGAGTGCATCAAGCTCGTAAACATGCGTACTTGATATCTGTTTCAGCATGCTCCAGTTTTCACCAAGTCTGAGAACTGATCATGTTTTTGCCATGTTCACATGCTTGCAAATGTATTTTCTGATCCCTTTTGGCTCAAGGTCCCTAAGGGACTTTTGTTAAGCTCTTTGAGTAGCTCCAGCCCATGATTTACTTTGCCATGTTCAGGTCCTGTAGCATATCGTTTTCATGCTCCAAAGAGTGCTATCTGATCTGAAATTCCAGACAAGTGTTAATTTCACTAAGTCTGAAATCTGTTTACCAAATGCATTTTTTCCATGCTTGTTTGAACCTGTTAATGGATGAATTGGCCGTAGCTCAGTGCTAGACTTTTGTTAAGATTCTTGAATGGATCCCTGCTATGTATTGTGTTGCCATGTTTGGGTGTTGTAGCATGTTCATCTTGTCGCATTTAGATGGCTACGTGTTGTATATTGCAGACCGGTGCCATATTTGAATTGCTTGCCATTTCCAAACCGTACCTCCGATTCCGGCGTTCTTTATATCGTTTTCAAGTGATTTCATCTCACCTTCCAGTGGCACACTTGGATTTCCAAGTTGAGGCCAGGTTCAATCATTCCTTGTCAAATCATGCATATGCATCGCATACCGCATTCCGCATATCATATCATGTTCACGTGTTGGTTGTTTACTATGTTGTGTGCTTCTTTCCGGTGTTTGCTTCTTCGGGTTGGTTCCGGTAATGTCGTGTTTTTGAGGACCCGCTCGTCTTCGTCCGTTTGTCTTCTTCATGGACTCGTTCTTCTTCCTTGCGGGATTTCAGGCAAGATGATTATACCCTCGAAATCACTACTATCTTTGCTTTGCTAGATGCTCTACGATGCCTACCACTTGCTTATCATGCCTCCCAAATTGCCATGTAAAACCTCTAACCCACCTTGTCCTAGCAAACCGTTGTTTGGCTATGTTACCGCGTTGCTCAGCCCCTCTTATAGCGTTGTTAGTTGCAGGTGAAGATTAAAGTTTGTTCCTTGTTGGAACATGGAGTTGTTGTTCCTTGTTGGAACATGTTTACTTGTTGGGTTATCACACTATATCTTATTTAATTAATGCATCTATATACTTGGTAAAGGGTGGAAGGCTCGGCCTTATGCCTGGTGTTTTGTTCCACTCTTGCCGCCCTAGTTTCCGTCATATCAGTGTTATGTTCCCGGATTTTGCGTTCCTTACGCGGTTGGGTAATAATGGGAACCCCTTGACAGTTCGCCTTGAATAAAACTCTTCCAGCAATGCCCAACATTGGTTTTACCATTCGCCGCCTAGCCTTTTCTTTTCCCTTGGGAGTCGCGCTCCTGAGGGTCATCATTATTTTACCCCCCCCCCGGGCCAGTGCTCCTCTGAGTGTTGGTCCAACCTGTCAGCTGCCGGTGGCCACCAGGGGCAACTCTGGGCTGGCCTACCCGTACCTAAGACAATCTGAGTGTGCCCTGAGAAAGAGATATGTGCAGCTCCTATCAGGATTTGTCGGCACATTCAGGCGGTGTTGCTGGATTTGTTTTAACTTGTCGAAGTGTCTTGTTGTACCGGGATACCGAGTCAAATCGGAATGTCTCGGGAGGAGGTCTATTCCTTCATTGACCGTGAGAGCTTGACATGGGCTAAGTTGGGACTCCCCTGCAGGGATTTGAACTTTCGAAAGTCATGCCCGCGGTTATGGGCAGAAGGGAATTTGTTAATGTCCGGTTGTAGATAACTTGAACCTTAATTTAATTAAAATGAATCAACGGTGTGAGTTACCGTGATGGTCTCTTCTCGGCGGAGTCCGGGAAGTGAACACGGTGTTGGAGTAATGCTTGCGCAGGTTGCTCTCTAGTTTCTCGCTCGCATTTTGCCTCCTCTTCTCGCTCTCTTTTGCGAACAGGTTAGCCACCATATATGCTAGTCGCTTGCTGCAGCTCCACATATTTACCTTGCCTTACCCATAAGCTTAAATAGTCTTGATCGCGAGGGTGCGAGATTGCTGAGTCCCTGTGGCTCACAGATACTTCCAAAACCAGCTTGCAGGTGCCGATGAGTCCGTGCAGACGACGCAACCAAGCTCAAGGAGGAGCTCGATGAAGATCTTGTCCTTTGTGTTGTTTCATTCTAGTTGATCAGTAGTGGAGCCCAGTTGGGGTCGATCGGGGACCTTGTCGCATTTGGGGTTCTTCTTTTGTTTTGGTTCCGTAGTCGGACCTTGATTGTATCTGTTTGATGTAATGCTTTATTCATGTAATTGTGTGAAGTGGCGATTGTAAGCCAACTATGTATCCCTTTTTCCCTTATGTATTACATGGGTTGTGTGAAGATTACCTCACTTGCGACATTGCTTTCAATGCGGTTATGCCTCTAAGTCGTGCTTCGACACGTGGGAGATATAGCTGCATCGAGGGCGTTACATGAAGCCACTCTCAGTATCGGAAATCTCATTTTTAGTATACCAATAATCCTCTCGATATGGTTTCGGAGTTGTGCATGTCGTAGGTTGAATAATTCCTTATGATTTCTTGGCCTTTGACGAACTCTCCCTTGTTCTTGCAAGTGGTACCTAGTACCACGATATGGAGCCAGAAATTGTGGTGTATTTGCATAACCAGCATCTACAAGGTAAAATTTTCCAGGGGGTACTTGAAACCCATGGTTAAGTGCATCTTGTAGGACTCTTGCATCTGAAGCCGATCCCTCCCAACCAGCATGTGCATGCACAAAATTTAAATCAAAATCGCATGCTACCATAACATTTTGTGACAGTGTTTGCTTCCTATTGCGATATGGTCCTTGCTCATGAACAGGTAATTTCAATGGAATATGTGTACCATCTATAGCGCCGATGCAGTCCTGCATAAATATAAGTACATAAGCCATATAATCTTCTATGTAAAATTTAGAAATTATGTTATTTGAACTTGATCATAAGAATGTATACATACCATAAAAAGGGGTAGAACTTCTGTTTACTCAAGATTGGATGCGGGTGTAGGGAAGGTGGACGTATATATACAGAATAGAGTTCTGTAATTGCATTGAGCACTTCTCCAAAATAGTAACTTATTGTTTGTCCACTATGCTGAAACCAATCTGCCAAAGTATCGATTGTTGCATTCTTAGATAATGCATACAAAAATATAGCAACTTGTTCTTCTACTGAGACATCTCTTCCATCAACAAGGCGATCATTCTCGCGCAGTTTCTGAACCAAAGCTTGAAATATGTCAGTCTCCATTTTGAAGTGCCTTTTGCATAGGTCTTCGTGTCCATTTAAAATTTCATTGACACGTCGTGCGCCTGTAAGTATTGAAGTGTGCATAGGTCTTCTTGAGGAATGAGAGGGTTCTCCTAAAGTAGGAAGAACAAAAAGAGCAAATTCATCCTCACTTTTTGATCTACGACGGTACCTCGGATCCATCTGATGTTATGACAAACAAGCCTATGGAAAATCAGTGAGTTACGTCATGACTTTACAAGTTTAAATATATCTGCTTAATTAGTATAGTTAAGACTTCTAGTAATTTATTGGTCAAACAACAGGGCTTAATTCATCCATGCTAGTCACATCATGATCCCAAATAACTTTGTCATATTCTGGAATTTTTCAGAGATAACTAATACAACTTAGTACAGATCATTCTACTATGTCATGATATTAGGACAATATTTCTTTTCTTGCCTTTTACCTCTGCATATGTGTTTGAATCAGTTACAGAATGCAAGAACTAAAAAAATATGGCTTCTCATGCTGATGGTTGTTGGTGACTTGATGATTTTGGGTGGTCGGCTAGGATGAAAAATGTATCCGGGGAACAAAAAAGGCCATGGTGTTGTCGATTTTCTTGATATGAACTAAATGGCCAGTGGTGGAAACATGTACAGGGTGAAGAACTTAAAGCAAATGGAATCTATACAGGGAGAAGATCTAAAAAAAGCAACGGGATGTGTACAGGAGAAGAACTAACCTCAGATTTGAGAGAAGATCAAGCAAATATGAGGAAACCTCAGCTATCACCAGCAAAGACTTGCATGTAACATGTTCTTGGTTGTATGAAGTGGAGATCTTGTAAAGAAGAAACTTTGTGCTTGCGTATATATATCCTGTTGTAGCCAAACGGCTAGCTGAGGGAGTAATGGCTACCTGTTTGAAAGCACACCTTTTAAAATAATATTATTATAATGCTCTGAGTTCCCATGCTTTTCCTATGCTCCCATCAAATACCCAGTTGTGCCAAATCCTATGTTTTCTAATTCCATAGGATTCAGGTGGGCATGGCATGGCAATCCTCTAATTTTCATATTCCTCCATTTTTTCTTTCCTATGAATCAAAGGAGGCCTAAATGTTCATCCTGTGCGGCTTCATTTTAGAAGCCGGGGAAAATTTATTTCAGGATTTTTGGAGTCCGTTTAGTTTTCCTTTTGTTTTTTTCTGAGCATAATTTTTTTTAAAGTCTGAACCGCCTTACCGTGCCGTGTCCGACCTGGACTCCCGGCCCGGCCGGCTTTATATAGCCGGGAGGCCCAGCCACCACCCCCACACCCACCGAAACCCTAGCCGCCGCCGCCCCTAGCCCGCGCCGCCGCCACCCCCGCTGCCTCGCAGCGCCGCCGCCCGCGCCGCTGCCCCGCCGCCCGCTGCCGCTGCTGCCTCACCGTGCCGCCGCCGCCGCCGGAGGTAGTTTTTTTTTCTCGCCGCCGGTTTTTTTTAGAAAACCGATCGGTTTTCTGACGGTTTTGTTCGTTTTTTTTAGTTTCTGTTTTTTAATAGATCAGTTTTTCTGGTTTATTTAAGTAGCGAGCGTTCGCCCGTGTGTTCATTTTAACGAACGTTCGTCATTTTTCTTTTTCTCGGATTAAATCCGCGATTTTTCAGATCGCGATTCCTGATCCGATTTTCGTTTTAGCCTAACTTTTCGCTCATTTATCGGAATCAGGCGATTCAAGTGCCTGGAGTTTCGTATCGAAACCCTCTTTCCGTTTAACCAACTCAAACAAGTTTTTGCCACTGTTAAAATTGCCCTAGATCCAGAATAGTAAACAAAGCATGTTTGTTTCGCCGTTTGTCTTTTGTTGCTTCGTTCGATTTGATTTCTTTTGCCAACCGGAGTTCTTAAGTTGAACTTTCTGGTTGGATATTTTATTTGAGTTTTACCAGTGCATTAGTTGAGTACCTATGGTGTGCTTGTTTGTTTGCGATCGAGTCTTGTGTGGAAAAGTGCGCAAACCTCTGCAGAGTGTATAAACTAATCATGATTAGTTGTGTCCCTGTTTATGGATATCTTGAGTATCTAGTACGTGGATTATCATGTGAATCTCATCATGTTACTTTAAAATAAATTTTGTTGGGTTATGTTTAATCATGATGCTTAATTGGGATTGAGAATGCTGTCAACCATTCTCAATGTTTAACAACTACCATGATAGTTAAATAAAATTTATTCCTTTGCAGTAGGGAAAAATTGGCTTTACGCAAAACTGTAACCATAGAGCTTTCCACCAGCCAAATATGCATATAGAATAGCCTATTTCATTCCATTACTCTATGTGTGTTACTTTGCCAGCATATTCCATGTGCTGACCCGTTTCAGGCTGCAACGTTAATGTTGCAGACTTTTCAGACGACGATTAAGGTGCTTTTAGGTCGTGGTTCTATACTCAGTGATGCCGTTGGAGTTGATGGACTCACTTATCTTCCAAGCCTTCCGCTGTTATCGTTATTAGATGGCCTTAAGCCATATTTATTGTAATAAGTTCTCTTTTGAGACACTCGATGTAATAAGTGTGTGATTGCTACTCTGTTATAAATCCTTCAAGTATTGTGTGGTGTCAGCATTACTGATCCAGGGATGACACCTGAGCATAGAGATTGGACCATTTGAGGTCTGGTCGCTACAAGATGGTATCAGAGCACATGCTGACTGTAGGACACGACCACTAAGCTAAAAGACCTAGATCACTACTCACTCTCTTCTCATTCTGACTTCTCATCTTTTCCTACTCTTTTACGATGGCGGATGCAAGGAACAAGTTCACTCAACCGGATGAAGATACACCCTTTGGACGTCACTTGAAGGAAGTCACTAGATACCTGAACATACGAGTACCAAGCTTCACCGGAACCTACAATGTCACTTTACCTGAAGAGGAGCACTGGATGATTCAAGTTCAAGTTCCAGGAAGGACGTTCATGCCAGTCACTGAGCCCATAGAGTTTTCTTTTGATGCACCAACTTGGGATCTAGGAAAGAGCATGGCAGCTCACATCGCCATGGGACGTATTGGAGAAGTCTAACGCAATGATCTCAAGGATACTATCTACCAGATTTGTGGGCGCCGAGATGAGCACTGGGAGATGATCAGTACCAGGAAGGATAGATCAATTGCAGCTTTTATCCAGGAGTTAAACCAGCACATTCGACGTCAGGAGAACCAGATGTGCGCCGACATGATAGATCTGAAGAAGGCAAAGACAAGAATCAAGGAACTGGAGGAAGAACTCAAGGCTACACATGAAGATTAGGAAGAGGAAATCGAAGTATTAGTGGAGAAAAATGACGATCTGATCAAGAAGATTGGAATATTCATGGGAGGCCCTACACCAGTAGAAGAAGACGAAGAACCCAAGGAGATACGCCCAGAAGACTACATCATCATCGACGACACCGACTCGGATCCAGACGATAGCGATGATGACTATGTTGATGAAGCTGGAGCAGATATCATGGAGTCTGCAACCGAAGAATATTTCTAGTAGACCACCAAATCAGTAGTAGTAGTCCACCATGTAAATATAGTTATCCGAGCACTTTTGCGATAGTTAGATCGATTGTATGCCCTTGTTTGATTGATTGAATGAAGTGAATTGTTTGCTTTTGCCTCATGTCCACATGGGTAGTGTTTTCTCCTTAGACCCCATCTATTCTTAAATCTCATCTTTTCTAAACCCTCAGATGCCTTCGAGACGCGACCCCGGATTTACCTTCCCACCGGAGCTCACTCAGTTGATCCAGCAATAGAACACATTGATGCAGTTGCTAGTCCAGAATCAGAATCAGGGGAACAACAACAACAACCCACCACCACCACCACCTGTTGATCACTTATCCTGTTTTCTTAGGCTGAATCCGCCGGTGTTTTCCAGCAGCACCGAGCTGATAGTAGCAGATGATTGGCTCCGCAAGATAGCAAGGGAGTTGACCACATCAGGATGCACGGATGCGGAAAAGGTGAAGTTTGCCGCACATCAGCTTGAAGGACCCGCAGCATCATGGTGGGAGAATTTCACAGCCACTTTCCCTGTCGACACTGTCATGTGGGACTAGTTTCAGCAAGCTTTTCGTACTGCCCATGTTTCAGCAGGTGCTATGGCCATGAAGAAGCGAGAGTTTTGCAACTTGCGCCAAGGAGGACGAACAGTTGGCCAGTATGTGGAGGACTTTAGCAAATTAGCACGTTATGCCCCAGATGACGTTGCTACGGATGCAGCTAAACATGAGAAGTTTCCGGAAGGACTGAATGATGAGTTGAGCATGCAGTTGATGGTAGCAACCTTAAACAACTACCAGGATTTGGTAGATCGTGCTCTCATGATTGAAGGGAAGCATCAACAGATTGAGAATCGCAAGAGGAAGTATGGACAAGGGAAGTACAATTCAGGAGCTCAGCAGAAGCCACGTTTTACCCCTAGACCAGGAGGACATTTTCAGCATACCCATGGAGGAGGTAGCTCGCACAATCACAACGGCACCAAGAATGGTAATGGGAATGGAGGAAGCAACGACCAGAATCGCACCAACCCATTGACCCCAGCCAAGAGAGACCCGAGCCAAGTCACTTGTTTTAAGTGCCAGAAGACCGGACATTATGCCAACGAATGTCCTGAATCACAGAATGGTAATGGCAATGGAAGCTCTGGGAAGAAGCCGAACCCTTTCAATAGGGGACAGGTGAACCACGTTAATGTGGAGGAGGTTGAAGAGTAGCCGGATGCAGTAATTGGTAAGTTTTTGGTTAAGTCATTTACTGCACTCCTTCTTTTTGATACCGGTGCATCGCATTCATACATATCAAGGGGATTTGTGGATAAGTATAACCTGCCCACCAAAGTTCTTAGAACACCTATGTTAGTAAGCTCACCAGGAGCGGAGTATATGGCTAGCCAAGGATGTTTTCAAGTGCCATTGAGTATAGGTAGGCATGTGTTTCCCTCGGATTTGATCATTTTGGAATCACAAGGATTGGATGTAATTCTGGGTATGGATTGGCTGTCGATGTATGGAGGAAACATCGATTGTGCCAGTAAGTCGATCTTGCCTACCACCCCAGAAGGAAGAAGGATCAAGTATGTATCCCGGCATGTGCCGAAAAGGACTCAAGTAAATTGTTTAACAGGAGTTGTGCAGGAGGAAGTACCAGTAGTGAAGGATTTCCCTGATGTATTTCCAGAAGAGTTGCCAGGCATGCCACCGGATAGAGATATTGAATTTTTGATTGAGCTTTTGCCAGGCACAGGGCCAATATCAAAGAGACCATATAGGATGCCCGCAAAGGATTTGGTGGAGATTAAGAAACAGATGAAGGAGTTACTGGATAAAGGATATATTCGCCCAAGTTCTTCGCCTTGGGGATCGCCAGTACTTCTAGTGGAGAGGAAGGATGGATCGTTAAGGATGGCTGTTGATTATCGAGGATTGAATGAAGTAACCATCAAGAACAAGTACCCACTACCAATGATCAATGATCTGTTTGATCGATTACAAGGAGCTAAGGTATTTTCCAAGATCGATCTGCGTTTAGGATACCACCAGTTGAAGATTCGAGAATAGGATATACCTAAAATGGCTTTTACCACCAGGTATGGGTTGTATGAGTATACCGTTATGTCATTTGGTCTGACTAATGCACCTGCATATTTTATGAACATGATGAACAAGGTGTTTATGGAGTTTCTGGATAAGTTCGTTGTAGTGTTCATTGATGATATCCTAGTTTACTCGAAGAATGAAGAGGAGCATAAGGAGCATTTGCGTTTGGTTCTTGGAAAACTCAGAGAACACCAGTTATATGCCAAGTTTAGCAAATGTGAGTTTTGGTTGAAAGAAGTTGGATTTCTCGTACACGTTATATCCAGAGAAGGTATAGCAGTAGATCCCACTAAGGTTGATACCGTGACAAATTGGGAAGCCCCAACAACAGTTGGAGAGATCCGGAGTTTTCTTGGACTCACAGGATACTACCGGAGATTCATTGAGAATTTCTCAAAGACTGCGAAGCCTATGACGGATTTGTTGAAGAAGGATACCAAGTTCATATGGACTGAGGAATGTGAGGCTAGTTTCCAGGAGTTGAAGAAACGTTTGGTTACATCACCTGTGTTGATTTTGCCAGATCAGACCAAGGATTATGAGGTGTATTGCGATGCTTCACGTCTTGGACTTGGAGCAGTGCTTATGCAAGAAGGAAGAGTGGTTTCCTATGCCTCACGACAGCTTAAGCCGCATGAGTTAAATTATGCTATGCATGATTTGGAGTTAGCAGCCGTAGTACATGCGTTAAAAACTTGGAGACATTTTCTCATTGGAAACCATTGTGAGGTGTACACGGATCACAAGAGTTTGATGTATATTTTCACGCAGAAGGAGTTGAATCTCAGGCAAAGGAGATGGTTGGAGCTCATCAAGGATTATGATATGAAATTGCATTATCACCCTTGAAAGGCTAATGTAGTAGCTGACGCTTTGAGCCGTAAAAGCCATGTCAACACACTAATGACAGGAGATTTACCAAGGGAGTTAGCCGAAAATCTTCGTGAGCTATGTTTGGAGATAGTTCCGAGAGGCTATGTAGTAGCATAGGAGATTCAGTCTACTTTGATGGATAAGATCAGAGAAGCTCAAAAGACTGACAAGGAGATTGCCTCTATTAAAGAAAAAATGAGCAAAGGAAAAGCTAAAGGATTTTGTGAGGATGAGCACGATACCTTATGGTTTGAAGACCGTGTTTATGTGCCAAATGATTCGGAGATCAGGAAGTTAATTCTGCAAGAGGCCCATGATTCACCATATTCGATTCACCCAGGAAATACCAAGATGTATTTGGATTTGAAGGATACCTTCTGGTGTACCGGAATGAAGAAGGATATTGCGGAGTATGTAGCAGTTTGTGATGTATGTCAGAGAGTAAAGGCAGAACATCAGAAGCCAGCCGGATTGCTACAGCCATTGCCGATACCCGAATGGAAGTGGGATAAGCTAGGCATGGATTTTATTACAAGACTGCCCAAAACACGTTCAGGCTATGACTCGATATGGGTTGTAGTCGATCGTTTGACAAAGGTAGCTCATTTCATTCCAGTAAAGACTACCTATACCAGTGCAAAGTTGGCAAAGATATACATGACCAGAATCGTATATCTGCATGGAGTTCCAAGGAGCATAGTATCAGATAGAGGAACCCAATTTACCTCAAAGTTCTGGAATCAGTTGCATGAAACTTTGGGTACCAGACTGGAGTTTAGTATAGCGTTCCATCCGCAGACGGATGGACAGACCGAGAGAGTCAATCAGATTTTGGAGGATATGCTGAGAGCTTGTGCGCTAGATTACGGATCTAGTTGGGACGAGAATTTGCCTTATGCAGAGTTCTCTTACAACAACAGTTATCAATCCAGTTTGAAGATGGCCCCTTTCGAAGCCTTGTACGGAAGGAGGTGCAGGACCCCATTATCTTGGGATGAAGTTGGAGACTGCCAGTTGTTTGGACCGGATCTGATAAAGGAGTCTGAACAGAAAGTGAAATTGATTCGCGATAGGCTCAAGGTAGCTCAATCCAGGCAGAAGAGCTATGCAGATTCTAAACGCACGGAGACAGTTTAAGAAGCCGGAGACCGAGTTTATCTTCGAGTATCTCCACTTCAAGGAGTTAAGCATTTTGGAGTTAAGGGAAAGATAGCACCATGTTTTGTAGGCCCATACAAAGTTTTGGAGCGTATGGGAGAAGTAGCCTACAAGTTGGAATTGCCCAAAGGATTGTCAGGAGTTCACGACGTGTTCCACGTTTCCCAGTTGAAGAAGTGCCCCGCGGGGACGGCTGATACACCGCTGAGAGATAGAGTGCCACTAGAAGCGATTCAATTGGACAGTGATTTGACCTATGAGGAGAAACCAGTTAAGATTCTAGAGTATGCCAGCCGAGTCACCCGCAGCAAGGTTATCAAGTTTTGCAAGGTTCAGTGGAGCCACCACACGGAGGATGAAGCCACCTGGGAACGAGAGGAAGAATTGTTGAAGGACCACCCTCACCTATTTTCTAGCCAACCTGAATCTTGAGGGCGAGATTCATCTTAAGGGGGGTAGGTTTGTAACATCCCAAATTTTCAATTTGGAATGTTATACACTAGAGCATAATTGCATATCATATTTTATTTGCATTTTGGTTGATCCTAGAAATTCTACGCAACTCAAGGACCCTTGGAGAGAGTTGGGGATTTCGTTATTTTCATATTTGAGTTTTCTCAAATTTTGAAAATAGGATCGTTTGATTTTATTTATTTTATCTTCAATTATTTCTATTACAAAAAAATATGAGAGAGGGAATAAAATGACTTTCCCAAAAATAAAGAAATATTGAGGATTTAATAAAAAAATCAAATAAGATTTGTTTGGATTTAATTAGTATTTTATTTGAATTAGGGAAAAATTCGCATTTTTCAAAATTGCATTTAGGCCCCAAATAAATGTTCATCCTGTGCGGCCTGATTTTAGAAGCCGGGGAAAATTTATTTCGGGATTTTCCTGTCCGTTTAGTTTTCCTTTTGTTTTTTTCTGAGCGTAATTATTTTAAAAAAAGTCTGAACCACCTTACCGGGCCGTGTCCGACCTGGACTCCCGGCCCGGCCGGCTTTATATAGACGGGGGGGCCAGCCGCCACCCCCCCACCGAAACCCTAGCCGCCACCGCCCCTAGCCCGCGCCGCCGCCCGCGCCGCCGCCGCCGCTGCCTCGCCGCCGCCCGCAGCCGCCGCTGCCTCGCCGCCGCCCGCCGCCGCCGCCGGAGGTAGTTTTTTTTTCTCGCCGCCGTTTTTTTTAGAAAACCGATCGGTTTTCCAACGGTTTTGTTCGTTTTTTAGTTTTGGTTTTTTAAATAGATCAGTTTTTCCGGTTTATTTAATTAGCGAGCGTTCGCCCGTTCGTTCTTTTAACGAACGTTCGTCGTTTTTCTTTTTTCTCGAATTAAATCCGCGATTTTTCAGATCGCGATTCCTGATCCGATTTTCGTTTTAGCCTAACTTTTCGCCCATTTATCGGAATCAGGCGATTCAAGCGCCTGTAGTTTTGTCTCGAAGCCCTCTTTCTGTTTAACCAACTCAAACAAGTTTTTGCCACTGTAAAAATTGCCCTAGATCCAGAATAGTAAACGAAGCATGTTTCTTTTGCCGTTTGTCTTTCGTTGCTTCGTTCGATTTGATTTCTTTTGCTAACCGGAGTTCTTAAGTTGAACTTTCTGGTTAGATCTTTTATTTGAGTTTTACCTGTGCATTAGTTGAGTACTTATAGTATGCTTGTTTGTTTGCGACCGAGTCTTGTGGGGGAATGTGCGCAAACCTCTACAAAGTGTATAAACTAATCATGATTAGTCGTGTCCCCGGTTATGGACATCTTGAGTATCTAGTACGTGGATTATCATGTGAATCTCATCATGTTACTTTAAAATAAATTTTGTTGGGTTATGTTTAATGATGATGCTTAATTGGGATTGAGAATGCTGTCAACCATTCTCAATGTTTAACAACTACCATGATAGTTAAATAAAATTTATTCCTTTGAAGTAGGGAAAAATTGGCTTTACGCAAAACTGTAACCATAGAGCTTTCCACCAGCCAAATATGCTTATAGAATAGCCTATTTCATTCCATTACTCTCTATGTGTTACTTTGCCAGCATATTCCATGTGTTGACCCGTTTCGGGCTGCAACATTAATGTTGCAGACTTTTCAGACGACGATTAAGGTGCTTTTAGGTCGTGGTTCTATACTCAGTGATGCCATTGGACTTGATGGACTCACTTATCTTCCAAGCCTTCCGCTGTTATCGTTATTAGATGGCCTTAAGCCATATTTATTGTAATAAGTTCTCTTTTGAGACACTCAATGTAATAAGTGTGTGATTGCTACTCTGTTATAAATCCTTCAAGTACTGTGTGGTGTCAGCATTACTGATCCAGGGATGATACCTAAGCACAGAGATTGGACCGTTTGAGGTCTGGTCGCTACGCCCACCATGGCCATCGCCCACGAAGGACTTGCCTCACTAGGGTAGATGTTCACGAACTAGGCGATCTCCTTGCCCGTACAAACTCCTTGGTTCAACTCCACAATCTTGACGGAGCCTCCCAAGTGACACCTAACCAATCTAGGAGACACCACTCTCCAAGAGGTAACAAATGGTGTGTTGATGATGAACTCCTTGCTCTTGTGCTTCAAATGATAGTCTCCCCAACACTCAACTCTCTCTCATAGGATAGGATTTGGTGGAAAGATGATTGGAGTGGAAAACAACTTGGGGAAGGCTAGAGATCAAGATTTATGTGGTTGGAATGAAGTATCTTGACCTCAACACAAGTGTAGGGGGTTCTCTCTTAGAAAAATGTATGTTGGAAGTGTAGGCATGTTCTGATGGCTCTCTCCGTGAATGAAGAGTGAGTGGAGGGGTATATATAGTCTCCACACAAAATCTAACCGTTACAGACAAATAACCAAACTCGGTGGGACCGAATCATACAACTCGGTCAGACCGATTTAGGTCATAATATGACCGTTAGGGTTTTCGGTGGGACCGACATGTCAACTATGTGGAGCGATATCATTAGGGTTAGGGCATAACGTAATATTGGTGAGACCGATTACACAAACTCGGTGAGACCGATTTTGGTGGGACCGATTCGCTCTCTCGGTAGGACCGAAACGTTACGAAAGGGAAACAGAGAGTTTGCATTGCTATCTCGGTGGGACCGATCGCTCATCTCGGTTGGACCGAAATGTTACGAAGGGAAATAGAGAGATTACAATCCCATCTCGGTGAGACCGAGATCCCTATCGGTGGGACCGGAAAGACTAGGGTTTGTGGCAGTGGCTATGTCAAGTGAACTCGGTGGCGCCAGATAGATCAAATCGGTGGGGCCGAGTTTGACTTTTGGTTTGGGATATATTTGTATATGAGAAAATGGTTGAGGGTTGTGGAGCATGTCACTAAGCACTTTGAGTAAGAACCTCATTAAGCAACACCTCCCCCCTCTTAATAGTATTGGATTTTCCTATGGACTCAATGTGATCTTGGATCACTAAAAATGAAATTTAGAGTCTTGTGCTTTGAGCTTGAGCCAATCCTTTTGTCCTTAGCATTTTGAGGGGTCCACTTTCTAATCCATGCCATGCCAATCATTGAGCTTTTCCTAAAATATTTATCTTCAAGTAGCATTAGCTCAATGAGCTATATGTTGTTAGGAATTACCAAAACCACCCAGGGATAGTTGCACTTTCATGAGGGTTTTCTGTCCCACAAAGCGTTTCGGAGGCAACGGTTTTCTAGAGCCAATGGTGTGTGATCAACGTAACTGGGAAAATGGAAGTCACTGCACAAGGTTCTAATATGAGAAAATAACCATGTTTTAGGGTGGTTACACTTTTCCTTCGTCGGTTGAATCCGAAATATTTACCCATCCTAAACATTGATAACCCACAAGTAAAGGGGATCACAATAGTTTTCGTGGGTAGAGTATTCAACCCAAATTTATACATTCGACACAAGGGGAGCCAAAGAATATTTTCAAGTATTAGCAGCTGAGTTGTCAATTCGACCACACATGGAGATTAAATATCTACAACAAGGTGATCAGTTGCACAGTAATATGATAGTTTTGATGGCAGTGGTAACCGTAGCAATAGTAACGGCAACAAAAGTAGCAATTTTGTAGCAGTTGTAACAGTAGCAATAGCAATAGTAACTTAGCAAGAGCAATATGTGGAAAACACGTAGGCATTGGATCGGTAAATCGTTGGATGATATTCATCATATAACAGTAATAACCTAGGGCGACACAAAACTAGCTCTAGTTCATAAATATAATGTAGGCATGTATTCCGCAAATTGTCATACGTGCTTATGGAAAAGAACTTGCATGGAATCTTTTGTCCTACCCTCCCGTGGCAGCGGGGTCCATAAGGAAACTAAGGGATATTAAGGCCTCCTTTTAATAGAGAACCAGAACAAAGCATCAACACATAGGGAATACATCAACACCTCAAACTACGGTCATCACCGGAAAGTTTACCGATTTCTGTCACCCCTGGGTTTACAGATCATCACACGTAGCAGGTGAATATGACTTGCAAGATCGGATCTAGAACATAGATATAATGGTGAAAGCATAAACGGTTCAGATCTGAAATCATGGCACTCGGGCCATAGTGACAAGCATTAAGCATAGCAAAGTCATAACAACATCAATCTCAGAACATAATGGATACAAGGGATCAAGCCCTAACAAAACTAACTCGATTAAATGATGAATCTCATCCAACTCCTCACCGACCAGCGAGCCTATGAAGGAATTACTCACTCCCGGTGGGGAGCATCATGGAATTGGTGTTGAAGGAGGGTTGGCGATGATGAAGATCAAAGATCCCCCTCTCCAGAGCACCAATGAAGAACATGAGGTGGCGGCGGCTCGGTATCATGAAACGTGATGAGAATTCCTCTCCTACTTTTTTCTCCAAAAATAGGTATTTATGGAGTTGTAATTAGGGTACGCGGGGTCATGAGGTGGGCATATCCCACCAGGGCGCTCTAGAGGGGGGTGCGCCCTGGTGTCTTGTGCCCAGCCAGGGGCCCCCTTCCGGTGGTTCTTAGTGCCAGTATTTTTTATATATTCTAAAATAAATCTCCAAAAAGTTTCGTTCCAATTCGAGAACTTTTATTTTTGCACAAAAAAACACCATGGTAGTTCTGCTAAAAACAATGTCAGTCCGAGTTAGTTTCATTCAAATCATGCAAATTATTGTCCAAAACAAGAGCAAAAGCGTTAGGAAAAGTAGATACGACAAAGACGTATCAACCCCCCCCCCCCAGCTTAAGCCTTTGCTTGTCCTCAAGCAATTTAGTTGAGAAACTAAAATTGATAAAGAAAAACTTTTACGAACTCTTTTGTTCTTGTTTACATAAATAAGCTTAAGTAGCACCCATGTTTTCAGCAAATATCATGACTAACCATGTCAACAAGTCAACAATAACTCTTAGAAATTATATTAACTCATATCAATGGCATAATCAACTAGAGAGCAATAATAAGATATATCAAATGCCAACACTTTGTCAAAACAATCATGGTATAATATGACAACAGTGGTATCTCTCTAGCCCTTTCCGAGATCACAAAACATAAATGCAAAGCACCTCCAAAGTTCAAGTAGCGACTAAACATTGCAATTCATGGTAGGAAAGATCCAGTCATGATGCATCCAACATTAACTATACACAATGCATGAGGATGACAATAGTGCTCTCAAATCTGGCGCTTGTTTGATAAGGAAATGACTCAACATAAAATTAAATAGATAGTCCCTTCGCAGAGGGAAGTAGGGAACTGCAGAGGTGCTAGAGCTCAAAGCTTTAAAACAAAGATAAATATAATTTTGGGAGGTACACCCTTCCCGTCAATGTTAAGCCCAAGATTTATCAATATCTTCCATGCTAAACAAATTAGCGGTGATTCCCAAGCGATAAAAGTAAAGGTTTACTCCCCCTTTACCACCAAACACACTCCACGGCTAGCTGAATCCATGGGTACCGTCCATACCAACAACAATCCTGGGGTAGTTTTGTTTAATTATTTGCAATTTTTGATTTCCGGACTGGGCATCCCTATTACTACCCCTCTCGTGCAACGACGGGTGAATAAACACTCATCATGAGAATAAGCCGCTTAGCATGGGAGATACTGACCGCCACCTATCGCTCCATGAACGGTCCAGGCACACAAAACATATGTTCATTTGAAATTTTAGAGGTGGCACATGCAAATTTACTTAGGACGGCAGGGTAATACCGCATATAGGTAGATATGGTGGACTCATCTGGAATAACATGGGTTTTAGGATTTTGATGCACAAGCAGTATTTGCGCCTAGTACAGGCTAAGGCTAGCAAATAGGTTGAGAAGCGGCCAGCTAGAGAGCGAAAATGGTCATGAACATGTGTTACGCATAATCAACATCGAGCACGAGCATGAGTAGGATATGAACACCATGAACACAAATATAATAGAGGCTATGTTGGTTTTGATTCAAGCACATGCATTAACATGTGCCAAGTCAAGCCACTTGAAGCATTCAGAGGAGGATAGCATATCACCATACTACATCACAATCATTTTAATGCATGTTGACATTCCAAACACGTTTGATCATAGTATGATGTATCATGGATACTACGTTAAACATATTTATAAAAACAAAACAAGTTGAGTTCATACCCGTTTCTCTCTGCCACAACAACTTCACCAAAATATAGTCATTATTGCCTCTCACTTGCACGACCGAATGATATGAAAATAAAAAGAGTGCAAGAGTGCCAGGGACTAAGCTGGAATCTACAAACATTTTATTCAAAAGGAGGAGACAAAATAATTTGGGCTCTTTGTTAGATTAACAGTAATGTATATGAGAGCCACTCAACATTTTCATCGTGGTCTTCTCCTTGGTACAACTTCAAAAAAAAGAAAAGGAAAAGAAATTCAGAGAAACACATTGAAATATTTTTAGAGTTTTTATTTTTTTCTTGAAGAAAGCAAATTAAAGAAGGAAAAACAAAAACGAGAAAAACTATTTACATGGGAAAGCTCCCAACAAGTAAAAGAAGAATCGAGAAATATTTTTGGGTTTTCTTTTAATACTACAACTAATTAAACTAAAAACAAAAATCGAAAAGAAGCAAGAGAGTTTTTTGGATTTTCTCAAAGTTTTTCAAAAACACCAGAAGAAAGAGAGAAAATAAACCTAGCATAGATAGTACAACGAATAAGTGTGGACACTGACAACTGGAATGAAATGTGTGAACATGAATGTAATGTCGATGGAAATACGTACTCCCCCAAGCTTAGGCTTTTGGCCTAACTTGGCAATCATCATTCGCGAGCTTGATAATAATCTGAGATAGCTCACGGAGGCTGTTGGTTCAACCTCCTTAGCCCGCCGAGCAGCCTTGACCTCCGCGTTGTACGCGCGGGCCTCGTTCTCAAGAACATAATATCTTCTTTTCATGTGATAATAAAAGAGAGAAGGCACAAGCAAAACAACAGTCATAATGGGTTCTTTATTGAACCTCAAGTTATAAGTATAATTATCAATTGTGCCCTGGAGAAACTTATGGCATTTCATGGCATCAATGTCTAAGTACTAAGTAGGTAGGATGGGATCATTAGGCAGAGGTGCACACCAACCTCCTTAGCTAAATGAGAGGCATAAATACCACCATAAAAGTGACCACTGGAAGCATTGTGTTGCAACCTACATGCAGCGATCGCTCAAAGGTTATAACTTTTAATTCCTGTCAGAGCTTTGTGTATGAGGCTCGAGTCAGGAGCACATAGTGCGCTACAATCTTGCTTGCCCACAATGCATTTGCCATTAAAGAGCGCAAAGTAGTGAATTGATGGGAAATGAATACTTTCTATTCTACCTTGTGTCACTCCTCTATCCTCTCCAAATCAAAGATTAATCAAGAATGACTCATAATCAGATTTTGGCGGTTCGTCTAGCGATCCACGATATGGAATTTTGCAGGAATTACAAAACACAACTAGAGGCATGGAAAATGGATGATCATAAAGGTTAAATGAAACTCTAGATTCATGAGGATGATATTTAAATTTCTTAGTGGAAGTCTCAGTGAGGTTTATGTGTTGTATGCACTTATCTTCAATGAAGGAAGCGAGCTCGGTGTTGTGAACATATTGATCAAATTCTTCTTTGATACCCGCACTCACCATAAAGTTGACACACGGCCATAGGCATGATTTGGTAGCGGCATCCCGCATTGAGCTTGCACTTGGCTCAACATAGGACCAACGTATCTCATAGACCTCCTCCTCGAAGAAATCCTAAAGAATCACAATTTTATTTTTGAACAATTTCTGAAAAAAATTGGGACACAACTTTTTTGTCAACATAACTTCACAAGATTGATAGCAACTACTCATAGGGATGCCTAGAGGACATATCAAGCATTCAAACTACTTAGAGCTCTAAGAATTCAACATGCAAGCCCATCTATAGCAGCACCAAGAGTAGCTAATTATTCAAAATATAAACCACAAAAGCAAAAAACTAATTGGGGCAATGGAGGAGTCGCATACCAAGTAGCAATCCCCCAAAACAGTTTCGGAAATGGAGCTTCGAGCAAAGAGATCGAAATCCGTGGGTTTGAGAGAAAGAACACAAGAGAGGGAGAGCTATGGTGAATTTTTTCTGGAGGTAGGAGATGACACGGGCTAAAGAGATAAGTGAGGGGACCCACGTGGGGGCCACAACCCACCAGGCAGCGCCTGGGGTTGCTGGCGTGTCCTGGTGTCTTGTGATCACCCGGTGCACCCCCCTTTGATGTTATTTGCAGCAGAAACTCATAAATATGCAGAAAAAATCGTATGAAATTTTCAAAGCATTCTAGACACTTTTATGTTTGGGTCATTTTTTATTGCATGGAAAATCCAGGAAATAGGATAAACATGGCATTTTACTTTATTTATCTATGAAAAACAGAAAACAAAAGGTGGAAGCATAAGGTTGTGCCTACTAAATTCATCAACTTCATACCTCTCAAAAATGATCCATTAATAAGGTTGATCAGGTCTTATTAACAACCACATTCAATTGGCATGAAACCGAAGAACTTTTGTAAAACACTAAGTTACCTCAATGGGGATATGAATATCCCCAACAATAAGTATATCATATTTATTTTTGGCAGTAGGTAAAGGGAGTTGAAAGCTTCCAATAGTCATTGTCGGAGACTTTTCAATAACATTAATACCATTCATTTGAAATTGTTTCTTCGGGAAGTGCACCGTATGCTCATTACCATTGATATGAAAAGTGATCTTGCTTTTATTGCAATAAATAAAAGCCCCTGCAGTATTCAAAAAGGGTCTACCAAGGATAATTGACATGTTGTCGTCCTCGGGCATCTCAAGTATAACAAAGTCTGTTAAGATAGTAACATTCGCAACAACAACGGCCACATCCTCCCAAATACCGATAGGTATGGAAGTTGATTTATTAGCCATTTGCAAAGATATTTCAGTAGATGTGAGTTTATTCAGATCAAGTCTTTTATATAAAGAGAAGGGCATAACACTAACACCGGCTCCTAAATCACACTAAGCAGTTTTGACATAATTTCTTTTGATGGAGCAAGGTATAGTTGGTATTCCTGGATCTCCAAGTTTTTTAGGTACTCCATCCTTAAAAGAGTTATTAGCAAGCATGGTGGAGATTTCAGCTTCGGGTATTTTCCTTTTATTAGCGATGATGTCTTTCTTGTATTTTGCATAAGGGGCCATCTTTAAAATATCAGTCAAGCGGGTGCGTAAAAAGACTAGCCTAAGCATTTCAGCAAAGCATTCAAATTCTTCATCATCTTTTTCTTAGTTGGTTTAGGTGGAAAGGGCATGGGTTTCTGAACCCATGGTTCTCTTTCTTTACCATATTTTCTAGCAACAAAGTCTGTTCTATCATATGTTTTATTTTTACGTTGTGGGTTATCAAGATCAACAATAGGTTCTATCTCAACATCATTATCTGGTTCTTTATCTGTAACATCCCAAATTTTCAATTTGGAATGTTATACATTAGATCATCATTTGCATATCATATTTTATTGCATTTTGCTTGATCCTAGAAATTCTACGCAACTCAAGGACCTACGGAGAGAGTTGGGGATTTGATTATTTCATATTCGAGTTTTCTCGAATTTTGGAAAGAGGATCATTTGATTTTAATTATTTTCTCTTCGCTTATTTCTTTTATAAAAATAAAAGAGAGAGGATAAAATGACTTCCTCAAAATAGAGAAATATCAAAGATTTAATATTAAAATCAAATAAGATTTTTATTCGGAGTTTTATCGCTATTTTATTTGAACTAGGAAATGCATTTTTCAAAATTGCATTTTAGGCCCGAATAAATGTTTATCTTGTCCGGCTTATTTTCAGAGGACGGGGAAAATTTATTTCAGGATTTTTTGAGTCCGTTTAGTATTTATTTTCTTTCTTTTTCTGCATGTCGGAATTATTTAAAAAAAAGCCGAACCGACTTTGGGCCGTACCCGGCCAGGAGACCTCGGGCCGGCCCTCTTATAAGCCGCCCCCAAGCTAGCCCAGCCGCCACCCGCGCCCTAACCCTAACCCTAGCCGCCGCCCTAGCCACTGCGCCGCCACCGCCGCCCGCCGCTGCCGCCGCCGCCCCGGAGTCGCCGGACCCCGCCGGACCCGAGGTAGCCGCCTCGGTTTTCGTGAGAAAACTGTTTGGTTTTTTCGAAACCCTAGATCCGTTTTTTATTAGATCCGGTTTGGTTTATTTTCGGTTTAGTTATTTAGCGAACACCCGTTTTTATGTTCGTTTCAACGAATGGTTTTCACCTTTTAGCCGCAGAAAGCGAACGTTCGTTCGTTAGCCTGTTCGTCAGTTTTTCTTTTTCTCGGATTTTCCGCGATTATTTTCGATCGCGATTTCTGCTCCAATTTTCGTTTTAGTATAACTTTTCGCTCGTTTATCGGAATCAGGTGATCAAGTGCCTAGAGTTTCGTCTCGAAACCCACTTTCCGTTTAACCAACTTGAACACGATTTTGACACAGTAAAATTTGACTTTAGTCCAGATTAGTAACCGGATCTTGTTTCTTTCGCAGTTTGAGTTTCGTTGCTCCGTTTGATTTGATTCTTTTTGCAAACCGGAGTTCTTAAGTTGAACTTTCTGGTTAGATCTCTTATTTGAGTTTTACCCGTGCCCTTGTTTGATTGCTTATTGTATACTTGTTTGATTGCGATAGAGTACCCGGAGTGCGAAGCGTGCTACATTGAGTCTCTAGGGTTTGCGGATCATCAGCAAGGCAAGTAACACTTTGATCATATCCCTTTATCACCCAATTTTTATTCATTAGTTTCAACCCTCAAACATTGCATGATTAGGACTTGATAACATGTAGGATTGGGAAGTAGTTGATGAGGTAGAACCTATTGCCCTGTTATTATCAAACCCTTGGGAGTTACTTCTACGTGTTGCTTATATTGCTATGATATGCTCGTAGACATGGATTGTGTCTGAGTGAAACCATGACAGATGTGAGATTTTTAATTAATGGTTCGACTTAAGGTGGCAACTTCAATTCACATCTGGGTGGATTGCTTGTCGGGCACCTGGAGAATCCAGTGTTGTCCTAGGATATCCCGGAGTACCCGTGTCATAATCCTAAGGTCCGCCACCCAGGCTCAAAGGGAACTGAGATATTTCATGCTAGAAACTTCTGTGTGCAGCCACAAGCTATTATGGGCTCTAGCATAGTTGAGTAAGTTGCGTGAAGCTCTTGAAGAGGTAGACTAGCAGGTAGTGGGTTGTAGGTGGTATAGTCTATCCGGAGTAGAGAGTTAATGCTTCTGAAATACTGTGTCTCGGTCATCTGTTTCTCAAACACCATGTGGTGCGAGAAATCCAACGGAGGAAATCGAGTTTTGTGGGGAAAAGTGTGCAAACCTCTGCAGAGTGTACAAACTAATCATGGTTAGCCGTGTCCCCCGTTATGGACATCTTGAGTATCTAGTACTTGGATTATCATATGTATCTCATCACTCTAAATTAATATTGTTGGGTTGATAATTACTTTTAATTGGGATTGAGTTGGAGGAACCTTCTCAATGATGTTTCAACTACCATGATAGTAAATAAAATCTATTCCTTTGTTGTAGGGAAAAATTGGCTTTTCGCAAAACTTTAACCATAGAGATTTCCACCAGCCAAATATGCATGTAGTGATAGCATTATTCTGTTCTTGCTCTACCGTGTTATATTGCCAGCATATTTCATGTGCTGACCCGTTTTCGGGCTGCAATGTATTATGTTGCAGACTTTCCATACAAGGAGTAAGGTTCGTTAGGTCGTTGCCGTACAGCTCATCTATGCCGTTGGAGTTGATGGACTCACTTTATCTTCCAAGCCTTCCGCTGTTATCACTTTAGATGGCCTTAAGCCATATTTATTGTAATAAGTTCTCTTTTGAGACATTCGATGTAATAAGTGTTTGATTGCTACACTGTTATAAATCCTTCAAGTACTGTGTGTGTCAACATTACCGATCCAGGGATGACACTAAAGCACAGAGACTTGACTGTTTGAGGTCGGGTTGCTACAAGATGGTATCAGAGCACACGCTGAGTGTAGGACACGACCACTAAGCTAAATCCCTAGATCACCACTCTCTTTTCATTTATGACTCCTCTCCATTTTCTACTCTTTAGGATGGCGGACGCCAGGAACAAGTTTGCACAACTGGATGAAGAAGCACCTTTTGGACGACACTTGAAGGAAGTCACTAAGTACCTGAACATTGGAATACCAAACTTCACCGGGACTTACAACGCCACTTTACCAGAAGAGGAGCGATGGATGATTCAAGTTCATGTTCCAGGAAGGACATTCGCGCCAGTCACCAAACCCATAGAGTTTTCCTTTGATGCACCAACCTGGAGTCTAGGAAAGAGTATGGCAGCTCACATCACCATGGGACGCATTGGAGAAGTTTACCATAAGGATCTTAAGGATACTATCTACCAGATTTGTGGGCGCCGAGATGAGTAATGGGAGATGATCAGCACCAGGAAGGATAGATCAATCGCAGCTTTCATCCTGGAGTTAAACCAGCACATTCATCGCCAGGAGAACCAGATGTGTGCAGGCATGATAGATCTGAAGAAAGCGATGACAAGGATCACAAAACTGGAGGAAGAACTCAAGGCTACTTGCGAAGATTATGAGATGGAAATCACCATCCTAGTGGAGAAGAATGAGATCTGGAAAGGAAGCTAGGAGTATTCATGAGAGACCCCGCGCCAGGAGGAGAAGACAATGAACCCAAGGAGATTCGTTCTGAGGACTATATGATCGTCGACGACACCGACTCGGACCCCGACGATAGCGATGATGACTATGAAGACGAAGCTGGAGCAGACATCATGGAGTCTTCGACCGATCAATATTTTTAGTAGACTACCACATCAGTCGTAGTATTCCACCATGTATATAGTATAGTCCGAGCACTTTTGTAACGATAGTTAGATCGATTGTATGCCTTGCTTGATTGATTGAGTGATATGATTGTGTTTGTCTCATGTGCATATGGGTAGTGTTTTTCTCACTAGACCTCATTCTATTCTATTCTATTCCCTCTAAACCCTCAGATGCCTCCGAGATGTGACCCCGGATTTACTTTCCCACATGAGCTCACTCAGTTGATCCAGCAGCAGAATACACTGATGTAGTTGTTAGTTCAGAACCAAGGCAACAACAACAACAACAACAACCCACCACCACCACCACCAGTTGATAACTTAGCCCGCTTTCTGAGGTTGCAGCTGCCGGTGTGTTCCAGCAGCACCGAGCCGATAGTGGCAGATGATTGGCTCCGCAGGATTGGAAGGGAGTTAACCACTGCAGGATGTACAGATGCTGAGAAGGTGCATTTTGCCACACATCAGTTGGATGGACCAGCAGCCTCATGGTGGGAGAATTACATAGTCACCTATCCTATAGCCACTGTTACATGGGATCAGTTTCAGCAAGCATTCCGCACCGCCCATGTCTCAACGGGAGCTATGAGCATGAAGAAGCGTGAGTTTCGCAACTTGCTCCAAGGGAACCGTACTGTGGGGCGGTACGTGGATGAATTTAGTAAGTTGTCTCGTTATGCCCCTAACGATGTGGCCACAGATGCCGCGGAGCAGGAGAAGTTTATGGAAGGGCTGAACGATGAGATGAGCATGCAATTGATGGTGGCAACATTTAACAACTACCAGGAGTTGGTAGACAAGGCTCTTATGATTGAAGGGAAGCATCAGCAAATTGAGAGCCGCAAAAGGAAGTATGGACAAGGAAGGTACAACTCAGGAGCTCGGCGGAAGCCTCATCTAACCACGAACTCAGGAGGACTTGTTCATAAACATGGAGGTCATAACCATAATAGAGGAAGTTCGCATAACCACAATGGTTCCAAGAATGGGACTGGGAACGGAACAAGCAACATTCAGACCCGCTCCAATCCAACCACACCCACCAAGAGAGACCTAAGTCACATTACTTGCTTCAAGTGCGGGAAGACTGGACACTATGCCATGGAGTGCTCTGAAGCAAAGAATGGAAACAGTAATTGGAGCCCTGGGAAGAAGCCTAATCCATTCAACAAAGGACAAGTGAACCACGTTAATGTGGAGGAGATTGAAGGGCAGCCAGACGCAGTTATTGGTACGTTTTTGGTTAAGTCTTTTACCGCCCTTGTTCTTTTTGATCCTGGTGCATCGCATTCATACTTATGAAGGGGATTCATGGATCAGTTTAGACTACCAACCCAAACCCTTAGGACCCCTCTGTTAGTAAGTTCACCTGGAGCAGAGTATATGGCCAGCCGATGGTGCGACCAGATACCCCTAACCATTGGTAGCCATGTTTTTCCGTCAGACCTAATAATTTTGGAGTCACAAGGATTGGATGTGATATTAGGCATGGACTGGATGTCAAAGTATAGAGGAAGCATTGACTATGCTAGTAAATCAATTTCTCTCACCACCCCGGAGGGAAAAAGGATCAAGTATGTATATAGACATGTGCCTACGAGGAGCCAAGTAAATACCCTGACGGGAGTTGTTCAGGAGGAAGTGCCTGTAGTGAAGGATTACCCAGATGTTTTTCCAGATGAGTTACCAGGCATGTAACCGGATCGAGACATCGAGTTTTTGATAGAGCTATTGCTAGGTACCGGGCCAATATCAAAGAGACCCTACCAGATGCCCGCAAATGATCTGGATGAGATTAAGAAGCAGATCAAGGAGTTATTGGAGAAAGGTTACATCCGACGGAGTTCATCACCATGGGGATCCCCAGTGCTTTTGGTTGAGAAGAAGGATAAGTCTCTAAGGATGGTTGTTGATTATCGTGCATTGAATGAGGTGACGATCAAGAACAAATACCCACTGCCGATGATCAATGATTTGTTTGACCAGTTGCAAGGAGCTAAGGTGTTTTCGAAGATCGATCTGCGATCAGGATATCACCAGCTGAAGATCTAGGAAAAGGATATACCTAAGGATATAAAATTTAAATGGACGGAAGAATGTGAAGCGAGTTTTCAGGAGTTAAAGAAACGTCTGACTACAGCCCCAGTACTGATTCTGCCGGATATACGCAACGATTTCCAAGTGTATTGCGACGCCTCTCGCTTAGGACATGGAGGAGTACTGATGCAGGATGGAAGAGTTGTTTCATATGCCTTGCGACAACTGAAACCGCATGAGTTAAATTATGCCACGCATGAATTGGAGTTGCCTGCCATAGTGCATGCATTGAAGACTTGGAGACATTATCTTATTGGAAACCATTGCGATGTATACACTGACCATAAGAGTTTGAAGTACATTTTCACACAGAAGGAGCTGAACCTTAGGCAGAGGAGATGGTTGGAGCTTATAAAGGATTATGACATGAAGCTTCACTATCATCCAGGCAAGGCCAACGTCGTAGCAGACGCTTTGAGCCGGAAGAGTTATGCCAACACACTCATAAGCACAGGATTTCCAAAGGAGTTGGCAGAGGATCTCAGCGAACTTCGATTGGAAATTGTCCCTAGAGGTTTTGTTGCAACAATGGAAGTTCAGTCTACATTGTTAGGAAAGATTCGAGAAGCCCAGAAGGATGACAAAGAGATCGCCGAGATAAAAGAGAGAATGAGCAAAGGAAAGGCCAAAGGTTTCCATGAGGATGAACACGACACCTTGTGGTTTGAGGACCGTGTTTATGTGCCCAATAACATAGAGATCAGGAAGTTAATACTTCAGCAGGCTCATGACTCACCATACTCGATACACCCCGGAAACACCAAGATGTATGTGGATTTAAAGGAGAGTTTTTCTGGTGGACTGGTATGAAGAAGGATATTGCTGAGTATGTAGTCGTATGTGATGTATGTCAGAGAGTGAAGGCAGAACATCAAAAGCCAGCTGGATTGTTACAACCTATGCCGATACACGAATGGAAGTGGGATAAGCTTGGCATGGATTTCATCACCGGATTGCCCAGGACCAAATAAGGATATGATTCTATATGGGTAGTAGTTGATCGCTTGACCAAAGTAGCTCACTTTATCCCAGTGAAAACCACCTATACAAGTGCCAAGTTGGCAAAGATATACATGACCAGGATCGTATGTTTGCATGGAGTTCCGAGAATAATTGTATTAGATAGAGGAACCCAGTTTACCTCAAAGTTTTGGAATCAGTTGCATGAAACTTTGGCAACCAGACTGGAGTTTAGTACAGCTTTTCACCCGCAAACAGATGGACAAACCGAGAGAGTCAACTAGATTCTGGAGGATATGCTGAGAGCTTGTGCACTAGATTATGGATCTAGTTGGGATGACAACTTGCCCTACGCGGAGTTCTCATACAACAACAGTTACCAGGCCAGTTTGAAGATGGCACCTTTCGAAGCTTTGTATGGAAGGAGGTTCAGGAGACCATTGTTGTGGGATGAAGTTGGAGACCGTCAGTTATTTGGACCAGATTTGATTAAGGAATCAGAAGAGAAGGTTAAATTGATTAGAGATAGACTAAAGGTAGCTCGGTCCCGATAGAAAAGTTATGCAAATTCAAAACACAAGGAGGTAGTCCATGAAATCGAAGACAAAGTGTATCTTCGAGTATCACCACTCCGAGAGTTAAGCGTTTTGGAGTTAAGGGAAAGTTAGTGCCATGCTTTGTGGGACGATACAGAGTTTTGGAACGTATGGGAGAAGTTGCTTATAAGTTGGAATTACCCAAAGGATTGTCTGGAGTTCATGATGTGTTCCATGTTTCTCAGTTGAAGAAGTGCCATGCAGAGATGGCCGACATTCCTCTGAGAGATACAGTACCGCTGCAAGCGACTCAGTTGGATAATGATTTGACCTATGAGGAGAAGCCAGTCAGGATTCTCGAGTTTGCTAGCCGAGTTACCCGCAGCAAGGTTATTAAGTTTTGCAAAGTTCAGTGGAGCCACCATACCGAAGACGAAGCCACCTGGGAACGAGAGGAAGACCTACGCAAGGACCACCCAGACCTATTTTCTAGCCAACCCGAATCTTGAGGGCGAGATTCGTCTTAAGGGGGGTAGGTTTGTAACATCCCAAATTTTCAATTTGGAATGTTATACATTAGATCATCATTTACATATCATATTTTATTGCATTTGGCTTGATCCTTGAAATTCTACGCAACTCAAGGACCTACAGAGAGAGTTGGGGATTTCATTATTTTCATATTCGAGTTTTCTCGAATTTTGGAAAGAGGATCGTTTGATTTTAATTATTTTCTCTTTGATTATTTCTTTTATAAGAATAAAAGAGAGAGGATAAAATGACTTCCTCAAAATAGAGAAATATCAAAAATTTAATATTAAAATCAAATAAGATTTTTATTCGGAGTTTTATCGCTATTTTATTTGAATTAGGAAAAATATGCATTTCTCAAAATTGCATTTTAGGCCCAAAAAAATGTTCATCTTGTCCAGCTTATTTTTAGAGGACGGGGAAAATTTATTTCGGGATTTTTGGATTCCATTTAGTTTTTTTTCTTTCTTTTTCTGCACGTCGGAATTATTTCAAAAAAAGTCGAACCGACTTCGGGCCGTACCCGGCCAGGAGACCTCGGGTCGGCCCTCTTATAAGGCACACCCGAGCCAGCCCAACCGCCACCCACGCACTAACCCTAACCCTAGCCGTCGCCCTAGCCGCCGCCGCCACCCGCCGCTGCCGCCGCCGCCCCGGAGTCGCCGGACCCCGCTGGATCCCGCCGGACCCGAGGTAGCCGCCTCGGTTTTCGTGAGAAAACCGTTTGGTTTTTGTTGAAACCCTAGATCTGTTTTTTTATTAGATCCGGTTCGGTTTAGTTATCTATCGAACGCCCGTTTTTACGTTCGTTTTAACGAACGGTGTTCACCGTTTAGCCGCAGACAGCGAACATTCGTTCGTTAGCCTGTTCGTCAGTTTTTCTGTTTCTCAGATTTTCCATGATTATTTTTTATCGCGATTTCTGATCTGATTTTCGTTTTAGTATAACTTTTCGCTCGTTTATCGGAATCAGGCGATTCAAGCGCCTAGAGTTTCGTCTCGAAACCCTCTTCCTGTTTGACTAACTTGAACACTATTTTGACAAAATAAAATTTGACTTTAGTCCAGATTAGTAATCGGATCTTGTTTCTTTTGCAGTTTGAGTTTCGTTGCTCCGTTTGATTTGATTCTTTTTGCAAACCGGAGTTCTTAAGTTGAACTTTCTGGTTAGATCTCTTATTTGAGTTTTACCCGTGCCCTTGTTTGATTGCTTATTGTATGCTTGTTTGATTGTAATAGAGTACCCGGAGTGTGAAGCGTGCTACATCGAGTCTCTAGGTTTTGCGGATCATCAACAAGGCAAGTAACACTTTGATCATATCCCTTTATCACCCAGTTTTTATGCATTAGTTTCAACCCTCAAACATTGCATGATTAGGACTTGATAACATGTGGGACTAGGAAGTAGTTGATGAGGTAGAACCTATTGCCCTATTATTATCAAACCCTTGGGAATTACTTCTACGTGTTGCTTATATTGCTATGCTATGCTCGTAGACGTGGATTGGGTTTGAGTGAAACCATGACAGATGTGAGATTTTTAATTAATTGTTCAACTTAACATGGCAACTTTAATTCACATCTGGGTGGATTGCTTGTCGGGCACCTGGAGAATCCAGTGTTGTCCTAGGATATCCCGGAGTACCCGTGTCATAATCCTAAGGTCCGCCACCCAGGCTCAAAGGGAACTGAGATATTTCATGCTAGAAACTTCCGTGTGCAGCCACAAGCTATTATGGGCTCTAGCATAGTTGAGTAAGTTGCGTGAAGCTCTTGAAGAGGTAGACTAGCAGGTAGTGGGTTGTAGGTGGTATAGTCTATAAGGAGTAGAGAGTTAATGCTTCTGAAAGACTATGTCTTGGTCATCCGTTTCTCAAACACCATGTAGTGCGAGAAATCCAACGGAGGAGATCGAGTCTTGTAGGGAAAAGTGCGCAAACCTCTGCAGAGTGTACAAACTAATCATGGTTAGCCGTGTCCCCGGTTATGGACATCTTGAGTATATAGTACTTGGATTATCATATGTATCTCATCACTCTAAATTAATATTGTTGGGTTGATAATTACTTTTAATTGGGATTGAGTTGGAGGAACCTTCTCAATGATGTTTCAACTACCATGATAGTAAATAAAATCTATTCCTTTGTTGTATGGAAAATTTGGCTTTTCGCAAAACTTTAACTGTAGAGATTTCCACCAGCCAAATATGCATATAGTGATAGCATTATTCTGTTCTTTCTCTACCGTGTTATATTGCCAGCATATTCCATGTGTTGACCCATTTTCGGGCTGCAAAGTATTATGTTGCAGACTTTTCAGACGAGGAGTAAGGTTCGTTAGGTCATTGTCGTACAGCTCAGCTATGCCGTTGGAGTTGATGGACTCACTTTATCTTCCAAGCCTTCCGCTGTTATCGTTTTAGATGGCCTTAAGCCATATTTATTGAAATAAGTTCTCTTTTGAGACATTTGATGTAATAAGTGTCTGATTGCTACTCTGTTATAAATCCTTCGAGTACTGTGTGTGTCAGCATTACCGATCTAGGGATGACACTAAAGCACAGAGACTTGACCGTTTGAGGTCGGGTCGCTACATTATCATTGTCTAGTGAGTGTCTTCAGGAACATCATCATTATCTTTTTCATTATCTCTAGATGAATATTCATTACCAGATTGAGTTTCAGCATCAGAGATAGATACATCATTATTATCTTCAGGAGGTTTTGCTTTTTCAGGTTCACTAGAGGTATGGAAACTCCTATCAATTTTCTTTTTCTTTTAGAAGGACTAGGAGTATCAGTGTTAATTCTTTGAGAGTCTTGTTCAATTCTATCTGGGTGTCCCTCAGGATAAAGTTGTTCCTAGTCATTCTACCTCCTCTAGTCATTACTCTAACAGCAAGATCATTCATATTATAATTCATTTCATTAAGCAATTCTCTTTGACATTTAGCAACTTGTTCTAACTGAGTTTGAACCATATAGGCATGTTTTCCTACACTTCTAACATCATTAGTGATTCTAAATAACAAGTCACTCAAGCGAGCAATCATATCAGAGTTGTATTTCAATTGTTTCGTAACATTTGCATTGAAGTGACCTTGCTTTTTAATGTATTTATCAAATTCATAAAGTCATTGAATAGGATGTTTATTGTAGGGGATGTCACTTTCATCAAACTTTATAAAAGAATTTACCTCTACCACCGGTGGCGGTGGTTTGTCAAGCCCATGTATCTCTTCAATAGGAGGTAAATTTTTAACATCTTCAGCTTTAATACCTTTTTCCTTCATACATTTCTTTGCCTCTTGCATATCTTCAGGACTGAGAAATAAGATACCCCTCTTCTTTGGAGTGGGTTTGGGCGGTGGGTCAGGAAGACTCCAATCATAATAATTCTTCAATATATTATTCAATAATTCCTCAGCTTGTTCAACAGTTCGTTCCCTGAAAACACAACTAACACAACTATCTAGGAAGTCCCTAGAAGCATCGGTTAGTCCATTTTAGAAGATATCAAGTATTTCATTTTTCTTAAGAGGATGATCAGGTAAAGCATTAAGCAATTGGAGAAGCCTCCTCCAAGCTTGTGGGAGACTCTTTGCTTCAATTTGCATAAACTAGAATATTTCTTGTAAGGTAGCTTGTTTCTTATGAGCAGGAAAATATTTTTCAAAGAAGTAATAAATCATATCCTGGGGACTACACACACCCTTTAATGAGAACGGAAATAACTTCAGAATGTAGTAGTAGCCGATTTTCTCATTGTGAGCAAAAAAGGTAGTTATATCATTTAATTTGGTAAGATGTGCCACAACAGTTTCATTTTAATAGACATGGAAAGGATCATATTGAACCAAAGTAATTATCTCTGTGTCGACAGAGAATTCATAATCCTTATCAGTAACAAAGATAGGTGAGTAGCAAACTTAGGATCACATTTCATTCTAGAATTCAACGATTTTTCTTTCAGTTTGCATAGTAGTTTCTTAAGACCATCTCTATCATTGCAAGCAAGAAAATCTCTAGCTATATCCTCATCCAGAACATAACCCTCCAGTATCTTAGGCATTTCCATTCTAGGAGAGCTATATCTAATAGGTGTTCCATAATTCTCAGTTTCAAGAGTTTCATCAGTTTCAGCATTCTCAATATCTTTAGCTCTAGCAAGTTCTTCATCAAGAAATTCACCGAGTGGCACATTATCGGTAGGCAAGGTACTAGCATCATTCATAGCAGAAGTAGCATCATCAATAACTTGTGACATATCAGTATTAATAGCATGTGTGGTGTTGCAAGTTTATCCATAATAGAAAGTGAATCAAGTGCAGAGCTAGATGGCAGTTCCTCACCTCCCCTCGTCTTAGAGGGAAAAACCTTGGTTTTGGTATCCTTCAGATTCTTCATAGCGATAAATAGAGAATAATCCCAAGTTACTCAACAAATATAGTTATGCTCCTCGGCAACGGTGCCAGAAAAAGATCTTTATAACCCACAAGAATAGGGGATCGCAATAGTTTTCGAGGGTAGAATATTCAACCCAAATTTATAGATTCGACACAAGGGGAGCCAAAGAATATTTGCAAGTATTAGCAGCTGAGTTGTCAATTCAACCACATCTGGAGATTAAATATCTGCATCAAGGTGATCAGTAGTACAGTAATATGGTAGTTTTGATGGTAGTGGTAGCAGTAGCAATAGTAATGGTAACAGCAGTAGCAATTTTGTAGCATTTGTAATAGTAGCAATAGCAATAGTAACTTAGCAAGAGCAATATGTGGAAAACTCGTAGTCATTGGATCGGTAAATTCGTTGGATGATATTCATCATATAACAGTCATAACCTAGGGCGACACAGAACTAGCTCCAGTTCATAAATATAATGTAGTCATGTATTTCATAAATAGTCATACATGCCCAAGGAAAAGAACTTGCATGACATCTTTTGTCATATCCTCCCATGGTAGCAGGGTCCATAATGGAACTAAGGGATATTAAGGCCTCCTTTTAATAGAGAACTGGAACAAAGCATTAACAAATAGTGAATACATGAGCTCCTCAAATAACGGTCATCACCGGAAAGTATCCCGATTTCTATCACCCCGGGGTTTACAGATCATAACACGTAGCAAGTGAATATGACTTGCAAGATTAGATGTAGAACATAGATATAGTGGTGAAAACATAAACGATTCAGATCTGAAATCATGGAACTCGGGCCCTAGTGAGAAGCATTAAGCATAGCAAAGTCATAACAACATCAATATCAGAACATAGTGGATACTAGGGATCAAGCCCTATCAAAACTAACTTGATTACAAGATGAATCTCATCCAACTCCTCACCAACCAGCGAGCTCATGAAGGAATTACTCACTCCTAGTAGGGAGCATCATGGAATTGGTGTTGGTGATGACGAAGATTGAAGATCCCCCCTCTCCGGAGCCCCAATGGACTCCAGATCTAGCCTCCCGATGAAGAACAGGAGGTGGCGGCGGCTCCGTATCGTGAAACGCAATAAAACTTCCTCTCCTATTTTTTCTTCGAAAATTGGTATTTATGGAGGCGGGCACAACCCACCAGGGCGTGCTAGAGGGGGGCACGTGATACGTCTCCAACATATCTATAATTTTTGATTGTTCCATGTTGTTATATTATCTGTTTTGGATGTTTCATAAGCATTAATATGCTATTTAATATTATTTTTGGGACTAAGTTATTAACCCAAAGCCCAGTGCTAGTTTCTGTTTTCCTTGTTTTTGAGTTTTACAGAAAAGGAATATCAAACGGTGTCCGAACGAAATCAAACTTTGGCGATGATATTTCTTGGGCCAAAAGACACCCATGGAACTTGGAGATGAAGTCAGAAGAGTCCCGAGGGCACCACAAGCCATCAGGGCGCGACCTAGGGTGGGCGCGCCCCCTCGCTTGTGGGCCCCTCGAGAATCCACCGACCTCCCTCTCAGCTCTATACATTCACAAATATTCCAATATCAATAGAAGCGTCCACAAAAATACTTTTCCGCTGCCATAACCTTCTGTACCCGTGAGATCCCATCTTGGGACCTTTTCCGGCACCCTGTCAGAGGGGGATTCGATCATGGAAGGCTTCTACATCAACTCTATTGCCCTTCCAATGAAGCTTAAGTAGTTTACCACATACGTACGGGTCCATAGCAAGTAGCTAGATGGCTTCTTCTCTCTCTTTGATCCTCAATACCATGTTCTCCTCACTGTTCTTGGAGATCTATCCGATGTAATCTTCTTTTGCGGTGTGTTTGTCGAGATCAAACGAATTGTGTATTTATGATCAGCTTATCTATGAATATTATTTGAATCTTCTCCGAATTCTTAGATGCATAATTTGATATATTTGTATTTCTCTTCGAATTATCGGTTTGGTTTTGCCAACTAGATTGGTTTTTCTTGCAATGGGAGAGGTGCTTAGTTTTGGGTTCATCTTGCGGTGTCCTCACCAAGCGACAAAGTAGGGGTAGCGAGGCACGTATTTGTATTGTTGCCATCAAGGGTAAAAATATGGGGTTTTCATCATATTGCTTGAGTTTATCCCTCTACATCATGTCATCTTACTTTATTCTTACTTAAGGCACGTATTTGTATTGTTGCCATCAAGGGTAAAAGTATAGCAGTCGACGTGTGGAGTAATAGTAGTAGATGTAGAATCATTTTGGTCTACTTGACATGGACGTGATGCCTATATGCATAATCATTGCCTTGCATATCATCATAACTTTGCGCTTTCTATCAATTGCTCGACGGTAATTTGTTCACCCACCGTATTATTTGCCTTCAAGAGAGAAGCCTCTAGTGAAATCTATGGCCCCTAGGTCTATTTTCCATCATATATTTTCAGATCTATAAATCAAAAATACCAAAAATATCTTGCCGCAATTTATTTACTTTTATTTTGTTTTACATTTTAGTAATATTTTATATCTATCTCTATCAGATCTCACCTTTACAAGTGACCACGAAGGGATTGCCAACCCCTTTATCACGTTGGGTGCAAGTGTTTAATTGTTTGTGTAGGTGCATATATTGGGGACTTTCTTGTATCTCCTAGTGGATTCATACCTTGGTTCTTAACTAAGGAAAATACTTATCTCTACTTTGCTGCATCACCCTTTCCTCTTCAGGGAAAAACCAACGCAAGCTCAAGAAGTAGGAGGAAGAATTGCTGGCGCCGTTGTCGGGGATATCTACATCAAGCCTACCAAGTACCCATCATAAACTCTCATCTCTTGCATTACATTATTTGCCGCTTGCCTCTTGTTTTCCTCTCCCACACTTCTAAAACGTTTTCAAAAAAATATAAAAAGATTTGCCTTTTTATTCGCCCTTCTTCCATTCGTCTTTTCATTTGCTTTTTAGTTGCTCATGTGCTAGATTTCTTGTTGTCACTATGGCTCAACCTAAGAGTTTTAGTCCCTACCTTAGGAAGTTGGAGGAGATTGAGAATAATGCTAACAGTTTTATGTCCCTACAATTTGAGCATAATAGTTTCTTTAGAAACGAACTTAAAGATCAAAAAACAATGGTGCAGTATACTAATAATGAGCTCAATGATATGTCTAAAGAATTTTATGGTCTTAAATCTCAATTTGCCCATCTTGAAAGTTCAGTAGGACAAATTTCTGATAAGCAAACTACTTTGGTAAATAAGATGGCTGCTAAACTGGAGTCTTTGAATAATGATGAAGATCTTAAAGTGATTGATGTGGCTCCTATTGAATCTTTGTTTTCTAATATAAATCTTGATAAAGATGGGACTAGAGATGAGTCAACTTTAGCTAGAAGGCGTCCCAATGATTCGTAGTTTATATATCTTGATGCAAAAATTGATAAAAGTGGGATTGGAGAGGTCAAAACTTTAGGTAGCAATGAACCCACTCTTTTGGATTTCAAGGACTTCAATTGTGATAATTGTTCTTTGATAGATTGTATTTCCTTGTTGCAATCCATGTTTAATTCTCCTCATGCTTATAATCAAAATAAAGATTTTACTAAACATATCGTTGATGCCATGATGAAATCTTTTGAAGAAAAACTTGAGTTGGAAGTTTCTATCCCTAGAAAGCTTTATGATGAGTGGGAACCTTCTATTTTAAATTAAGGATTATGAGTGCCATGCTTTGTGTGATTTGGGTGCTAGCGTTTCCATGATTCCGGAAACTTTATGTGATGTGCTAGGTTTCTGTGAATTTGATGATTGTTCTTTAAATTTGCATCTTGCGGATTCCACTAATAAAAAACCTATGGGAAGGATTAATGATGTTCTTATTGTTGTAAATAGGAATTATGTGCCTGTAGATTTTATTATGCTTGATATAGATTGCAATCCTACATGTCCTATATTCTTGGTAGACCTTTCCTTAGAATGATTGGTGCAATTATTGATATGAAAGAAGGAAACATTAGATTTTATTTTCCGTTAAGGAAGGGCATGGAACACTTTCCTAGAAAGAAAATTAAGTTTCCATATGAATCAATTATAAGGGCTACTTGTGGATTTAATACCAAAGATGACAATACCTAGATCTATGGTTTTTGCCTAGCTAGGGCGTTAAACAATAGCGCTTGTTGGGAGGCAACCCAATATTTATTTTTTGTTTATACCTTTTTGTTCCTGTTTTTGAATAAATTTATCATCTTGCCTCTGGTTAGATGTATTTTCATGTTTTAATTTAGTGTTTACCTTTGGGATGGCTTATGGCGATAGTTGATTTGATCTTGCTGAAAAATAGAAACTTTTCTGACCAGTAAAATAATTTGAGTTTTCACAGAAGTGCGATAAAATACTGATTCGTTCTTCAGAAGATTGATATACAATTTTCCTCTGTTGTCCTAATTTTTTAGAATATATGGAGGTATAGAAGTATTCAAAGTTTACCGATTGATATAGACTGTTCTGTTTTTGACATATTCTGTTTTCTATGTGTTGTTTGCTTATTTGATGAATCTATGGGTAGTATCGGGGGGGTATGAACCATGGAGAAGTCGGAATACATTAGATATTACACCAATATAAATAAATAATGAGTTCAAAACAGTACCAAAAGTGGTGATTAATTTTCTTATACTAATGGATCTCATGAGTTTTCTGTGAAGTTTTGTGTTGTGAAGTTTTCAAGTTTTGGATAAAGATTTGATGGACTATCGAATAAGGAGTGGCAAGAGCCTTAGCTTGGGGACACCCAAGGTACCCCAATGTAATATTCAAGGACAACCAAGCATCTAAGCTTGGGGATGCCCCGGATGGCATCCCCTCTTTCGTCTTCGTCTATTGGTAAATTTACTTCAGGCTATATTTGTATTCACCACATGATATGTGTTTTGCTTGGAACATCTTGTATGATATGAGTCTTTGCTTTTTAGTTTTGCACAATCATCCTTGCTGTACACACCTTTTGAGAGGGACATGCTTGAATCGTGATTTATTAGAATACTCTATGTGCTTCACTTATATGTTTTGAGCTAGGCAATTTTGCTCTAGTGCTTCACTTATATCTTTTTAGAGCACGACGGTAGCTTTATTTTATAGAAATTGTTGAACTCTAATGATTCACTTATATTATTTTGAGAGTCTATCTAAACAACAAGGTAATTTTCTTTGGTTATGAATTTAGTCCTAATATGATGGGCATCCAAGAGGGATATAATAAAAACTTTCATATAAAGTGCATTGAATACTATGAGAAGTTCGATTCCTTATGATTGTTTTGAGATATAAAGGTGGTGATATTAGGGTCATGCTTGTGAGTAATTTTGGATTGGTAGAAATACTTGTGTTAAAGTTTGTGATTCTCGTAGCATGCACGTATGGTGAACTATTATGTGATGAAGCCGAAGCATGATTTATTTATTGATTGTCTTCCTTATGAGTGGCGGTCGGTGTTGGGGATATAACTCTGAGGTGTGACCCGCCCAGGAGGGGCCGGGTTACACCGTTGGTGGTTTAGCGTGAAGAAGGCCCAAGGAGAAGTATGAAGACAACAACTGTTAGAGGCAGGCCTGCTGAAGGCCCAAGACCGGAGCTTGTGAACTGCCGTAGGAAGACTTGCCATGTAAGGCATGACTAGTTAGAAACCGAGCCGGTCACGTTGTGTGAATCGACCGGGACTCTGTAAAGCCTCCGGGTCTCTACCTATGTATATAAAGGTGAGACCCTGCGGTGGGTTAACTCAAGAAACAAGCAATCGAGAACTAGGTCAAGCGTATTTGCTCCCTTGTAATCGAAACGCAAGCAATACAACTAGAATCATGACGTAAGCTTTTACCTCATTGAGAGGGGCCGAACCTAGGTAAACACCTTGTGTCCTTTGTCCCGTTTAACTCTTTGTGTCCTTTCACTAGGGCATCTGCCATGACAAGTCCATGACAGTTGGCGCCCACTATGGGGCCAGAGCACGGTGGTTTCGAGTCCTTGAAGGGCGGCTTCTTAGGGATCAAGGGATACACCGTGGGCAGGATGACCAAGAGTCGTCATGGCAAGTGTCGGTGTCAAAACCGACGGATCTCGGGTAGGGGGTCCCGAACTATGAGTCTAGGCCAGATGGTAACAGGAGGCAAGGGACACGAAGTTTTACCCAGGTTCGGGCCCTCGTGATGGAGGTAAAACCCTACGTCCTTCTTGATTAATATTGATGATATGGGTAGTACAAGAGTAGATCTACCACGATATCGGAGAGGCTAAACCCTAGAAGCTAGCCTATGGTATGATTGTTGTTCTATATGTTGTCCTACGGACTAAAACCCTCTGGTTTATATAGACACCGGAGAGGGTTAGGGTTACACAAAGTCGGTTACAATGGTAGGAGATCTACATATCCGTATCGCCAAGCTTGCCTTCCACGCCAAGGAAAGTCCCTTCCGGACACGGGACGAAGTCTTCAATCTTGTATCTTCATAGCCTAGGAGTCTGGCTGAAGGTATAATCCGGCCATCCGGACACCCCCTAATCCAGGACTCCCTCAGTAGCCCCTGAACCAGGCTTCAATGACGATGAGTCCGGCGCGCAGATTGTCTTCGACATTGCAAGGCGGGTTCCTCCTCCAAGTACTTCATAGAAGATTTTGAACACAAAGACAATGACCGGCTCTGCAAAATAAGTTTCCACATATTGCCATAGAGAGAATAATATTTACACAAATCTAATATGCTGACGTATTCCGTAGTGTGACGCACCACGGCCAAGCCTTTATTCGAATCGTTTTATTATCCCACCTTAGCGCGTCATGCGAGGCAGTTTCCTTGGCACGTCTTGTTAAAGCAGAGATTGTGTCCCCTTATTCCAGGATTCTCATCAATATGGGCGTGGGTAACCCAACCGCGCCATTGATTACGGCGCTTGGAGATAAGCGAGTTTTACCAGGCTGGTGGGGACACGTAGTTGCGTCCACCCATATAAGGGGATAAGGATCCACCTTTTCACCTATGCCTTCTTCCTTCTTTGCCTATCCATTTTCGCGCACTCGAGCTCCAGCGCCCATGTCCGCACTCCCCACCTCGACCTCCTCCAGCCATGTCCGGAGCGGGAGGCAAGTGGATGGTCTCCTCCGTCACGGAGGGACACATCAAAAAACTGAGGAAGGCCGGATACTTGTCTAACGACATCGCGTACCGGCTTCCCGAAGAGGGGCAGCTCCTCCCCACCCCAAGGCCCCATGAGAGGGTAGTGTTCCTTCCCCACATCCTCCGCGGACTGGGCTTTCCTATCCACCCATTCATCCGGGGACTCATGTTCTACTATGGCCCGGATTTCCATGATCTGGCCCCGAATTTCATCCTCAACATCTTGGCGTTTATCGTCGTGTGCGAGGCTTTCCTCTGCATCCGCCCCCATTTCGGCCTATGGCTCAAGACTTTCAATGTCAAGCTGAAGGTGGTGCGCGGCAACCAGGCGGAGTGCGGAGGCGCCATGGTAGGCAAGATGCCCAACGTCTTATGGCTCGAGGGCTCCTTTGTGGAGACCCTGAAGGGGTGGCAATCGGGATGGTTTTACATCATCGAGCCGCACGACCCTGAGTGGGTCGCAGCCTCCGAGTTTCGGTCCAGACCCCCAACATGGCTCATGTCCTGGAAAGAGACGGTCCTGTCGTGGGGTAGCAAAGGAAAGGTGACTGGACTGCAAACATGCATCCAAACCCTGGTGGACAAGCAGCTCAAGCTTGTCAACGTAGTCTAGGTCATGCTCATCTGCCGGATCCTCCCGTGTCAACAACGGGCCTTCAATCTGTGGGAGTTCAACCCGGCGCAGCACTGAACTCCGAGCAGGCTCTTCGACACGATGTACGAAGATGTCTGGAAGGTGCTTTTCAAGGGCGTCGAGGCTCCCGCATCCGCTACCAAGGATCGTGGATTCAGCGCGTAGCATCACGCCAGCGCGGTAAGTTGTTTGTGCCTTTTACAGGGTATTAGTTTTTCATAGTTTAACTCTATGCGGGATCTAAGCTCCCTTACCTTTGACAGGTTTGGCAGGCGAAGTCTGGACAGATCGACTGTCCGGCTCCTTTGCCCGAAGACCCAGCCGATGCCCGCTTGGCGAAGTTGCTGGTTCCGGCGCCCTATGTGGTGCCGGAGAAGAAGGCCACGAAGAAGGCCACGGGGACTCGAAAAAGTGCCCGGCGCCGGGAGGTGTCGGGTTCATCATCCGACGGGTCCAAGGCGCATTCCTCCCGTGAAGATGAGGAGGAGGAAGAAGAGACCTCTCCCCCTCCAGCAGGGGGAGAGAAGAAAAGGAAGGCCGCCCTCACTACGGAGGCCGAAGGGTCCAAGAAGTGTAAAACCCTTCCTCTGGACTACCCCACCAACGCCGACGACGGCGGAGAGGAGTGGCCGCTCAGGGCCAGGCCCCTGGCGAAATTGTAAGTATCCGGATACTAGAGTAATTCATAGCATTCCTTTGCTGCACGGCTTTCCCTCATGTCGAATATGTTTATGCAGCCCACCCAAAGATCGGCTCGACGCGTCGTCGAGCGGTTCACTAGACTCGTCGGATGTGAATTCGCTTCCGACGGCTTCCTCCCCCCGCCCTACGGATGACGCTGAAGTGTTGTCCCAACAGGTTCCAAGCCAGGAGGAGGTGGTCCTGGAGGCGCCGCAAGGCGACCTCCCGGACTCCAGGAGTTAGGGGGATAAAACCCCCAGGGCTCCAAGTCCGGCTCTAGGCCGGACACCGCTCCGGAACCTTCAAAGGTTCCAGAGTCTGGCGGGCGACCTCCTTCCAAGAGGAGCAAGCCCACCGTGCTGGTGACCCCCGTCCAACCGGAGGCGCCGGACAATCTGTTGGAGGTGCTCAAAGGCGCCTCCATCGACGAGGAGCACCGCACCATTATGAGGGCGGTGGTCCAGAAGGTTCAGTCCGCCAATAGCGGACTGACTGAAGCTTGTACTAGCCTTTTAACAGGCTTTGAGGTAAGTAAAGAATGTGTAAATAATATTACTGCATAGACAGTAGCCCCTGATGCTCTGTTTGGCGTTCGGGAAGAAAAGCCGAAGAGAGGATCAAATAAAATTCGCAGGAATCTAACAAAAAGGATTCAATATGCGTATGCAGGCTTCTCTGCTGGCGTCCGCCACACTGACTGCGGAAGTGGACACGCTAAAGCAGAACCTCGAGCAGTCCGAGCAAGAGCTCGGGCGTGCCAAGAAGTAGCTTGAGGACAAGGAAGGTAAGAAATACCTTGTTTAAATATATATAAAAAAAAGGTGCAATTGCAAAAAATGACAGGATTATCGTGGCTATTGTAGGGGCCACGTCGGAGGTGGCGACCCTTAAGCAAGCGCTGGTCGAGGCCGAGAAGAGGGCGGCCACGGAGCGCACCGAGCGGGAGAAGTATGAGGCCCAGGTTGGCAAGGTGCAGCAAGAGCTCCAGGCTCTCATGAAAAAACATGAGAGTCTGGAGCTTGACTCAAAGACACGAGCGTCCGAGCTCGCGATGGCTATTGAAAATGCCAAGTCTGCCAAGGCCGAATCCCAGAAGACCCTCCAGGACTTGGATGCGGTGAAAAAGATAGCGGAGGGTAAGGCATTCTTTATGCAAAGCAAACACATAAGCGTGAGTTACTTGTTACTTACCCAAATCCGGAGCTTTCCAGGAGCATTCGCAGATCTTCCCCGTAGCGTGTCCGATGCCGCCACATTCTATCGAGCCAAGGAGGGAATCTCGACAGAGAAGGTGTTATGGTCTCAGTATGCTGAGGCCGGACACCCCGTGCCCCTGAGCTACTAGCTGAAGCAACTGGTCGAGCTCCACAAGGCGGCCGAACAGGCCATGAAGGGCCTCATAGTTCGGTTGTGGCCTGGAGAGGCTCTGCTTGGGAGCTATTTCGGGCTGGTGCGGCGGCTGGTGGGGGCCTGTCCAAGGCTTGAAGTCATCAAGCGCTCCGTCTGCATTGAAGGTGCCCATAGGGCCCTTGCCCGTGCTAAGGTGCACTGGGGCAAGCTGGATGCTGAGAAGCTTGTGAAGGACGGGCCACCGCTGGGGAACGAGCATCGCAAGCCCGAGAATTATTATACGGATGTTCTGAAGGGTGCCCGCCTTGTGGCGGATGAATGTTCCAGGGATGTAATTTTTGAGTAAAACTCGCTCGTTTTGTCCTGTGCACTGAAAACTTGTTCATATGCGCTAAGCAATGCTGTTGGAATTTAAAATATTACCTTCTCTGCGGCTGTTTATCAATTCTGAGAGATGGCGAGTCGTCGGCTTTTGCCCCCGTGCCGCTAGTGCTGGGGTGTTCGGGGATAAACCTGAGCGCTCTTTTTCCCATGTTTGGGTCCTTCGAGGGAGGCGCTCAGCACAACAAACAATAATCAGACTGTAATGCATGAACACTCTCACTTAGCCATAGAATTCTATAATTTTAAATTTCGGCGAAGCCCCTGGTATTCGGAAGACCGAGTTTGGGGCGCTATCCACGCCTTGGCCGGACAGAGCCGACTCCTCGCTCTAAGCGGCATAAGTCTTTAGGGACTCAAAAAACCTCTCGAACAGCGACCGGCTCTTGCTTCATCATGACAGTCAGCTTTAGCTTTCTCTACTGAGGTGCTCGACCCAGCTCAACTGGGGCACAATCGCAGTAGTTCTCCTAGTGCTACCTTAGCCGATATAGCGGAACGTAAGGCACCAAAACATAGGAGCCGGGCAAACCCAACTACTGACCGAAGACATGATTCGGAGCTGATGCATATAATGCTATAAGTTCGGGGTGCCGCACTTGTTAAAGTGTTCGGACTTCTCACACCATATTGACGGGTTCTAAAGCCCCTGGCGTATTTTGGCCGTACCAAAGTGTACGGGTGCAACATGTCGTTAAGGAACATATATTTGTAAAAAAAAGAGTAATGCAAAAATAGACAAAATCTACGCATTGTTTATGAAAAAGGGATGCGATCAAAGCAGAACGATACAAATAATGCGATAAGCAAAAGGTTGGACTATTTAACATTTCCATTCCAGGGGCAGGTTGCGGAATGGTATGCGAAACAGGTATATTGCTCGTGATAGAGACCACCTGGGAGTTCCGTAATGCGGCATGGCTTGTCTGCTTCCCTTGTTCTTGCATCCTTTGTGCGGCAATTGAACTGCCGAACAGGCCTTCCGAAGAATGGAGTCCTGAAAGTAAGAGAAAATTAAAAAATCGGCAGCCCCTGGTGCAGTTTAAGCCGTGTTTCGGGCGTGCTATGATGGTGCCCCTCCCCCTGTAGCCATGGTATTTCTAGAGCGTAGTTATGTACGCGAAGTACTGGCGTCGCATTTTTGCGAGGGCTGGGGTTGGGGCCACATTGCTATGCCTGCTCGGAACGTGCCAGGCGGTCTTGTTGTAGGTTACTCCGGGCGCGCTTGACGGTGTCCGGACGTTTAATGGCCGGACTGGAGAACTGCCTGGAGAGGCTGCTTTGTACTTCCGCAGCAAGGGCTGCCGTGTGCTCCTCCGTTCGGAGACAGCGTTCGGTGTCTCCATTGACCGTAATTACTCCTCGAGGCCTGGCATCTTGAGCTTAAGGTATGCGTAGTGCGGTACCGCATTGAACTTGGCGAATGCGGTTCGCCCGAGCAGTGCGTGATAGCCACTGCGGAATGGGACTATGTCGAATATTAACTCCTCGCTTCGGAAATTATCCGGAGATCCGAAGACCACTTCAAGTGTGACTGAGCCTGTATAGTTGGCCTCTACACCTGGTATTACGCCTTTAAAGGTCGTTTTGGTGGGCTTAATCCTCGAGGGATCTATGCCCATTTTCCGCATTGTATCCTGGTAAAGCAGGTTCAGGCTGCTGCCGCCGTCCATAAGCACTCTAGTGAGATGAAATCCGTCAATAATTGGGTCTAGAACCAATGCGGCGAATCCACCATGACGAGTGCTAGTGGGATGGTCCCTTCGATCAAAGGTGATCGGGCAGGAGGACCATGGGTTGAACTTTGGGGCGACTAGCTCTACCGCGTATACGTCCCTTAACGCGCGCTTCCGCTCCCTCTTGGGGATGAGGGTTGCGTATATCATGTTCACCGTCCGCACTTGTGGGGGAAAACCCTTCTGTCCACTGTTGTTCGGCGGCCGGGGCTCTTCGTCGTCATGGCTATGCAGCCCCTTGTCGGTATTTTCGGTATTTAACTTGCCTGCCTGCTTGAACACCCAACAATCCCTGTTGGTGTGATTGGCCGGCTTTTCGGGGGTGCCATGTATCTGGCACAAGCGGTCGAGTATTCGGTCCAAACTGGTCAGGCCCCTGGGATTTCTTTTGAATGGATTTTTCCGCTGACTGGATTTATAGCCTGCGAATCCGGCATTAACTGTCGTATCCTCAGCATTGTCGCTGTTAATGCAGCGCTTCTGCTTGTTGCGACGCGACCTGCCACTATTGTCCCTGGTATCCGAATTACCAGGGTTCTTGGTCATATTGTTTCTACAAGCAAGCCATCTATCTTCTCCCATGCAAAAGAGGGTCATGAGTGTCGTGAGTGCTGCCATAGATTTCGGCTTTTCCTGTCCAAGGTGCCGGGCAAGCCACTCGTCGCGGATATTGTGCTTGAAGGCTGCTAGGGCCTCCGCGTCCGGACAGTCGACTATTTGATTTTTCTTTGTTAGGAACCGTGTCTAGAATTGCCTGGCCGATTCCTCTGGCTGCTGAATTACGTGGCTTAGGTCATCGGCGTCTGGTGGTCGCACATAAGTGCCCTGGAAATTGTTGAGAAATGCGGCTTCCAGGTCCTCCCAACAACTGATTGATCCTGCTGGCAAGCTGTTAAGCCAATGCCGAGCTGGTCCTTTAAGCTTGAGTGGGAGGTATTTGATGGCGTGTGGAGATCATCGCCGCGGGCCATGTGGATATGAAGGAGATAATCCTCGATCCATACCGCAGGATCTGTTGTGCCATCATATGATTCAATGTTTACGGGTTTGAAACCCTCGGGGATTTGATGATCCATTACTTCGTTTGTGAAGCATAGTGGGTGTGCGGCGCCTCTGTACTGGGCTATATCACGACGTAGCTCTAATGAGCTTTGTCTACTATGTTCGGCCCTACCGGATTTGTGTCCGGCGTGACGGTTACCATCTCGGGTCATGGGGCGCCCACGCGATCCGTAGATCGATCTTGTTTGCCTTGCCTTGTCCTCCAACATATCTCGCAGGTCTGGCGCATTTTCCCGTGCCTTGGTACGGGGTGCGGCTTGAGTGGAGGGCCGAGAGGCCTCTCTGTCGCGGCCACGAGGTGGCCGGTCGGCCGTATCAAGTGCTGGTGATGTAGGTTTAAGTGCTTCCTCCTCTAATCGGGGTAGCAACCTGCGCTTTGGGTAGCTCTTGGAGGGGCGTTCGAGTTTATGCTCTTCGGCCGCAAGGACTTCAGTCCATCTATCGACTAGCAAATCTTGATCAGCTTTAAGGTGTTGCTATTTTTTCTTGAGGCTTCTTGCCGTGGCCATAAGCCTGCGTTGAAAATGCTCTTGCTCGACGGGATCCTCTGGCACGACGAATTCGTCGTCGTCGAGGCTTGCCTCGTCTTCGGAGGGAGGCGTATAATTATCGTCCTCGACCTCTCTGTCTGCCGCTCTCTCATGAGGGCTGGCTTCTCCATCCTCCTGTGCTGAATCTTGCTGGAGGGGGTTTTCTTTGGCACTCTCCAGAGTATTATTATCTCCCGTGCTGGAATCACCGTATTTGCTTTGGCGGGATTTTGAGCGGCGTCGCTGATGCCGGCGCTTAGGCTGTTTCTTGGAGGGGTCATCCTCCGCTGTTCCATCGCCATCGCCTTCTTTTGGGGTGTCCACCATGTATATGTCATATGACGAGGTGGCTTTCCAGGTCCCAATAGGCGCTGGTTCTTCATCGTCTCCTGCATCGGCGTCCATACCGTCGATGTCTTCGGAGTCGAAATCAATCATGTCGGTTAAATCGTCGACAGTGGCTACAAAGTGGGTGGTGGGTGGGCTTTGAATTTCTTCATCTTCCGTATCCCAAACTTGCTGACCGTAGTCCGGCCAGGGCTCTCCTGATAAAGAGAGAGACTTTAGTGTCTTGATAATATCGCCGAAAGGCGAGCGCTGAAAGATGTCTGCGGCAGTAAACTCCATGATCGGCGCCCAATCAGATTCGATCGACAGGGGCACGGAGGGCTCGGAGTCCGGAGAGGAGTCCGGCTCCTTGGAGTCACGAGTCTCGCGGAGTGCGGGGCTGGTGTTCAGCTCGATCGCCATTGGGATCACAGCCCCCGAGGCGGCGTCCAACCACCCATCCTCGATCGGCGCAGTTGGCTCCGAATTAAGGGTCGAAGCCGATGCGGGTGCGGCCTCCAGGGCACTGTTCGGCGGCAGAGCTAGATCATGCTCGTCGTGACAGTGCGGCGCGCTCGGCAGTGGCTCGAATCCGTCGAGGATCAAGTCCCCGCGGATGTTAGCCGTGTAGTTTAAACTTCCAAATATGACCTGACGGCCAGGGGCATAGCTTTCGATCTGCTCCAGATGGCCAAGTGAATTGGCCCGCAGTGCGAAGCCGTCGAAGACGAAGATCTGTCCGGGGAGGAAGGTCTCACCCTGGACTGCATCGCTATTGATGATCATAGGAGCCATCAAGCCTAACGGCGACGACACAGAGGATCTCTCAATGAAAGCACCAATGTCGGTGTCAAAACCGGCGGATCTTGGGTAGGGGGTCCCGAACTGTGCGTCTAGGCCAGATGGTAACAGGAGGCAAGGGACACGAAGTTTTACCCAGGTTCGGGCCCTCTTGATGGAGGTAAAACCCTACGTCCTGCTTGATTAATATTGATGATATGGGTAGTACAAGAGTAGATCTACCACGAGATCGGAGAGGCTAAACCCTAGAAGCTAGCCTATGGTATGATTGTTGTTCTGTATGTTGTCCTACGGACTGAAACCCTCCGGTTTATATAGACACCAGAGAGGGTTAGGGTTACACAAAGTCGGTTACAATGGTAGGAGATCTACATATCCGTATCGCCAAGCTTGCCTTCCACGCCAAGGAAAGTCCATTCCGGACACGGGACAAAGTCTTCAATCTTGTATCTTCATAGCCCAGGAGTACGGCTGAAGGTATAATCCGGCCATCCGGACACCCCCTAATCCAGGACTCCCTCAGCAAGCTCTACATCAATGACGCTGGCTGGGGTCCCGAGGCCGATTCACTCCAATACGGGTACCGAGTTCTCATCGGCGGGATCCACGTCTTCATCGACAAGATTGACGAGTCAAGGCCTGAGCCGGGCGCCTGCGCCGACACCATTGAGATGGCTCGGCGTGCGGAACCCGCCAAGGTGCAGCCTGGCCGGAAGAGTGTTTTTGTTGGTGTTGTTCACGGGGCGGATCTCGAGGAAGGTTCAATGTCAGGTGGAGAGACAGCTATCTACTCAGGTGACGAGTCCTCAACCGGCAAAACCGAATCAATCTACCAATTACAAGATGGCGGGCTTGGGAGCTGTTCCGATGGCGACAATATTTCGGACCCCGAGCCGCAGAGCAGGGTTGCTACCTTCATGGCCGGTATGCAACAAATGTTGAATTCATCGTCTGGTGCGGCTATGACCTCTAGTTCAACGGCTGCGACGATGGCCGGAGCAAGCGGCCCTATGCGCCCGCCGGTTTAGGTCTTATCTGAGCTCTTGGATACTTTGGCGACTCTGTTAGTTGCAGAAGTAACCCCGACGACTCAACCACAACATAATGTGGAAGGTGTGAAACTGCGGGATGAGGTAGCTCAGGCTAAGGAGGAGCTCAACGCTGAGAATGCTAGGATGGCAACAGAGCGAGCCGCATTAGAGGCCGAGTCACAACGGATTCAAGCAGAAGCTTTCCGGTTAAGCTTGGGTGAAAATGCATCAAACGTTGTTCTTTGAAGGACATACCAGAGCCGTCTACCTTTGGAGTTGGTGGCAAGGAATCTTTTCAACACACATGGGGAAAGACCAACTAACCCGCCCGGTGTTACCCGGTGAAAGGATCGAGAAGACGTGTCTAGAGGGGGGGGGGGTGAATAGAGTCTTAACAATAAAAAGTTGCAGTTTTTATTGTCTTCAAGTTAAGGTAGAGTTTTAGCACAAGTTTAAACATTCACAATACGTATCAAGCAAGCATGACAAGAGTATATGAGCAGCGGAAAGTAAAGCATGCAATTTGCAAGAATGTAAAGGGATGGGATTGGAGTGTGCAAACGCAATTGGAGACACGGAGATTTTTGGCATGGTTCCGATAGGTGGTGCTATCGTACATCCACGTTGATGGAGACTTCAACCCACGAAGGGTAACAGTTGCACGAGTCCATGGAGGGCTCCACCCACGAAGGATCCACGAAGAAGCAACCTTGTCTATCCCACCATGGCCATCGCCCACGAAGGACTTGCCTCACTAGGGTAGATCTTCATGAAGTAGGCGATCTCCTTGCCCATACAACTGCTTGGTTCAACTCCACAATCTTCATGGAGGCTCCCAAGTGACACCTAACCAATCTAGGAGACACCACTCTCCAAAAGGTAATAGATGGTGTGCTGATGATGATCTCCTTGCTCTTGTACTTCAAATGATAGTCTCCCCAACATTAAACTCTCTCTCACACACACAGATTTTGATTTTTTGGAAAGATGATTTGAGTGGAAAGCAAGTTGGAGAAGGCTAGAGATCAAGATTTATGTGGTTGGAGTGGATTATCTTGACCTCAACACATGAGTAGGTGGTTCTTTCTCAGAAAATGTATGCTAGAAGTGTAGGCATGTTCTGATGGCTCTCCTCTCAAATGAAGAGCGGGTGGAGGGGTATTTATAGCCTCCACACAAAATCTAACCATTACACATAAATCACCAAACTCGGTGGGACCGAATCAGAAAACTTGGTCGGACCGATTTGGTTCATAATGTGACCGTTAGGTATTTCGGTGGGACTGATATGATCAACTCAGTGGGACCGATGTGCTAGGGTTAGCGTAAAACCAAATCTTGGTTTGACTGATTACACAAACTCGGTGAGACCGATTTTGGTAATAAGCAAAACAGAGAGTTGGTCAAGCAAACTCGGTGGGACCGATTTCATATCTCGGTGGTACCGAAATTATTGCAGTAGGTAACAGGGAGTTTGCAAGCCCATCTCGGTGAGACCGAGATCCCATCGGTGAGACCGAATTGATTAGGGTTTGTGGCAGTGGCTATGTCAAGTGAACTCGATGGAGCTAGATGGAAAATTTTGGTGGGGCCGAGTTTGATTTTGGTTTGGGACAAATGTGGATATGAGAAAGTGGTTGAGGGCTTTGGAGCATATCACTAAGCACTTTGAGCAAGCAAGCCATTAAGCAACACCTCATCCCCTTTTAATAGTACTGGCTTTCCTATGGACTCAATGTCATCCTGGATCACTAAAAGGAAAATGTAGAGTCTTGAGCTTTAGAGCTTGAGCCAATCTTTTGTCTTTAGCATTTTTAAGGGGTTCCACATCCTCTTGTCTGCGCCACTGCATCTGTTGAACTTGTTTGAAATATACTAGATGACAACATTAGTCCAACAAGAGATATGTTGACATTAATTACCAAAACCACCCAGGGAGCACTTGTGCTTTCAATCTCCCCCTTTTTGGTAATTGATGACAACATACATCAAAGCTTTAGATAAAGATATAGAAGATAACAAGTAAAGCTTTGGAAAGGCATGTAACATGCATAGGCTCCCCCTACATGTATGCAATAATTTCAATATGAAATGTAAGGGCATGTGAATGCATAATCATGAAAGAGCAAGCAATGTGTTACATGTATCTTGGCTATATGCATCAGAGCAAATGATATGAATATATGAAGTGTATCTTCATGTTCATGATTCCTTCTTGCAAACAATATGTACATTAGCAAGAAATCTTCATGCACATGAGTGTGATGCATATACTTACCTTGTGGTTTTGAGCTAGCTTAGGAAGAGATGAACCTGAGTAAACAAGGTTAGATAACACAGATACATCTACTAGACAGAGTAAACAAAAGAAGCCACAAGAGTACCAAGACTGGGATGACATGTAGAGTGTGAGTACTGGGTACTCTATTGGATATAGACATGTCCCCAAAGGTAAAAGATATGTAATGAATTCAAAGACTTCCTTCCCTAGCAGTCTTTCTCCCCCTGAATCTTGTATTGGATAATGGGAGAACATAGGGAAACAAAATCAGAGCAAAACAGATCATAAGCATAAGCATAACATAGACATGTCTTTCCCCTCTTAAAGACATGTGACTTCTCTCCTCTTGAACACCAAGCATCTGGGGCCTTGGATGTGATTACCTCTCTCTCCCTTTTTCTCTCTATCCCCCTTTTGAAGAGAATAAGCTTTGATGTGATCTCTCTCTCCCCCTTTGACATCAATTTCCAAGAAGGGATCTTCTGGAGTGTGAGTCAAAATAGGTTTGGTCCTTGAGTCACAGAGCAAAGAAGCATATAGATTGTGATGCTGGTAGAGGACAAGAATCATTGAGTGGAGCTGGAACAAAAATGCAGAAACAAGTGGCAAATTGTCTTTTCTGCAGTGAAATCGGTGGCACCGAGTTGTGTTCTTCGGTTGCACCGAAAGGATTCGGTTGGACCGAAAGTAGCAAACTGGTGTGTCCGGGTTCAACACAGAAAAAGAGTAATAGTCACCTAAGATCACTAGGCGAATAAGATCTCACAAGGATTTGCAAGGAATTAACTGAAGGATTTGCAATGAATTGGATGCTGGGAATGCAGAACAAAAACAATGAGAAAAGAAAATCTAGATGAAGTTTTTTTGAAAAATGGAGTGGATCAAAAATGCAAGGAACAAATGCAAGAACTCAGAGAAACACTAGAGAACTTCATCTAGAATTGGGCGGTGACAAAGTCACCTATGTTAGAGTATATTGACTGAGGAGTCAAGTGAGAACACTTGATCATAGGTCATACTCATCGTTTAAGCTTAAAATGGGGTTACCATTTTTCGTTTAAGCTTTTGATGTATTCGCATATTGTTGAGCTGCTTTGACCCGTGACTTGGAGTAAAGCGTCTCTAAGATGGAATAGCATACCTTGGGTGGTGGTGTTGATCTTGATCATGTAGTTGAACTTGTGTGGGTTACTCAAGGATGATGTAGCTCATTAATTGGGAGCACCACTTGGATTTGAGTTCATCTACCTACATGGGTTAGTCTTGCAAGGAAGAGCACTTGTGTATCCAAAATGACAATCATGAAATTTGATACCAAATGAAATTTGATATATAGAATTTGTCAAAGGATATGTTGAGGGGTTTCATGCTTCCTTGTCTTCAACCACCATTTTGTAGAGACTTCGTGATGTAGAGATTCCTCAAGATGTGAGTGAATTGCAATCTCATGTAAGGTAGCCAGAGTCGGGATTCGGAGTCGGATCGATTTTCCTTAGACAGAATCGAGTCGTAAGATCGAGTCGTGGAATCGAGGATTCTACTAGATTTACTCAAATAGGATATTTTGTATGCACACAAGAAATTTATATGGGTTCTATAGAGTTTTGACACTAAATATGGAGCAAAGAACGTACACATCAAGTTGTATTACACTTTTTTATGGCTAACCTACCATCTAGCTCGCATGTATGGAACATATATGATAGGGAAATATATAGAACATTTAAGCCTTCGATGCAGGAAATTACCAAGGTTCTTTTTAGAGTGTGTGAATAGTCGATAACTTGTCTATCTGACCTGCAGTGCTAAACCTTGAAAGGTCTTGCTCTCCTTCTCCAATCAGTCTTAAAGCATCCTCCTTTTCACACCAATTCCATCTGTAGACAAGGGTGATCCTAAATTTTGATCTAGGATTTCTGAGAGCTAGATCAAAGGTGTCGGTGACTGAGCATCTGGGGTTGGGAGGGGAATAAAGGTCCATGAGGTATATGAAAATGGGTTTGGATGATGGAACTATTCTTCTACAACTAAACAAACGGCTTAGATAAATTAGTTGAACCAGACATGGTCCATAACATAGTCGGGATTGTACATGATTCTATGATTTGGATCGCGACTCCTCATGGATTTTACCTGGTCCGGATTCATAGTGGGATTTGGATCGACATGCTTCCGTAGGGTCGTGAAGTCGTAGGATTCTAGCAGTCGAGTCGGGATTCTGACTACCTTGATCTCATGGATTTAGATTCATCCAAGTACCTACAAGGGTTAGATAGCATGCAAGGGTACAAATGTATCCAAGATAAATGATCATCATCATAAGAGAAGAAGTCAAGGATTAGTCAAGGGCTTATGCCTTGCATGTATCCACATGGAGTTCCTACTCCAAGTTTCAAGCATCAATGATGTTCAATTCACCTCACAAACGACAAAAGACTTTCTCATCAAGCGGTTTGGTGAATATATCCGCCAATTGCTTATCGGTTCGAACATGCTTAAGATCAATGTCCCCTTTAGCAACATGATCTCGAATGAAATGATGACGAACTTCAATATGCTTAGTTCGAGAATGTTGCACGGGATGCTGAGCAATCTTAATAGCACTTTCATTGTCACAAAGCAATGGAACATGTTTCACATAGATCCCATAATCTTTAAGAGTTTGGGTCATCCAAAGTAATTGAGCACAACATGAACCGGTGGCAATGTATTCCGCTTCGGCTGTGGATAAGGATACCGAGTTTTGTTTCTTGGAGGACCAAGATACAAGAGATCTACCAAGACATTTACAAGTACCCGATGTGGACTTTCTATCAACCTTGTCTCCGACGTAGTCCGAATCGGAGTAGCCAACAAGATCAAAAGAAGACCTCTTAGGATACCAAATGCCAAAATTTGGTGTATGTATTAAGTATCTCACTATCCTTTTCACAGCCTTAAGATGGCATTCTTTGGGGGATGCTTGATATCGTGCACACATGCACACACTTAGCATAATGTCGGGACGGGAGGCACATAGATATAACAATGAACAGATCATGGAGCGATAAACATTTTGGTCAACCGGTTTTCCATCCTTGGTCAAGTCAAGATGTCCACTAGTAGACATGGGGGTTTTCATACCTTTGTTTTCTTACATGTTGAACTTCTCGAATATGTCCTTGGTATACTTTGTTTGGGGAAAAAGGTACCCTCCTTAGTTTGCTTGATTTGCAAACCAAGGAAGAACTTGAGTTCACTCATCATAGACATCTCAAACTTCTCCGACATTAGCTTTCCAAACTTTTCACTAAAATGAGGGTTAGTCGAACCAAATATGATATTATCAACATAAATTTGGCACACAAATAATTCACCATTAACCCTTTTAGTAAAAAGAGTAGAATCAATCTTCCCAATCTCAAAGCCTTTTTCAATAAGGAACTTGGTCAAGCATTTATACCACGCTCTAGGAGCTTGTTTAAGACCATAAAGAGCTTTGTGGAGTTTGTAAACATGGTCAGGTTTCTTAGGATTGACAAAGCCGGGAGGTTGTTTAACATAAACTTCCTCCTCAATTTCACCATTTAGAAAAGCACTTTTAATATCCATTTGGTACAAGGTGATATCATGGTGATTAGCATAGGCAAGTAAGATGCGGATGGACTCAAGCCTAGCAACAGGGGCATATGTCTCACCATAGTCCATACCTTCGACTTGAGTGTAGCCTTGGGTGATGAGACGTGCTTTGTTGCGGACGACTTGACCATCTTCGTCTTGCTTGTTGTGAAACACCCATTTGGTACCAATGATATTGTGGTTGTTGTCGGGCTTCTCGACCAATGTCCACACTTGATTTCTCTCAAAGTTGTGTAGCTCTTCATGCATAGCATTTATCCAATCCGGATCTTCCAATGCTTCTTCAACCTTCATTGGTTCAATGCTAGAGATGAATGAATAATGTTCACAAAAATTAGCCAAACGAGTTTTAGAGCGAGTGATTATCCCGATTTAGATATCATTGAAGATTTGTTCGACGGGATGGTCTCTTGATACTCTCGCTCGAACTTGTGAGAGCTTTTGCTTGGGTCGAGGTGGAACATCTTCTTCTTCATCTTGTCCTTCTTCTTGGCATCCAACTTGGGGTCTTTGTCAATAGACAAGTCTTGGATTGCTTCTGAGGGGTCTTTGTCTCCTACATCAATTGGCAATTGCTCTACTTGAGAGCCGTTAGATTCATCAAACTTCACATCTACCGTCTCTTCAACCTTTCAAGTGAAATTGTTGTAGACACGGTAAGATTTAGGAGAAAATTTAGAACGACGATGCTTATCAAGAATGTAACACTTTGAGCCAAATACTCGAAAGTATCCAACTTGGGGTTTGTTACCGGTGAGGAGCTCGTATGTTGTCTTGCCGAGTAGCTTGTGAAGATACAAGCGATTTGTTGCATGACAAGCCGTCTCAACTGCTTCTGCCCAAAAGTGTTTTGGAGTCTTATACTCATGAAGCATCGTACTTGCCATCTCGATAAGAGTTCGTTTCTTCCTCTCAACAACTCCATTTTTTTGAGGCGTGTACGTAGCCGAGAATTCGTGTGAAATCCCTTCTTCATCAAGAAAGGTATCCACATTTGCGTTCTTGAACTCTGTTCCGTTGTCACTACGAACCTTCTTGATCTTCACTTAAAATTGATTTTGGGCCTTCCTAGCGAAGTTCTTGAAGATCTTTTGGACCTGCGATTTATCATCAAGAAAGAACACCCACGTAAATCTTGAAAAATCATTGACTATGACTAGACCAAATGAGTTACCACCGAGACTTTTGTAGGCATTGGGACCAAAAAGATCCATATGAAATAGCTCGAGCGGTCTTCTCGTGGTCATGATGTTCTTCATGGGATGACTTCCTCCAACTTGTTTTCCTACTTGACAAGCACTGCACAATCTATCCTTGTCAAATATAACATCTTTTACTCCAAGGATGTGATCACCTTAATAAGCTTATCAAGATTTCGCATGCCCACATGACCTAACCTTATATGCCACAACCAACCTTTTGAGGATTTAGCAATTAGGAAAGTTCTAGGTTGAGCCTTTCTAGTGAAATCAACAATATATAGATCACCTCTACGTGTACCGGTAAAGACCATTTTATGATTATCTCTATGAAACACTTGCCAATCTACTTCAGTAAATAGGACATTGAAACCAAAGTCAGCAAGTCTAGATACGGAAAGTAAATTGTAGCCAAGAGATTCAACGAGCATAACATTTTATATAGAGCTATCATGTGAGATGGCCACCTTACCAAGGACAACCACCTTACCCTTTGAGTTATCACCAAAAGTGACGTACTTCTGAGGGTAATCATTTTCAGCAAGCTCACGAAACATATCTCTGTCTCTGGTCATATGATCACTACATCCACTATTAAGGACCCATTCCTTTCCTCCAGCCATGTAGCCGCAAAGATTGGCCATAAGACGAAAGTGTCGCATAGACTCATCGAGATCAAAGTTACTATCATCATCCTCATCATAGTATCTATGTTCATCATCGTCTTGTGATGGATCAATTCCTAGAGAGGGTAATTCATTAGATAAATGGTCATCACAATAGTCATCTTTATGAATTCTAATGGCTTTGGAGATGATATTGCTAATGATTCCAACATCTCCTTTGTCACTTGTAAGATTAGTAAGCTCAAATACACAATCACCAAATTTGGAATCATTGGAACTCGTCTTACTCAAGGCAATAGATTTATGAAGAATTTCATCCAAGTTTTGCAAGGAATAGTTTGGAAATCCTCAAGAAATCTCCATATGGTGTAGGCACAATCAAGAGCAGGCAAGCTAGCAAACAAATTTCTAGGCAATCCTCTAGTGATTAAATTGACAGTTCTAAGATTACAGATCATGTCAATAGACTCATCAAGGGTAGGATGCAAAGGATCAACATGAGGTGCACAAGGGCTAGTAATATACTTGTTCAAATGATATTCATTGAAAATCTCAAGCATCTCAATTTTCCACTCATGAAAGAACTCTCCATCAAGTATAGGGACTCTACGTCTAAGACTCGCCAATGTAGACTCATCCATCTTCCTCCAAAGGTGTTTAAACCAAAGCAATGGAGACCAAACACTCTCATACCAATTGAAAGGATCGAGAAGAGGTGTCTAGAGGGGGGTGAATAGACTCTTAATAAGAAAAAGTTGCAGTTTTTATTTTCTTCAAGTTAAGGTAGAGTTTTAGCACAAGTTTAAACATTCACAATACATATCAAGCAAGCATGACAAGAGTATATGAACAGCGGAAAGGAACGCATGTAATTTGCAAGAATGTAAAGGGATGGGAATTGAGTGTGCAAACGCAATTGGAGACACGGAGATTTTTGGCGTGGTTCCGATAGGTGGTGCTATCGTACATCCACGTTGATGGAGACTTCAACCACGAAGGGTAATGGTTGCGCAGGTCCACGGAGGGCTCCACCCATGAAGGGTCCACGAAGAAGCAACCTTGTCTATCCCACCATGGCCATTTCCCATGAAGGACTTGCCTCACTAGGGTAGATCTTCACGAAGTAGGCAATCTCCTTGACCGTACAAACTTCTTGGTTCAACTCCACAATCTTGACGAAGGCTCCCAAGTGACACCTAACCAATCTAGGATGATGTAGGGTGGAACCCTATATGGCCGATCTTTCATGAAAGGAGCAGATCCCGCGAAGAACCCGAAGAACACGAGGAGGGAGACGAGGGAAAACACAAAGGGAATCACAAGAGGAACACTCAAACTAACAAGAACAAGTCACACATGTGCTAGATCCTCGAGTACAAAGGGGAAGATACATGATCCAAAGTCAACAACGGACGATACACGGTAACCGGTCTTCTCCGTGAGGAGGTCTTGAGTTCTTCCCTAAAGAGGGGTCTTGAATTCGCTTGGGGGATCTTCTCCGGTGGAGGCTCGAATCTCTGAGGAGAAGGTGACCAAGTGGATGAGCAAAGCTCTCACACAAAATATGAGCTAATCCTTTGCTGACCCTAACTAGAAGGAGGTGGGGGAGTATATATAGTTTAAGCCACAAATGGGTAAGTGGGAAAGAGGGATACATGGGCCCTTGGGCTGTTCACTGTGCGCAGACAGGCGCCGGATGTCCAGCCGTTCGCAGGTGGCTGGATGTCCAGGGCACGGGTCGGTTGTCCGGACTGGCGAGGTCGGCCTCGGTGCTCTCTAGATAGGGGGCGCCGGATTTACGGGCAGGCGCCGGATGTCCGGCCCGTTGCGGGGCGCCAGATGTCCGAGGGTCGGCCGGATGTCCGGCCGCTGTAGAGTCGCCTAGCGTCTGTCTCTCTCTGGTCTTCTTCTGGTTGGTGGAGCCGGAGGTCCGGGCTCTTGCCGGATGTCCGGCCGCTGTAGCTCTGCGGTGACTCCACTTGAGGCACTTCTCGATCCGCTTCCGTGTGGACTTGTCCTATGCTTCGAGCATCTCCATGGTCATCTCCTCGGTTCCTGCACACACGTAGTGTATTTACATTAGGTAGCAACCATGTCTCGTACGAGTGGGAAGGGGAAGCATTTAGGAACGGGTTCACCTTGTGTCCAATGGCATATGCTTGAGTGTACATGGGGATGATTGTAGGATGCTCCGCATCATCTCCCCTCCCTTGGTGTCGGTGTACAAAAAGAGGGGAACACTTTTCGTACCCCTATAACTGTGCACGGGCAGTCTGAGCCACGGGCACCACCAAACCAAGCAAGGCAAGGGAGGTGAGCCAGGGTAGGACCAAAGCTCAAGAGAACTAGAACGACGCCAAGGCCAAGACCACGAAGAGCAAAGGGGACGAAGCGAACTCCCCCGCAAGGTCCTTGCCGGGAGACAGTTCTAGCAACCCCGGCAAGACCCTTGCCGCGGAGACTCGTCCCGCGCCTGCGGAGCAAGTCACCCTTGAGTCCACTGCCCCCAAAGGGCAAGTATTCGGGAGACATCACCGTGGCGGCATGCAGATCTTCGTGAAGACATTAAAGATCAGATATGCACTAAGGAGACGACAACCCTTGGCAGGATCCCAGCCGAGGAAGACCACAAGGCCCCCAGCAAGCGCCTTGCCGGGGATGACAGCAGGCGCCTCGACAAGACCCTTGCCGGGGCCCCAGCAAGGCCCTTGCCGAGGACACCCGCAGGGCCACCATCAGGCCCATGCCGACCAAACCTCCACCACCGCATGCATGCAGCTGCCGACCCAACTAGCTGGGCAGGCACCTGCGTGGCGGCATGCAGATCTTCGTGAAGACCCACCACTGCGCCACCTCAGCTGCCTGCCTACCTACGTGGCATCTCAGGCATCGCTGGCCAGGGCGCATGTCGACATGAGAAGGAGCAGCGACGGACAAGACTGGTCTCTCTCCTCCGTCCCCGATAAAGCAAGGACACCTAAGCAAGCGCATTTAATGCGCCTTGTCATGTAATGCGAGGGATAACCTCGCATCATTGTACCCTTTCCACCTCCTGTGTGCCACTATGGCCACCCCTTTTCCTATAAAAGGAGGCCCGAGGCGACCAGGAGAAGGATTCGGCTTTTTGGAGCTCCTCACGCCCCATAGCTAGCTCAAGAACACAGATATACAATCCACCAAAGCAGGAGTAGGGTTTTACGCATCCTTGCGGCCTGAACCTGGATAAACAAATTGTGGGCTACCTGTTAGGTCCGCTCTTCCCATGACCCCACGCCCCGCTAACCGTAGTAGGGATTCTTGTGATCCCATAGGTGTCGTTTCGCACCGACATCTTTGGCGCGCCAGGTAGGGGGTGGAGTTGTGAGAATCGGCTCTAGCAATCAGCCCAACACTCCTTCGTCTTCGTGGCCCTTGGAGAAGAAAGGGGGTCGGAAGACCAGCGCTCGAGCGACTACAAACAGAAGCTAAGTTGCACTGAACCCTTATTTGTTCTATCCTTCTTATATGAGGTTATTCCCCCCGGAGATGTCACGCCTTTGTATGAGAAACCTGCACGCCAGGGGGCTCTCCCACGATCGGCAACGTCCTTGCCCTGTTTCGAGTCCGCTCAACAGCTCAAGCGGCTGCGTCGAGAATGGCAAAGTAGCCTTCCGCGATCAACAACGCTCTCGATTCTGACTCGAGTCAAGCTCGACAGTTCGAGCGGCCGCGTTCAGAATGGAAAGGTGGCTCGTCCGGCAGCACGCGTACCCAGCAGGCCCATGGGGATCCATCCCCAAAACACCGCTAGGGGCTTCCACGCCGGCGAGCCTACCCAATCGGCGTTGGGCGCCCATACAAAGAGGAATTAAACGGGGAAATAACGTGCATGAAATTAAAAAGTACTGCAAAGTTATATTACATCACATCATTGCTGCAGTTCTAACTAAAGATGAAATTTGTCTTGGTCGTGAACCTGCAACGGCGGTAAAGAACGGGATGCCTAATCCCGGCGCTGACCTTCCACCCTCTTGATTTCGTCGATGCTGCTGATGACGGGCTTGATGCGCTCCTTGAGCACCGTGAGGTCAATACCATCCGGCAAGCTATCCATCGCGGAACCGAGGTCGAGGTCGGGATTCCAGTACGCCATCTTGGTGAGGACCTTGGTCATGACCCCCCGGCAAAGTCGCCGGGCTTCCCCGGCCAACGTGGTCGCTCGGTTGGAGTGAAGATAAGCCAAGGCTCCGAGGACGCCCTCGAGGAACAGGGTCAGCTTGGTGTTGATGGTCCCGCTGCGCTCAGGGGCGTACCTCACGTTTGGCATCCCCATGGTGGCCAACTGTGAGGTGAGCCAGCCGGCGACCTCCTCCAGACGGCTGATCCATCTGTTCTCGCCCGCCACATAATCCTGCTGGGAGGCGGCCTCGTTCGCCCACAGCTGCTTCTCCTCCTCCAGACTCCTAGTCAAGGTCTCCTCCTGAGCCCTGCTCTCCGACAACATCTTCTCGAGATCCTCCAGCTTCAGCTTGAGATCTCTGACAGAGTTTTGCGCTTCGGAGAGCTCCCCAGCCCTGCTGATGACCGCTCCTTGCGCCTCCACCAAAACGCTGTTGAGCGTGCTCTTTTCGTTAGACATTTTGAGGGCCTGCTCCTTCAGCTCGTCCTGCGCCACCTCCAACTCCGTCACTTTGCCGGCATGGGCTAGAGCCTGGGCATCGAGTGCCTCCTTGCGCATCTGCTCCAGCTCGCGAGTCCGCCACGCCACAAGGGCCTCGAGCTCCTCATCCTTGCCGTGGAGCGCTGCGGCAAGCTTCGCCTCACGCACGGTGAGGTCCTCTTCCTGGGAATCCAATGCGGCTTGATGCTGGTTCCGGATGGCCTCGGCCGCGGCAGCCGAGTTCGCCGCCTCTTCCTGGGCCTTCTCGATGTCAGTCATCTTCATGGTGAGCTCGACATTGCGCTTGGCCAATTCCTCCTGAAGGGCCCTCTGCTCCTCGCGAGTCTGGTGGAACCAGGCCTGCGTCTCAGCAACGTGCACCTTGAAATCCACCTCCGCCTGGTCCACCGTTGCCGTCCTGGACTTAACCTTGTCCAGACGGACACGGTAGAGCGCCTGGAGTTTTCGGAAGTTGGCCCCCATAGCGCGGAAAAGCTGCTCTTCTGGAGAACCATCACCGCCAATGCCCTGTTCCTCGATAACCTCAAGCCCAGTGGCGGCAAGCACCTCGCCGTCAAAGACTTCCCCTTCGGCAGGCGCCCGGGAACTTGATGCCCCTGGGAGATGGACGAAAAGATCATCGCCCACCTTCAGGTACTTGCCGGGGCCCGAGGTTGAGGAGGAGGGAGGCTGATCATCAGCCACCTCTTCCTCGGTAGTGGCCTTGCCGGCTTCCCCGGCAGGCCCACCATTGGCGCCCTCGGCAGAAGCCTCGCCGGTCGCCTTGGCGGCCCTTGCAGCGGTGTCCTCGGCAGCATCCTTGGCGGCCTCATCGGCGGCAACCTCATCAGCATCTCTGGCGGCCTCCCCGGCGGCAACCCTGTCGGCCTCCGCCATGGCCTCCTCTGGGTAGTATGGGAGCATTGAAGCCAAGAAAAAGAATAAGACAAAAACAGAGACGGAGGACAGGCGACTCACCAGTGCCAGGCTGTGAAGTAGAAGTCCCCTCCCTGCCAGCATCCGGCGCCGTGGCAGAGTCACCAGTGCCCAAGTTCCCCTCTTCCTCCATGGGTGTGGGATCCGTGCTTGGTGCCCTCGCCGGGGACGCCCCTCGCGGCGGCGTAGTCGATCGGGGTGGTGTGTTGATTGTAGCCCTCTACGGCTCCTCCTGCTGCCGCTCCCCTCCTGCAAACCCGGCAAGGTCAACACCATAGCATCGAACGCCTACCACATGTCGAGTAAGAGGAGGGTGACGAACTTACGCTGGGGGCTGTGCCGGGGGCTGCTGTCCGGGCTACTCAACACCACCAGTGGTGTCATTGAAGCCCCAGCTGGGGGCTGACTGCTCGCCGAGGCCTTCGCCCTCTTCACCCTTTGGGCCAACGTCTCTGCATCCATGCAAAAGCAAAAACGGATCAAGATAAGTGACTTGATTCAGGGGAATGGAAATGGCAGTAAGGGACGGAGTACTTACTCGTCATCTATCTCCTCTTCCTCCGCCACTTTCCTTTTCCTCTTCGGGCTGAGAGGCCTGAGATCAAAAGTGACCTCCACGTCAACATCCGAGTCGACATCTGCCAGAGGAGGCGAAGACGGCCGGGTTTGTGCGCGCCCAGATGAGGAAGGGGCTGTTGTCTTCTTCTTCTCAGCGGCCTTCGTCAGCCTCTTGGCTGCCGTGGCCCTCGTGTGGCGCCCAGACCCCTCCAGGGTCAATTGAGGCCGCGTAGCCCTGCCGGGCCGAACCGGCTTGCCGGAGTCAGCCCGCTGCAGGACTCGCCCACTTCCCCTGGTTGGCGTCGAGCCCACCGCCACGTCCTCCTCCTTCTACGACTCGTCGGCCGCGTCTTCGACAAGCGGAGCTCCAGTGTCGGCGCTGCTGACCTCCCCGAAGGCCGCCACCCACCGGGTGAGCTCCTCTTCCTCCGCAGCTGTTGCAGCCTTGTCCTCCACACCCCCAGCGCTGCCGGCCTCCATGGCAAGCTGTGCCTCCCTTGCCCTAGTGGCGATGTAGTCCAGCTCTGCCTGGGTGGTGTCCATGACAAGCCACCGCTCGGCGTCAGCATTGACATACACCTCGATCAAGGTGTCAAAGAATTGATGCACATCTGCGTTCTTCGGCTCCTCCCAGCTCGGGACAGGGCCATGCGCATTACAGTCCGGCATCATGGCGATGATCTCAGACCGACATGAATTATTGCACAACGGGACCACCCCCGCTGGCAGCTTGAAAAACGGCCCCTTGAGGGCCTTGCCAACCTTTGTGGCAGCCCTCGCGGCCTTGCCGGTCCGTTCGACCTCGCCATCGCGACCCACATCAAGCTAGAAAAGCCGCTGGCAGAAGTGGGCATGCGCCAGCACTGTGAAGTTGTGATTGAGGCCGGGGCGGAGTCGCATAATGTCCGCTGGATTCGTAAACAGCCAAGCTGGCCTCCCCTTGTTGTGCAACGGGGCGATCCGGCGACGAATGAAGTCCGCCCCGATCATCTCAAGGGTGAGTCCGGCCCGGGTGATCCGGAGAATCCTGGTGGTGGCGACAGTGAGCCTCCTGTCGGCGGCATCGACATCGCTCCAATCGCTGCCACGGACCGGCGGCACTCGGCGGACCTTGTAGAATTCCAGCGGGTTTTCATCCTCAATCCAGCACCACCGGCCACGCCATTCCTCCCACCTCTCCTTCACAGCACCGTCCGGGTACGCCCCCTTGGATCTTGGGATCCAGGTGACGCAACCAGAGACAGCACCTCCCGGCTGGATCCGAGGGAAGAAGTAATGGCGGAAGAGCGCCGTGTTGGGCTGCACCCCGGCAAAGCCTTCGCAAAGATGCGCGAAGAAAGCCATGCACGCCACCGCATTCGGAGTAAAATCCAAGAGGCGGAAGTCGAAGGTGTGCATAATGTCGCAGAAGAAATCGAATAAAGGGGGGCATAACCCTCAATAATGATAATCGACGAAAAAGGGATACCGTTTTGGAGCAGGATCGGCGCAAGCAGCAGGAATGACGCGCGTCGCCAGGTGTCCCGAATTCTCTCCCCCCGTCTTCGCTCCCCATAGGGGCCTGAAGGAGGCCCGGAGCTCTTGAACATCAACCGTCGAGGGGAAGAAAAAGGCAGACTTCGTCCGATCCCCCGACAGCGCGCTCTCCGGCGGCTCCACAGTCCAAGCGCCCTTAGCCACCCCCTTGCCCTTAACGGATTTAGGCACCATGGCAACCGAGAAGTTTGGAGGGCTGAGGAAGGGGGATGACGAAGCAACGACGGCGGGTGACAACGGAAGCTTAGGAAGGAAGGAAGAGAGGAAACGGCGGCTCTGAGATTGGAAAAGGCACGAGGAAAGAGGAGAAAGTGAGCAGCGCGCCCGCGGTTATTCCTTTCTTATGGGGGAAAACACGGGCCGCCTCCTTTCACATTAACTATGGTGTGACGCATGCTCGCAGGAACCAACCCCACGCATGCCGCCCACGTCACACGCACCTCCCCACGCCGTGCCACGCGCGAGAGTCGTGGGAAGCGCAGCGCGCGAAGAATCCTACCACGGTAAAAACCGCCCCGCCTGCCCGCGCACCGTTTTTGGGCCTAGCCCAACAACGCGTTGCGCTTATGTGTGGCCCAGGCCCGGGGGCTCCTATCGGTGTACAAAAAGAGGGGTACACTTTTCGTACCCCTATAACTGTGCACGGGCAGTCTGAGCCACGGGCACCACCACACCAAGCAAGGCAAGGGAGGTGAGCCAGGGTAGGACCGAAGCTCAAGAGAACTAGAACGACGCCAAGGCCAAGACCACGAAGAGCAAAGGGGACGAAGCGAACTCCCCCGGCAAGGTCCTTGCCGGGAGACAGTTCTAGCAACCCCGGCAAGACCCTTGCCGCGGAGACTCGTCCCGCGCCTACGGAGTAAGTCACCCTTGAGTCCACTGCCCCCAAAGGGCAAGGATTCAGGAGACATCCCCGTGGCGGCATGCAGATCTTCGTGAAGACATTCAAGATCAGATACGCACTAAGGAGATGACAACCCTTGGCGGGATCCCAGCCGAGGAAGACCACAAGACCCCCGGCAAGCGCCTTGCTGGGGATGACAACAGGCGCCTCGACAAGACCCTTGCCGGGGCCCCGGCAAGGCCCTTGCCGAGGACACCCGCAGGGCCACCATCAGGCCCACGCCGACCAAACCTCCACCACCACATGCATGCAGCTGCCGACCCAACCAGCTGGGCAGGCACCTGCGTGGCGGCATGCAGATCTTCGTGAAGACCCACCACTGCGCCACCTCAACTGCCTGCCTACCTACATGGCATCTCAGGCATCGCTGACCAGGGCGCGTGTCGACACGAGAAGGAGCGGTGATGGACGAGACTGATCTCTCTCCCCCGTCCCCGATAAAGCAAGGACACCTAAGCAAGGCGCATTTAATGCGCCTTGTCATGTAATGCGAGGGATAACCTCGCATCACTGTACCCTTTCCACCTCCCGTGTGCCACTGTGGCCACCCCTTTTCCTATAAAAGGAGGCCCGAGGCGACCAGGAGAAGGATTCGGCTTTTTGGAGCTCCTCACGCCCCATAGCTAGCTCAAGAACACATATATACAATCCACCAAAGCAGGAGTAGGGTTTTACGCATCCTTGCGGCCCAAACCTGGATAAACAAACTATGGGCTACCTGTTAGATCCGCTCTTCCCACGACCCCGCGCCCCGCTAACTGTAGTAGGGATTCTTGTGATCCCATAGGTGTCGTTCCGCACCGACACTTGGGGAAGATCCGACCTCGGATCGAAAACCTCATCACCCTGGAAACGGTTGTTGTGGACGGACTTGTAGTTGGACGAAGAGGAAAACATGGCGCAATCCAAGTACTCCAAAGTGTCGCCAGAGGAGTATACATGCAAAAAGAGCAAACACAAACAACACTCAGAAATACAATGGTTAGCACACACAAAGGGTCCATCATGTAAGAATGAGTTCGTTCGGCAAGATTGTTCGTGACAAAGTGCATGAAGCTTATGAAGATGATATAGAATGATATGCAAAGCATTCATGGGAACAATAGGATTTGTAGTATGCACAAAGGTGTGGTGAATGTGATCAAAGCAACCATTGTGCAAAATGATGTCATAATGGGATGGTTTATCAAAAGCATGAACATGGCAATTGATGCTCAATGTGATGTGATCATGCAATTGATGGTGGGCAATATGATCATCATGTATGAATATGCCATCAAGGAAGATCACAACAAATTTGCTAAGGAAATGCACAAGCTCATATATTATGGACAACATGGGAATACAAGATGCAACAAGGAATCATAATGTGAGTCAATCCATGCATAGGATGCAAATTTGTCATGTGTATGATATGTCCATTGAGCATGACATGTGTGGGCACAATCAACAAATATGGAGGTGTTGGTGTACCAATGCTCAATGTCGTGGCATGAGTGGAGGTTCGAAGGTGCATCGAATAAGTCGGAGCGCTCCTCAACTTGAAGGTCCGTAGAACAAATTTCCCATGTTGCTCCTCCATTCGCGAGATGTATCATGTAGACAACAAGGAGACAACAATGAAAGAGTGACCCATCCAATATGCGTAATTGAGGATGGCTCAAAGGGAAGGAGTTCACCTTTAGGAGATTCTCGCAAATGTTGGTGTTGCACATCGTGTATGCCTTCACATGACCAAATTGTCTCATGACGGTATCGCCTTGTGAATCCTTCAAAATGAAAGAACATAACAAACACTCAGAAAAACAAATGAGGTTAGCAGAAGTGCAAAACCTATCATTCGTGTGGTAAGATACCCAACAAGTGTATGCATCATGCTCATGATAAGAAAGGACAAGGGAGCATTTTATAGTATGGAGGCATATAATGCGAGAACAACCAAATTCAGTAGGCTCAATCAAACAAGCATGCATCACAAGTAAGGTGTCCAAGTCTCCAAGATCAATAAGCATAATTGGAGGCAAGAGACAATGAACAAGATGTATCATGGGAGAGGCACAAACATGTATGTCATCAACCCAAGAAAGCGAGTAAGAGTTGAACATGGGTGATGCGACAAAGCAAGCAATCATGGCGATCAAGTCAAGCAAGCTAGTAGTGCAAAGATGCAACATACTAGAAGGAATCAGGGCAAGCATATCATGGGTTCAAAAAGTGTGCATGAATAATTCACATGACATAGCACAAGCATGAAAGGAGGATATGAGCAAAATAGCATCAATAGCATGAGGCACATGATAAACATGGCAATAGCAAGAAGGATCTCCACCAAGCATGCAAATACACATAGGAGTAGCATAATGGTGAATCATGGGTAGATGCAGGCAAGGGTCACAATTGCATGGCAAAGGCATAGAAGCAAGCATAACATGCAAAGTGAACACGGTAAAATGAGCAAGAGAGCAGTATATAGCTGTAAGTGCATCTAGTGCCACCCCTAGTTGGTTTTGGAGTATTGACGACAAACCTAGTTGAGGGACTAATGTGTTTGTGAGAATTGCAGGATAACACAGGTAGAAGTCCCTCATTGATTCGGTTTTCCTACCAGAGATGACCCCTAAAAATGTATGAAGACATTGAAGTCAAAGGTGGTATGTGAAGACATTCACATTAAAGACTATGACAAGAGAAGACATCGCATGAAGACTATGGAGCTCGAAGACTTAAATTGTTCGTAGTTCTTTTTCTTCTTTGTTGAGTCATTGGAACCACCGTACTGTTAAGTGGGGTCCAAGAGAACCAGTCAGAATGACTGAAGTGATGCTTAACCAAAATCCTATGTCTTCGAGTGAAGACTATGAGAGTGAATCTTGTCCAGAGTTGGACAAGTCAGCTTTGCTTGTAGCCCAAGTAAAGTTACCGTGTGTGTTTGAAATCTGACCATTGGAACACGTGTCAGTTCCTTAGTGACCCAGGGTCATTTCGGACAAATCAGGTCGGGTTGCCTAGTGGCTATAAATAGCCCACCCCCTACAACCATAAACGGTTGGCTGCTCAGAGTTAAAGTACGACTGTTGTCGTTTGAGAGCAACCCACCTCGAAGCCTTTGAGAGAGAATTCCTTGCGAGGTTGCCTAGTGTAGTCTACCTTCCGCTGCGTGGTAATAGGTTTACTTCTATCATTTGTCTTTGAAACTTCCATGTTTTCAAGACTTTCTTAAAAATCGCCTATTCACCCCCCTCTAGTCGATCACTAGCACTTTCAATTGGTATCAGAGCGAGGTACTCCCTTGTTCTGTGTGATTCGGTTTAACCACCTGGAGTTTTAGCTATCTCGACTGCAAGGATAATTAAAGTCTCCGCTGTGTGCCCCGTCTTTGATGGAACTGAATATCCCTACTAGAAGAATAAGATGCGCATGCATCTTGGAGCCATTGATGTCGACCTATGGTATGTCGTCAAGAACGTCGTTCCCAAGGCTGGAGAAGGTGTCACTGCTGCTGATGTCAAGAAGTTCGTTCAACTGGACTCTACTGCCAATAATATCATCTGTGGTCATCTGACCAAAGGATAGTATGGCCGAGTGAGTGCGTTGGAGACTTCCAAGCTAGTCTGGGACTGGCTCTCCAAGGTCAACGAAGGCGTCTCCACCCAGAGAGATCAGAGAATCAGTGTCCTTCGCAACCTCTTCAACCGCTTCAAGAGAAATGACAATGAGAATGTCCATCTCACGCTTGATCGACTCACTGACATCACAAATGAGCTTCAAGCCCTCGGCGCCACTGAGATCACCAAGCATGAAGTCGTCAAGACACTCCTGAGATCACTTGACAGTTCATTTGACACCCTAGCCCTAATGATTCAAGAATGCCCTGATTTCAAGACACTCGATCTGTCTGACATACTTGAGAGGCTCAACACACACGAGTTTCAGCTTTCTGAGAAAAGAGACATCTACGGTCCCAGCTATGGGCGAACTCGTGCCTTGAAGGCAAGAGCTGTCTCCTCATCCGAAGAAGAATCTGACAGCAGTTCTGATGATCCTGAAGACATTGGAAAGGAGCTTGCTATGCTTGTGAAGAAGTTCCAAAAATTCACCAAGAAGAAAGGGTTCAGAAAGTCTTCACGATCAAGCTCAAGGAATGATGAAGCTTCTGCTCATGACTACAAGAAGAGAACATGTCACAAGTGCAAGAAACCTGGCCACTACATCTCTGAGTGTCCACAGTGGGACAATGAGAACAACAAGAAGAAGAAGAGCAAGGAGTATGACTCTGACGACAAGAAGAAGAAGAAATACTCAAAGTCTTCTTCCAAGTCTTCCTCAAAGTCTTCATCACACAAAAAGATCTCATCTGGCAAGGCACGTGCGTTTGTTGGCATGGAAATGGATTCTGAGGAAGAGTCTGCTTCTGAGGAGGCGGAGGTGGAGTCTGAGGAGGAGTCTGATTCTGGCGTTGCGAGTCTGGCTACAGCATACGTTGCCAAGTCCATCTTCAACACTGAAGACAATGACTTCGTCACCGACACCGATGCAAATGACAAGGACTACTCCGCTCCTTCCAAATGCTTCATGGCACGTGGTGCCAAGGTAAACACACGCACTACTCACTATCAAACATCCAGTGACGATGAATCTAATTGTGATTCCAAACCTAGCTACAAAACACTTGCTAAAATTGCAACTGAACAACAGAAAGCTATGGAACACATTCAAAAACTGTTAGACAAAAGCGATGATCTGTTAGACGCTGAAATGACTCGATCTCAGTCCTTAATTGAAGACATAAAAAATCTTCACGTTAAGTATGAGGAACTTGAAAGTCGTCATGAAACGCTCTCAACAACTCATGAAAGGCTATCCTACGATTATCTTCAGAGGAAGCAAGACCTTGAGAAATTGAGAGCGGCTCATGAAGATCTTCAAAAGGAAAATGAGTCACTTCGTGCAAAACAGATCAGTTCAGCTCAGGAAGGATTTGAACCACCATGTCTTAAATGCATTGAGCGTGATAACGCTACTTCTGTTGCTGAATGTTCTACTGCTGCTACTGTTGCAATATCTTCACCTGTTGATGTGGTAACTAACCCCTCTGCTAGGATACCACTGCTATTGCTGATGAGAATGCTAGGTTGAAGACACTGCTTGAAACAGGGATGTACAAAAGTCTCAGAGGGCATCAGACACTATGTGATGTCCTCAAAAGACAGATCCTGAACCGAAACCCTAGGAAAGAGGGTGTTGGGTTCGAAAGGAAAATGAATGCCGATGGCTCTTACTGGAAACCTAAGCAGTGCCCCAAAACCACATGGGTTGCTGCAAAGGAACCTTCAGTGGATCCATCCACCCTATCTGGCTTCACTTGTGCTAATTCCATTGTTATTGATGAATCCTTTGATGCAAACTACAAACTGTTTAAGAATCAGAATGGTGAAGTGTTTGGCAGGTATATTGGTACTAACTGCAGGAATGGACCGCCTATGAAGAAGATCTGGGTGCCGAAAAGGTGTTTGGAGAATCTTCCTGTGAATGTCATCATGACACCACAGGTGAAGAAGACAAATCCTAGACCACAGGCTTCATATGGTCCAAAGGCTTCATATAGACAGAGGACTCACCGGAGTCGCACTAATGCAAATGTTTTGTAGGAAAGCCATACTCAGGCCTATGAATATGAGCGCAGTTCATCAAACCGCCATGTTCATAAGACCAAGAACTATTCTGCTTATTCTTATGAGTACTATTGTCCACATGCTAGACTTTTTGCTAGGGCTCCAAAGCCAAAGTTCTCAGATGCTGCACTTAGACTCATTGCTTCAAAGCCACCCTTGAAGATGTGGGTGGCTAAGAAAGCTTAACTCTCTTTTGCAGGGAAAGGTCTCCAGCAGAAAACCAAAATCGTCTGACGCTATTGCTGGGGACCTTAAACATCTTGTAGGGCGCAAGATCAAATGCCCAAATGTTCTTATTATGTACTTTGTTCCTGAATCGCTTGCTACTTGCCCTATCAGTCCAAATCTCGATTTAAGCTTTCATAACCCACTGGTTCGTCAAATGTTTTTGCTTCACAACTCTCTTCGTGAAGCCTATCCCCCTAACTGCACTGTAGGGTATGACACCAGCTGCTTCAGAATGGATTATTGATAGTGGGTGTACCAATCACATGACTGGCAAGCGAAGCCTTCTTATGGACTCAACCTTACGTCCATCCGACAAAAGTCACATCACATTTGCTGACACTGGTAAAAGTAAGGTATTGGGTCTAGGTAGAGTTGCAATCTCAAAGGATCAACACATGGATAAAGTCATGCTTGTTGAATCCCTTGGTTTCAACTTAATGTCTGTCTCAATGCTGTGCGATTTAAACATGATTGTGATGTTTGGAAAATATTGTTGCCTTGTTCTAATGGAATTTGACAAGTCTCTAGTGTTTGAAGGGTATTGGAAAGATGATTTGTACGTGGTAGATTTCTCAGCAGGACCATAGCTTGCCGTATGTCTTCTAGCAAAAGCTTCAGAATGCTGGCTCTGGCATCGGAGGCTAGGGCATGCTGGCATGAGGAACCTGCACACCCTTTCAAAGAAGAAGCATGTCATAGGCATCGAGGGCGTCAAGTTCAAGAAAGATCACTTATGCGGTGCCTGTGAAGTAGGAAAGATGATGAGGGCCAAGCATCCCTCGAAGACAATCATGACAACTACTCGACCCTTCGAACTGCTCCACATGGATCTTTTCGGTCCCACTCATTACTCAACTCTTACTACTATTGCTTGTCTCTATGGCTTTGTAATTGTTGATGATTATTCTAGATATACTTGGGTGCATATAATCCTCTACAAGACTGAAGTGCAGGATGTCTTCAGACGCTTCGCCAATCGAGCAATGAACAACTACGGCGCCAAGATAAAACACATCAGAAGTGACAATGGCACTGAATTCAAGAACACTGGCCTGGATACATATCTTGATACTTTGGGCATCACACATGAATTCTCAGCTCCATACACGCCACAGCAGAATGGCATCGTCGAACGCAAGAACAGAACACTTATTGAGATGGCCCGAACGATGCTTGATGAATACAAGACTCCAAGAAAGTTCTGGCCTGAAGCCATTGATACTGCATGCCATACAATCAACCGTGTTTATCTTCACAAGCTTCTGAAAAAGACATCCTATGAGCTACTTACTGGCAAGAAGCCAAATGTCAGTTACTTCAGAGTATTTGGCGCCAGGTGCTGGATCAAGGATCCACATCACACTTCAAAATTTGCACCAAAAGCACATGAGGGTTTTATGCTTGGATATGAGGAAAGGATTCGCACTCCTACAGAGTCTTCAATCTCTTTCATTATAAAGTGGTTGAAACAGTGGATGTGCGGTTCGATGAGACTAACGGCTCACAAAGAGAGCACCTGCCAAATGTGCTAGATGAAGTTCCATCCAGTGAATCAATCAAACTCATGGGAACTAGAGAAATCATACCTTCTGAAGCTCAACCTGAAGAGGAACTTATCATCTCCGCACCTGATCAACCTCAAGACAATGCTCAGCCTGAAGACAATCCCTCTAACAATGACAATGTTCAGCAAGAGCAAAATCTTCATCCTGTACATCCTCGTGTTGCCAATGAAGTGAAGATTGAGAGAATAATTGATAGCATCAATGCACCAGGTCCACTCACTCGTTCAAGGGCAACACAGCTAGCAAATTTTTGTGGGCACTTCGCATTCGTCTCAATAACAGAACCCAAGAAAGTTGAAGAAGCCTTCATGGAACCTGAATGGATTCAAGCTATGCAAGAAGAGCTTCAACAGTTTGAGCTGAATAATGTATGGGAACTGGTTAAGCGTCCTAATCCTCGGAAGCACAATATAATAGGCACCAAATGGATATATCGCAACAAGTAAGATGAGCATGGTCAAGTTGTCAGAAACAAAGCTCGTCTCATTGCTCAAGGATACACTCAAGTTGAAGGGATTGACTTCAATGAAACATTTGCTCCTGTGGCTAGACTTGAGGCTATCCGCATACTGCTGGCCTATGCAAATCATCATAATATTCTTCTGTATCAAATGGATGTGAAGAGTGCCTTTCTCAATGGCAAGATTGAAGAAGAGGTGTACGTTGCACAACCGCCTGGTTTTGAAGATCCAAAACATCCTGACATGGTGTACAAGCTCAACAAGGCACTGTATGGCCTCAAACAATCCCCTCGGGCTTGGTATGACACACTCAAATACTTCCTGAAGAGCAAAGGCTTCACACCTGGTTCCCTCGACCCCACTCTGTTCACGAAGACATATGATGGTGAACTGTTTGTGTGCCAAATATATGTGGATGACATTATCTTCGGCTGCACCAATCAGAAATACAGTGAAGTGTTTGGATATTTGATGCAAGAGCAATATCAGATGTCCATGATGGATGAGCTGAAGTTCTTCCTTGGTCTTCAAATACGTCAGCAACGCAACGGCATCTTTATATCTCAAGAGAAGTATCTCAAAGATTGCCTGAAGATGTTTGGTATGCAAGACTGAAAAGGCTTCACGACGCCAATGCCAGCCAAACATCATCTCGGTCCCGACGACAATGGTAAAGAGTTCGATCAAAAGGTATACCGCTCCATGATTCTCGGATGCTTAGGGTTTGCATGTGTGCTCGATTCCAAGCCGCACCAAAGGAATCGCATCACTTAGCTGTGAAGCAAATTCTTCGATATTTGGCTTACACCCCAACTCTAGGATTATGGTATCCAAAGGGCTCAGAGTTTGATCTGGTTGGATTCTCGGATGCTGATTATGCTGGTGACAAGGTGGATCGCAAGTCTACATCAGGCACATGTCATTTTTGGGACGATCACTTGTATGTTGGTCTTCAAAGAAGCAAAACTATGTATCTCTCTCCACTACTGAATCTAAACACATTGCTGCTGGATCTTGCTGCGCTCAGCTTCTGTGGATGAAGCAAACACTCAAAGACTATGGAATTCATCTGAAGCAAGTGCCACTCTACTGTGACAATGAAAGCACCATCAAGATTGTCAACAACCCAGCTCAGCACTCGAAGACAAAGCACATTGAAATTCATCATCACTTTCTCAGAGATCATGTTGTGAAGGAAGATATTGATATCATAAACGTCAACACTGGAGAACAATTGGCAGATATCTTCACCAAGCCCTTGGATGAGAAGAGATTTTGCAAGTTACAGTGTGAGCTAAATATCTTGGAATCCTCAAATGTCCTGTGATCAGGCACACATCCTAACACTTATGCATATTGATGACTTAGATGTGCAACACACGAAGTGAAGTATATCTTCAATCAATGAAGACATACATTCTAAGTGTGAATACATTAATGTGGAATTTGACTTGGAGCACCACGATAATTGTGTGACGTGTCTGGGTCTAATACTTCCTATACGGTGGGTAACGCCACCACCAAATTCTTCTGTTTGAAGTGTTTTACCCATGGCGTTACATTTGCTATGTCTTCACATTTGTTTTGGCTTCAATCTCAACATGTCTTCATGATTATCTTCACTATGTTGATCATATATATATATATACTAGTGTTCTGTCCTCTACAGCATTCACTTATAGCTATGTCGTCTTGTTGAATCTTTTGAACTAAGTGAATGTGATCAGACCCTAACCTCTCTATGCTTTCTATCTCAAACTCTATCTCTCCAAATCATATGCATTCTATTGAAACTGTCGAATGTCTTCTCTGCGTCCTTGTCAACAGAAGATACAGAGACAAACATTAAGTCCGCTTTCAATGCAAATTCCTTCACCTGAAACCTGGAGAAGTGGGAACGACCACCCGACAATCCAGGTGTGCGTGGGAACATGGAACATCCTTCAATATATCGCATGATGGCCACGTGTCCTTCAGATGTGAATCGCCAGGGGCACCTGTGTAATAACACTGTGCCGTCCCTGTCCTTATAAATACACGCCTCACCACAGTCATTATCCTTTCTTCCACTCTCGGACGAACCCTAGCACCACCGCTAGCCCTCGACGACGCCGGCGACGAAGCGCTTAGCTGCCGCGACCTCTCCGACGTTGTCTTCACGCCGACCGCGGACATCGTCTTCTCCGCCGTCGCCGTAGGTGTCCTCCATCGCCAAGTTAGGGCACGGGCAATCGAACTGCTCGGCCTCCTATTCCACTCCGTCTAGCGGTTCTTCGTGTGGTAAATAAAACTTCCTTTTTATGGCCCCTTTGATCATATAGATTCATCACTTTCTACCACAAGCAGTTTCTGTTCACACAAGTTGGATCTATTTCATACTGCATTTCATAATATGCCTAGTATGTTCACTTATTCTTCACAAAGTAGTTAGATTCCTCACTTGTACTGATCCGTGGATTCGTACAAATCTGGAACCAACTCCTTATCTATGAGTGAATGTCTTCGCACGACCAATGAGGTCAATGTCTTCTAAACTGATTTATCTTCAAAATCTTCTGAGAATGCATATGACCTCTTCCCCTTCCCTCGCACCTTAATGCTGTCGCAGGTACATGTCCGTGGGAGAATCCCTTGGTTCTCATAGTCTGCATTCATTTGCAGAATTCTTACAGCATCATACAAATTCTCCCGAAGCCAGTTCCTGTTTGACCAGCAAGAGAAAGCCTTTGAAGCCTTTGAACATATTGAAGCCATTCAGTTTAAAGTTCATGGCTGTAGAAAAATCAGCAAGGAAGGGTGGCAGAAAGCGTCGAGGAGAAACATCAAGAGATCTGCCCGATGACCTCTCAGAGCTGTACAAGACAGATCCTGAAGAGGATTACAATCAGCGCAAGACACGAATCCAATGGATTCGAAGATATTGGGCAGAACAGTGGTTCAAGTACAAGTTTGTGACAAAGGAATATGCTGAGAAGAATGCCATCAAGCGACCATGGGGAGACATCCTATACAGAAATCTTCAACCCAAGTCCAAAGATGAAGCCATTGAACAAGGCTTCTATCCCTGCATGGTCCGTGGACCACAGCCTGCGGATGCTGACCCATCGTCACTGCTATGGTGTCGTGACGACAATCTGTTCAAGCGCAACTTCCAGTTTGCCCAGAATTTGGTGAAACAGAACAAGAAGTCATTGGGACTAGACTTCAACCCTGGTCCCTCTGCTCCCTGTGCCGATGGCACCCGCAAAGCTGAACCCAATCTTGTTGGGCCCTTCTACAACCTGGAATGTCTCATCACTCACATCGTGGTTCAAGGGACAACCGTGGATGAGCCTGCAGATGACGCTGAATCTAATGAAGCGCCTGCAGCGCCGAAGCCAAAGAAACTGAAGCAGCCTAAAGCTTCAAAGCCTGCCTCAGCACCAAAAATCTCACGGGCGAAGCCACTGGCTACTGCACCTCCTGAAGACAGTGTGCAGTCTGAAGATCTGTCACGCATCTCCAAGCCCCCGAAAGTCAAGATGCCTCTGCCACACACCAGCCAAGAACTGACTGCTGCTGCTATTCTGCGCAACGATGCCATTGATCTGTCCAGTGATGAAGATCTTGCAGATGACGCTCTTGAGCAACTGATCAAGAGCAAAGAAGAAGGAGAAATCTTCAATGATCTGCCTCTCTTTGACGTGGCAATCATCCACAACTTCATTGATGAATGGTTTGACACGCCCAACCTCAGCTTTGAAGATCTGCAACTTCTAGTTGGCCTCAGTGTCACCTTCCATGGCGCCATTGCTTCAGAGCTAGCTCTAGCTCAGCGCATCGTCGAACTGAAGCAAAAGATTGACTTTGAGAAAACTCAGTTCAAGAAGCACATGGCCAAGCTCAGCGTGCAAGAGGTGAAAAACTTCAAGACTATGTTGCACGAGCTCAAGGAAGCCTTTCTCAAGAAACATGCAGAAGCTCAAGGTTCTCGTGAGCGCATGAAGATCCTAGCTGACAAGAGTATGCAAGCCTACAATGAGGCTGAGAAGCGCAAGGCCCTTGGTCGTCCTGGCATCGACCCCAGGATGGCTGCTAAGCAGAAGAAGAAGCCAGTTGTGGCCGCACCCAACGCACCGAGGCAGGAAGCACATCCCATTGTCTTCCCAGCCAGCATGGCTGGCTCGAAGCCAAAGGCCAGGTCAACCGCTTCAGAACTGAAGAAGACGAGGACTGCTGAGGCTGAAGCCAGAAAGAGGAAACATTATAAAGCCTCTGATGCTGCTCCCTCCAAGAAGAAGCGGAAGACCAAGAAGGAACGGGCTGCTCCCACAGAGCCCCTGGTTGTTGAACCTATCTCAATGGTTCGCCCTGCATCTACATACCAAGAGCGCCAACTGATTGTCCATGAGCCTGCTTCCACAGAGGCTCCTACAGCTGAAGACATTCCAGTAGTTGATCCCACCGCTACTGAAGACATTGGCCACCATGACAATGTTGAAGATGATGTAGTTCTTCCTCAGATCGAGCACCAACAGGTATCATCGCCCGTGCTTACGCACAGTGAACTCATCAGCATTGGTCGTCCCCTGACGCCAATTGCTCAGGATGCATCATGGGTTGATCACCCACAACAACAAGTCACACCACCCCGGCAAGAAGAAGAAGATGACTTTGAGGCCCAGCCAACTCCATCTCCAAAGGTGTCGCCAGCGTTACACAGGCTTCGCAAAGGACCAAGGTCTCAAGTCTCTGCGTCTGAGGCTCAAACTGCTGAAGACATTCCGGCTGCATCAGCCGATGACACCCAAGAAGAAGAACATGTCCCTACTCCCCCAACTACTGAAGAAGCTGTTCTCGAGGAGAACGTGTCTGTGCCCGACCCTCCAGCTCACCAAGTGCAGGTAGAAAATCTTGAGGCTGCCACCACCAACACGAATGAAGCCACTGACGTTGTCATGGCTGAAGCAAATGTGGAGCCTACACCAACCCATGAACCAGAAGTCAGCGAAGCCAATGATGCTACTGCTCATGTTCCTGCGCCTGCTGCTGGTCCTCAATTTGACTATCATATTGAGCATAGGCCTCAGGTACAGAAGCCAATGCCAAGGTTGCCCCGGTTTCCAGGTCCTGCATCAGCACCTGGATCCTTCAATGTCAATAGCTTCAAAGCAGACAACACCTTCTTCAATAGCTCCAAGAACCCCTACTCAAGGGAACGAATATCTTCTGATCGGTTCTGGAGCTATCCGCAGCGAAGCTATTACTCCTGCATTCTGTAAAATCAAGGTCGCATCTTCCCACATATGCGTCTTGACACTGAAGCAATAACTGGTCTGCCCACTCCTGGAGATCTCTATGAACCTGGATGTCAACTTCACAGTGAAGCTATGGAGAGCATCTTTCAGAAGCCTGAACCGAACATGAGTCAAATGCTCAGTATGATGAAGCCTTTGCCACAAGACACTGCATATCCTAAGGAGTTCTTTGTTGAAGACCTTGAGTATCAGCCAAGGACTATCTATCACATTATAAGGCGAACTATCTGGCCCATCAAAGGACATTCTCCACATGCAAAGCTGGAAGGTGCAATGAAGACTTTGGTCTTCTATATTCTTCATGGCAAATGCTTCAATTGTGTTTTGGCTATTTAGGTACGGTTCGACATCAACATCACCGCTGCTCATCTTCGCCACAGACGCGTCATCAACAACGACCATCTCGGCTATATCATCTTGGTATTCGTGCCACCCATTTGATTACCGTCATCTGTTCTTGCTTACGGACGAGGAACCAAAGAACGGTAACCTCATCTTGGTATAGTGATAAATCATTCTTGCCATTACATTGATAGCCATCATAGCCTTACTCCTTTGTGTCGCTTACCCATCGAGACTAGCCTTTGAGTATTGCCGGCAACATGACTTGTGCACATTACTGATCATACTTCCCATAGCATACATACATATCATTGGTGCATATCTTGGTATCATCTCTTGTGTCACAAGGTTGTCATTGCATACACATTTGCTATCTTGGTTCGTGAAGCATTGCATGAGAAAAGAGATCAAACAACAAAGAGCCAAACAAGATTTTAAGCAAGAAGGGAAAGATAAGCAAAGAGCTTTTAAGCAAGAACCATAGCATCATACATAATTAAGATTTTCATACTCGATCATCTTGGATCATATCACCGACATACCATACATAGGGCATATTTGGGATAGAAGTCTTCGCATTTTTGCTTAGTAGGTTGTGCACAAGTCTTCGTATCCGCCTATTATGCAATCGTGCTAGTGTCTCTCTAGTGTTGTGCAACAAGAGAATTTTCGTGGATTCCACATTTTGGCTCATCCTTGGTTGCATGACCCCACTTATCTCTTTGCGTGTGTGTTTCTGTGTACCATATTTTGCTTGTTCTACTTGTTGCATTGCAAACTTGCGAATATTTTCCAACATTATTGAAGCTCACTAACAATTGCATCAAATTTTGTGACACCATCCTAACCAAGCTCCACCATAAGCTTTTACTTGTGTAGGTGTGAGAAACCGACAAGAATTGGTACCAATTGTGATATTTCCTTGTTCCACATTGGAGTTATCATTGATCCACCCTGAACTTTGGTCAAGGTACATTTGGTATATGTTCTTATCTTTCTATCACTCACATATTTTTTCCTTGGAATGATGGATAGGCCAAGTACTTCTACCAACCCACTCTTCATCGGGCAAGACGATGACATGAACTCCTACGTCACAAAGAGCCACCTCTTTGGTGCACAATGTGCTTTTCATCAAGAGCAACAAGCAATGAGTGAACGCATCGACAACCTCGCCACCGACTTGCGACTCTACGAGCAACATGCAAGAGACTACTTCGACCACAAGATTGACGATCACAAGCAAGAGAATGATGCAAGAATGGATGAGATTTGTACTTTGTTGCTCAACCGCTCTTCTTCCACTTCGTCCTCATCAAGACGGAGCCGCTCAAGTCCACACTCCGACTTCACCCTCTCCGGCTCAAGCACACCGACATCGAACACTCTTTGATGTGCCGCGCACAACGATCATCAAGCAAGCATCAATCCTCTACGCGGCAACGACTCTCAAGAGCACCGACACCGTCAAAACCAAGCTATCTTTGCGCAAGCACGAGAACAACAACGGCAACGCCAACACGAAGAGGAAGAGCAAGCGCGTCCACACCAAGATGTACAAGATGCCGAGGCACAACACCAAGAACAACAACTACGTGAAGCTCAAGCACTTGAGGTGCAACATGCCCTTCGGGATTCAACTCACACCATCGCCACACGCAATCGCCATTGGCGTGAACAAGAAGAAGCACTTCGTGAAGAAGTTCAAGAGAGAATTTACCAATCACATGTGCGTCATCATGTTCCTCAAGTTCGTCCTCGATCTTGACAAGCCCCTCCACAAGCCCCACAAGAAGCCCAAGTTCACCAAGAGCATGAAGACAATGGAAATCCTCCACGACAAGAGCAACATGAGGTCGACAACCCTCCTCGCCAAGAGCAACACGAGTTTGACAATCCTCAACAACATGGGCGTCATCATCCTCGACCTCAACACAATGAAGAGCAATGCTACGGCAAGCTAAAGTTCACCATGCCCAATTTTTCCGAAAGCAATGATCCCGAAGAGTACCTATCATGGGCATTGAAGGTTGAAAAAATCTTCCGTTTGCACAACTATGACGAAGAGAAGAAGATCGTGATGGCATCCCTTGAGTTCCAAGACTATGTCCTCATTTGGTGGGAACAAGTCATTGAGCGCCGAGAGGCAAAAGGCGAACCACCCATCACTACTTGGACAGAAATGAAGGATGTCATGAGAGCACGCTTCGTGCCTACCTACTACAACCGCGACCTCTTCAAGAAACTCCAACTACTCAAGCAAGGAACCAAGAGCGTTGAAGAGTACTACAAGGAAATGGAGATTGCAATGATACGAGCCAATGCCACAGAAGATGATGAGCAAACTATGGCACGTTTCTTGAATGGACTCAATCATCCTATCAAGAAGATCGCCGACTTCCAACCATACTCGAACCTCGTCGAGCTAGTGCATCAAGGTAACAAAGCGGAACGTCAAGTGCAAGATGACTTCAAGTATGCCAAGTTCTCATCCAAGTCATACGTCTTCTCCAACACCCAAACTTCAACGACTCCAACATCGTCTACCAAGCCTTCTACAAGCAACATCGACAAGTCGAGTGCTACCTCTTGAGCACTGCGTTGGTTTTCCCTTGAAGAGGAAAGGGTGATGCAGCAAAGTAGCGTAAGTATTTCCCTCAGTTTTTGAGAACCAAGGTATCAATCCAGTAGGAGGCTACGCGCAAGTCCCTCGCACCTGCATAAAACAAATAAATCCTCGCAACCAACGCGATAAGGGGTTGTCAATCCCTATACGGTCACTTACGAGAGTGAGATCTGGTAGATATGATAAGATAATATTTTGGGTATTTTTATGATAAAGATGCAAAGTAAAATAGAAGGCAATGAAAATAACTAAGTATTGGAAGATTAATATGATGAAGATAGACCTGGGGGCCATAGGTTTCACTATTGGCTTCTCTCAAGAGCATGGGTATTTTACGGTGGGTGAACAAATTACTGCTGAGCAATGGACAGAATTGATCATAGTTATGAGAATATCTAGGTATGATCATGTATATAGGCATCACGTCCAAGACAAGTAGACCAACTCCTGCCTGCATCTACTACTATTACTCCACACATCAACCGCTATCCAGCATGCATCTAGAGTATTAAGTTCATAAGAACAAAGTAACGCCTTAAGCAAGATGACATGATGTAGAGGGATAAATTCATGCAATATGATAAAAAAACAATCTTGTTATCCTCGATGGCAACAATGCAATACGTGCCTTGCTGCCCCTACTGTCACTAGGAAAGCACACCGCAAGATTGAACCCAAAGCTAGGCACTTCTCCCATTGCAAGAAAGATCAATCTAGTAGGCCAAACCAAAATGATAATTCGAAGAGACTTGCAAAGATAACCAATCATACATAAAAGAATTCAGAGAAGGTTCAAATATTGTTCATAGATAAACTTGATCATAAAACCACAATTCATCTGTCTCAACAAACACACCGCAAAAGAAGATTACATCGAATAGATCTCCACAAGAGAGGGGGAGAACTTTGTATTGAGATCCAAAAAGAGAGAAGAAGCCATCTAGCTAATAACTATGGACTCGTAGGTCTGAGGTAAACTACTCACACTTCATCGGAGAGGCTATGGTGTTGATGTAGAAGCCCTCCGTGATCGATGCCCCCTCCGGCGGAGCTCCGGAACAGGGCCCAAGATGGGATCTCATGGATACAGAAAGTTACGGCGATGGAATAAGGGTTTTGGCTCCGTATCTAATTGTTTGGGGGTATGTAGGTATATATAGGAGGAAGATGTACGTCGGTGGAGCAACATGGGGGCCACGAGGGTGGAGGGCGCGCCTGGGGGGGTAGGCGTGCCCCCTACCTCGTGGCCTCCATGTTGGTTGCTTGACGTAGGGTCCAAGTCTCCTGGATCTTATTCGTTCCAAATATCACATTCCCGAAGGTGTCATTCCGTTTGGACTCCGTTTGATATTCCTTTTCTTCGAAACCCTAAAATAGGCAAAAAAAAACAGCAATTCTGGGCTGGGCCTCCGGTTAATAGGTTAGTCCCAAAAATAATATAAAAGTGTATAATAAAGCCCAATAATGTCCAAAACAGTAGATAATATAGCATGGAGCAATCAAGAATTATAGATACGTTGGAGACGTTTCAACCATCCCCAAGCTTAATTCCTGCCTGTCCTCGAGTAGGTAAATGATAAAAACAGAATTTTTGATGTGGAATGGTACTTGGCATAATTTCAATGTAATTATTCTTAATTATGGCATGAATATTCAGATCCAAAAGATTCAAGATAAAAGTTTAATATTGACATAGAAATAATAATACTTCAAGCATACTAACTAAGCAATTATGTCTTCTCAGAATAACATGGCCAAAGAAAGTTCATCCCTACAAAAGCAAATAGTTTAGTCATGCTCCATTTTCGTCACACAAGAATGCTCTCATCATGCACAACTCTGATGACAAGCCAAGCAATTGTTTCATACTTTAGTAATCTCACACTTTATAAACCTTCACACATTACATGAGTGTGAGCCATGGATATAGCACTATGGGTGGAATAGAGTATAATGATGGGGGTTATGTGGAGAAGACAAAAAGGAGAAAGTCTCACATCAACGAGGCTAATCAATGAGCTATGGAGATGCTCATCGATTGATGTTAATGCAAGGAGTACGGATTGCCATGCAGCGGATGCACTAGAGCTATAAATGCATGAAAGCTCAACAAAAGAAACTAGTGGGTGTGATCCAACTTGCTTGCTCATGTAGACCTAGGGCACTTGAGGAGGCCCATTGTTGGAATATACAAGCAAAGTTCTATAATGAAAAATTCCCACTAGTATATGAAAGTGACAAAACAAGAGACTCTCTATCATGAAGATCATGGTGCTACTTTGAAGCACAAGTGTGGAAAAAGGATAGTAGCATTGTCCCTTTTTATTTTTATTTTTTGGGCCTTCATTTTTTTGGCCTTTTTTATTGGGACAATGCTCTATTAAATGATGATCATCATACTTCCATTTATTTACAACTCAATGATTACAACTCGATACTAGAACAAGGTATGACTCTATATGAATGCCTCTGGCGGTGTACCGGGATATGCAATGAATCAAGTGTGACATGTATGAAAAATTATGAACGGTGGCTTTGCCACAAATATGATGTCAACTACATGATCATGCAAAGCAATATGACAATGATGAACGTGTCATGATAAACGGGATGGTGGAAAGTTGCATGGCAATATATCTCAGAATGGCTATGGAAATGCCATAATAGGTATGGTGGCTGTTTTGAGGAAGATATAAGGAGGTTTATGTGTGAAAGAGCGTATCATATCACGGGGTTTGGATGCACCGGCGAAATTTGCACCAACTCTCAATGTGAGAAAGGGCAATGCACAGTACCGAAGAGGCTAGCAATGATGGAAGGGTGAGAGTGAGTATAATCCATGGACTCAACATTAGTCATAAAGAACTCACATACTTATTGCAAAAATATACAAGTCATCAAAAACCAAGCACTACATGCATGCTCCTAGGGGGGTAGATTGGTAGGAAAAGACCATCGCTCGTCCCCGACCGCCACTCATAAGGAGGACAATCAAAGAACACCTCATGTTTCAAAATTGTTACATAATGTTTACCATACGTGCATGCTACGGGACTTGCAAACTTCAACACAAGTATTTCTCAATTTCACAACTACTCAACTAGCACAACTTTAATATCACTCCCTCCATATCTCAAAACAATCATCAAGCATCAAACTTCTCTTAGTATTCAACACACTCATAAGAGAATTTTATTATTAATCTTGTATACCTAGCATATTAGGATTATTTAAGAAAATTACCATGCTATTTAAGAATCTCAAAATAATCTAAGTGAAGCATGATAGATCAATAGTTTCTATAAAACTAATCCACCACCGTGCTAAAAGATATAAGTGAAGTACTAGAGCAAAACTATAAAACTCAAAAGATATAAGTGAAGCACATAGAGTATTCTAATAATTTCCGAATCATGTGTGTTTATCTCAAAAGGTGTGTACAGCAAAGATGATTGTGGTAAACTAAAAAGCAAAGACTCAAATCGTACAAGACGCACCAAGCAAAACACATATCATGTGGTGAATAAAAATATAGCTCCAAGTAAAGTTACCGATAGATGTAGACGAAAAGAGGGGATGCCTTCCGGGGCATCCCCAAGCTTTGGCTTTTAGGTGTCCTTATATTATCTTGGGGGTGCCATGGGCATCCCCAATCTTAGGCTCTTGCCACTCCTTGTTACATAATCCATCAAATCTTTACCCAAAACTTGAAAACTTCACAACACAAAACTTAAAGTAGAAAATCTCGTGAGCTCCGTTAGCGAAAGAAAAAAAAGACCACTTCAAGGTACTGTAATGAACTCATTATTTATTTATATTGGTGTTAAACCTACTGTATTCCAACTTCTCTGTGGTTTATAAACTCTTTTACTAGCCATAGATTCATCAAAATAAGCAAACAACACACGAAAAACAGAATCTGTCAAAAACAGAACAGTCTGTAGTAATCTGTAGCTAGCTCAAGATGTGGAACCCCAAAAATTCTAAAATAATTTTATGGACGTGAGGTATTTATCTATTAATCATCTGCAAAAAGAATTAACTAAATAGAACTTTCCAAATAAAAATGGCAGCAGTTCTCGTGAGCGCTAAAGTTTCTGTTTTTTACAGGAAGATATCAAGACTTTCCCCAAGTCTTCCCAACGGTTCTACTTGGCACAAACACTAATTAAACACAAAAAAAAACCTAAACAGAGGCTAGATAAATTATTTATTACTAAACAGGAGCAAAAAGCAAGTAATAAAAATAAAATTGGGTTGCCTCCCAACAAGCGCTATCGTTTAACGCCCCTAGCTAGGCATAAAAAGCAAGGATAGATCTAGGTATTGTCATCTTGGTTCTTAATTCTTTTAGCGGAGTTATGCTCAAATCTGGGAGGTTCTTTACGTTTCCCTTAATATTCGGAAATCTTGAGATCTAAAGAGTCAAACCGCTTATTGCAAAGGGTAAATAACATATTCATGTGGTGGAGATTCCCACTAACGCTTTTAAGAGGTTCAAGAGACTTTTGTAAAATCTTGGTTACTTCACAAATTTTCTCAAAAACTTGCGTTTCCTCTTGGCTATGATGAGGCCCCTTTTGTTGAGGAAGAGTTCCTACTATACCTTCTATAATTTCTTGCACAATACTGGGATCAATTTCAATAAAATTGCCTTTGGCAACGCAACCCAAAAGTTGTCTATGAGACATATTTAGTCCAACATAGAAGTTGCAAAGAAAAATTCTGAAATTCACCTCTAGGGTACAATTACGATAAGATTCCATCATTCTAAACCAATCATCTTTTAAATTTTGTCCTTGCCTTTGTTTGAAATGAAGAACCTCAAACTCGGGAGACAAAGGAGCAGATAAGGGACTAGCCATAATGACAAGCAAACGGAAAAGAGGCGAACGGAAAAAGAGAGGGAGGATAGAGAGAGAGGGAGAATATAACGGCAAGGGTGAAGTGGGGGAGAGGACAATGAAAGGCAAATGGAAAATAATGTAATGCGGGAGATAAGGATTGTGATGGGTACTTGGTATATTGACTTTTGTGTAGACTCCCCGGCAACGGCGCCAGAAATCCTTCTTGCTACCTCTTGAGAACTGCATTGGTTTTCCCTTGAAGAGGAAAGGGTGATACAGCAAAGTAGCGTAAGTATTTCCCTCAGTTTTGAGAACCAAGGTATTAATCCAGCAGGAGGCTACGCGCGAGTCCCTCGCACCTACACAAAACAAATAAATCCTCGCAACCAATGCGATAAGGGGTTGTCATTCCCTACATGATCACTTACGAGAGTGAGATCTGATAGATATGATAAGACAATATTTTTGGTATTTTTATGATAAAGATGCAAAGTAAAATAAAAGCAAAGTAAGAATAACTAAGTGTTGGAAGATTAATATGATGAAGATAGATCCGGGGGCCATAGGTTTCACTAGTGGCTTCTCTCAAGAGCATAGGTCTTTTACGGTGGGTGAACAAATAACTATTGAGCAATTGACAGAATTGAGCATAGTTATGAGAATATTTAGGTATGATCATGTATATAGGCATCACGTCCGAGACAAGTAGACCGACTCCTTCCTGCATCTACTACTATTACTCCACTCATCGACCGCTATCCAGCATGATGTAGAGGGATAAATTCATGCAATATGATAAAACTCCCATCTTGTTATCCTCGATGGCAACAATACAATACGTGCCTTGCTGCCCCTACTGTCATAGGGAAAGGACACCGCAAGATTGAACCCCAAGCTAAGGACTTCTCCAATTGCAAGGTAGATCAATCTAGTAGGCCAAACCAAACTGATAATTCGAAGAGACTTGCAAAGATAACCAATCATACATAAAATAATTTAGAGAAGATTCAAATATTGTTCATAGATAGACTTGATCATAAACCCACAATTCATTGGTCTCAACAAACACACCACAAAAAGAGGATTACATCGAATAGATCTCCACAAGAGAGGGGGAGAACATTGTATTGAGATCCAAAAAGAGAGAAGAAGCCATCTAGCTAATAACTATGGACCCGTAGGTCTGAGGTCAACTACTCACACTTCATCGGAGGGGCTATGGTGATGATGTAGAAGCCCTCCATGATGGATACCCCCTCCGGCGGAGCTCCGGAACAGGCCCCAAGATGGGATCTCGTGGATACAGAAAGTTACGACGGTGGAATTAGGGTTTTGGCTCCGTATCTGATTGTTTGGGGGTACGTAGGTATATATAGGAGGAAGGAGTACGTCGGTGGAGCAATAGGAGGCCCACGAGGTTGGAGGGCACGCTTGGGGGGGGGGGGTAGGCGCGGCCCCTACCTCGTGGCCTCCTCCTTTGTTTCTTGACGTAGGGTCCAAGTCTCCTGGATCATGTTCAGTGAGAAAATCACGTTCCCGAAGGTTTCATTCCGTTTGGACTCCGTTTGATATTCCTTTTCTTCGAAACCCTAAAATAGGCAAAAAAAACAACAATTCTGGGCTGGGCCTCCGGTTAATAGGTTAGTCCCAAAAATAATATAAAAGTGGATAATAAAAAGCCCAATAATGTCCAAAACAGTAGATAATATAGCATCGAGCAATAAAAAATTATAGATACATTGGAGACGTATCAGAGCATGGTGGTGACTGGTGGTCGGACTGGGCGAAGGCATGGGGATGGACGGCGCCAGCAGGCGGAAGCGGCCACCATGCTAGATTGTTCCAGAGAATTCCTTTTTTAATTGCTCAGCAATGAGGTTGTGGGAGATAAGGATGAACAAGACAAGGCCTTGTATGTAAGAGCATAATTGGTTTGGTGCAAAAAATAGGCATGCCAATGTTTGGCATTGTGCCAAATATTCGCTACTACTTGGTTGGTTACCGAGTTGTCTTGCCTATCTCACATAAAGTTGCCAATATTTGGCAAGTCTTGGTATTGCCAATATTCAGCAATTCCAACATTTGGCTAGCCAAATATTGGCATCAAACCAATCATGCTCTAAATGTGGAGAGAGGTGCGGGTATCTTTTGTAAAATTGTCATAGTTTGCTTTCTATCCGTCAGATATAGATCGGACGGTCTATATTACAAGATGGCAGGCACACCATCATCACCAACTCGTTTTTTATATGAGTAGAGATGATAAGTTTGCTAACTACTAAAGTAAAGTGGAATTTGTCCATGTTATACAAGTAAATTAAGGTGATTTTTTATCATACAGGTAAGGTTGGACGAAGGATGGTAGGAACAAATGCTCTGCGTAGAGCATGTGTGTGTGAGATGGAGTCTTAGCGTGTGTGGGAGGTGGGTGGGTGGGTGCGTGTGTGTGTGTGTGTGACGCAGGGTCCTCGGTGGCGGATGTAATTTAAGTGTGCGTGGCTTCATCACAGAGAGGTGATGTGTATGGCAGAGGCCACCAACGAGAGGGTGCGAGAGAGAAAAGGCCCGTAGAGAGGGAAGAGAAGGCGTGTGCGTGTGAGAGGAGTCGACATCGAGAGAACGTGTTTGTTCGAGAGACACCGAGGAAGACTACTATATATCGATGGTGCATGTAGGCGGGAATTAAACGAAGGGATGGTCTTATTGGTTTCGGGGATATAGGGGAAGAGTGAGAGAGGGGGGGTAGCTAGAAGGAGATTGTTAAGTGTGTGTGTGTGTTTTACCCATCCAGGCGGAAGTTATGTGCATACAAGAAGAGAACGACTCGATGTGGCATTAGGGCTGAGGGTAATTAACTACGTATGGATACATAGGAGACCTTGAATGTGCATGTGCAAGAGGTATACATGTATACGTGGGAGTGTGTGTGTGTACGTGCGCATGGTCGAGATAAAAGAAAGAAGAAATAAGTCATAAGATCAACGACATGGGAGAGACGGATCGGTAAGACAATATGCATGCATATGAGAGTGTAGGGAAGAAGGCCCGACAATTGAGCATGTGTTTTTTTAGGAGATATTTGCGTGGGTTGGAGCATGCATCTATGGCGAGCAAATGGAGCGAGACACAATGATTGTGCAAAAGAGATCAACCTATAAATGCATGTATCGAGAGACATATATAGTGCGAGTGATAGGAAGCAAGAGTGCGTGCGAGAAAGAAATGTTGACGGAGAAACTACAGATAGATACAGAGATAGAGATGCTAGCTAGAGGGACATCAGCTAGTTTGAGTGTTGGAGATGACCGCCGGTGGTTCAGAGGGTGAAGTTATGTGTGTGTGAGAGAAAGATAAAAAGAGGGCACATGACTGCATATAGAGGGAAACATATATAGTGTGCATGATAGGAAGCAAGAGTGCGGGCGAGAAAGAAGGTTGATGGAGAGATAAATAAATAGAAACATAAAGATGCAAGCTAGTGTGCGTTAGAGATAGGAGTCGAGTCGATCAGAAGGCTGAGTTATGTGTGTGGGTGTGAGAGAGATAGAGAGAGGGTGCATGTGAGTCGCATACAAAAAAATATCAGAGAGAAATGAGATCCCGAGAGGCGGAGTTTTGTGTCTGCGAGAGAGAAAGATATTTCACAACGAAAGTGATAACTAGAGAGACATATGAGGGAACGCAAGATATCTCTAGGGAGAGAGAGTGTGTGTGTCTGAGCAAAAGACAAGATAATGGTAGAGAGATATGAGACCCTGGGTGACGGTGTCCTGGACTAGGGGGTACTCACCACGTCATCTCCCGATCTGTTAGATTGGGCCGAGGACCCCCATGGTCGTATACTCAGAATGCGGAGCATCAAAGTTTCTCTCAGAACATTGAAGGAGTTGAAGCAGTCACTCGTGTTTATCCTCTGGCTGGTACTACACGTGCACCTCATCATACCCTTACTAAAGCCACTGAAAGCACTATTGCCCAACGACCCAAGAAGAGATCTCGTGTTCTCAATGACCGAGAGCTTCTGATTGCTCTTCATCAGAAACAGGATAGGCATCATGACTGGCTGAAGCGCCAAATGCAAAGCCTCTTGGTGGATGTTAACCGCATTCGCAATCTTGCCACCAAGAATGCCTTTGTTTCCCATGAAACCTGTCGGCGTACATGGAAAGGGCTGACGCTTATGTGCTCTGAGGATGATCTTCAAGAGGATGACTTCTCTGAACATTTCAAGTTTGACTCCACACCTCCCCGAAGGGCTGTGCTGCGACGAACTCCCTCTCTTGAAGACTCTGAGTTCTCTCCCTCTGCGGCAACTGTGAATGCCAGAGTGATCGAGGACGAAGACGATGCTACTTCACGCCCCCTTCTTCAGCACGCATCGACACTGCCCCGAGCTCGTCTGCACCGCCTAACAACACCGACGACCTTGCTACTTCACCTACTCCTTATGGGAACAAGTAGATGCTCTATGTCTTCAAACCTTTTTGGTCCTTACTGACAAAAGGGGGAGAAGCATATGAGTTTGATAGTCTTCAAGCGGGTCCATATGGGCGGTTACTTTATGTTTTGCCTAGTGTTTACAACTCTCGTTTTGATACATTTGGTTCTTTGAGTTGTAACACTTAAACTCGATGGTCGTCTGCTACTTATTTGCTATTTTGTGATGCGATGATAAATTCTGCATGTGCGACAATAAATTCCGCACTTAGATCATTTTGCAGACGTCCATTTCTCATTATGCATGTCATTATCTTCACATACTTTTCATGCATGATGAACTGTCATCATAAGTTGAAGAGGATATCCACAAGGACAACCTGCCATGTGCATTTGTATTCCAAAAGCAAATGACTTATATGCACATCTTCAGGGGGAGCCCTTGCAACTTATGAAGACAATTCCTTAACCTTTACAATTTCACATATTATATTCCCCGTTGAAAACTTCAACTAGTTTGTCATCAATCACCAAAAAGGGGGAGATTGTAAGTGCATCTAGTGCCACCCCTAGTTGGTTTTGGAGTATTGACGACAAACCTAGTTGAGGGACTAATGTGTTTGTGAGAATTGCAGGATAACACAGGTAGAAGTCCCTCATTGATTCAGTTTTCCTACCAGAGATGACCCCTAAAAATGTATGAAGACATTGAAGTCAAAGGTGGTATGTGAATACATTCACATTGAAGACTATGACAACAGAAGACATCGCATGAAGACTATGGAGCTCGAAGACTTAAATCGTTCATAGTTCTTTTTCTTCTTTGTTGAGTCATAGGAACCACCGTACTGTTAAGTGGGGTCCAAGAGAACCAGTCAGAATGACTGAAGTGATGCTTAACCAAAATCCTATGTCTTCGAGTGAAGACTATGAGAGCGAATCTTGTCCAGAGTTGGACAAGTCAGCTTTGCTTGTAGCCTAAGTAAAGTTGCCGTGTGTGTTTGAAATCTGACCGTTGGAACACGTGTCAGTTCCTTAGTGACCCAGGGTCATTTCGGACAAATCAGGTCGGGTTGCCTAGTGGCTATAAATAGCCCACCCCCTACAACCATAAACGGTTGGCTGGTCAGAGTTAAAGTACGACTGTTGTCGTTTGAGAGCAACCCACCTCGAAGCCTTTGAGAGAGAATTCCTTGCGAGGATAATGTCCTAACCACCCAGAGCCAAAGAGTGTTAGGCATCACTTAAGTCATCCTGTCTGTGTGATCTGAAGACTTATTACACTTGAGGACTGTGAATCCTCCAGCCGGTTAGGCGTCGCGTTCTGAGCATCCAAGAGTCATTGTGGATCGCCGGTGAACGAAGTCTGTGAAGGTTTAGGAGTCTACCTTGAAGACTTACCAGAGTGATTGGGCGAGGTCTGCGTGACCTTAGCTCAAGGGGAATACGGTGAGGACTAAGGGTTCTGAGCTGCGTGTTCAGGACTGGGTGTCCGGGACTGTGTGTCCTCAGGTTTAAATACCTAGCCGCCCTAACCAGACGTACAGTTGTCACAACAATTGGAACTGGTCCAACAAATCATTGTCTTCAACGAGTCATTGGTTTCATCCTTCCCTTCCCTTTACATACGGTTGGTCCTTGTGAAGTCATTGCATGATTGCATTATCTTTTGTCTTCACTGAGTGACTGCTTGTTCTGATTGGCTTCACAACATCTTCCTACCTGATCCTTACTGCCTAGCTGCTATTAGTCATTGTGCTTTCACTTCTTTGGTTACTTGACTAAGGTTTCCTAGTGTAGTCTACCTTCCGCTGTGTGGTAATAGGTTTACTTCTATCATTTGTCTTCGAAACTTCCACGTTTTGAAGACTTTCTTAAAAATCACCTATTCACCCCCCCCCCCTCTAGTCGATCAGTAGCACTTTCAATAGCCCATAGCCGTGTGAGAGCCAAGTGAGAGAGATGCGCGTAGTCGTTGCGCGAAGAGAGCGGTGGGAAGGATAGTTCACGGGATCCCAAGTCATCTTTGTTCTCAAGAGCTCGTTTCGTCAACTCTTGGGATTGAGAGGTTGACGAGTATACGTGAGTACCTACACAAAACAAAGACAAAGGGAAAATTGTGTGTGCATGGTATATGTACACATCATACATCATGATGTGCACGTGCTTGTGTTGGTTAGCACAAAATATCCAATGCTCAAATAAATGTGATGCATGATAGAGAAACATGTCATCCATCATGATAGGTTTGTTTTTATGTATAGCATAATGGAGACCCAAATTGTGTAATGCATCATGGGAAATATGTAGAGGATCGTTATTCATGGAATGCATATGGTGCAAGAAATTATGGGAATCATGCAAAGTATGGAATGCATCAAAATCTCCTAATATGTATGAGGAAACTATGGGGGTGTCCTCATGAGCATTAATGGAAACATCACATGGAGAATATTGACAACATCCAAAACAATGCATATTTGGAACAATGTGATCATGGCATGGCATAGTAGATGAATTGCGCATATCATGTAAAGGAAGCATGGCAATATCATCACTTGAGAAACAAAAGCCAATGACCATCATCTCATCATCTATGCCATAAGTGCAAATTGGATTTATTGTAATGGGGCATGCATAGTCACTATGTTGAGATTGAAAAGATGCAATATGGGAGATCTCACTCATAGCATATGACAAGGTTAATGGATTGTCAAACATGATGTGACCAAAAGAATTTTCACATGATATCCTATGGAGCATAGCATCACAACTAGGCAACTCGACATGCTCGTCATCATATTCTAGTGGGTGTGATCCAACTTGCTTGCTCATGTAGACCTAGGGCACTTGAGGAGGCCCATTGTTGGAATATACAGGAAAAGTTCTATAATGAAAAATTCCCACTAGTATATGAAAGTGACAAAACAAGAGACTCTCTATCATGAAGATCATGGTGCTACTTTGAAGCACAAGTGTGGAAAAAGGATAGTAGCATTGTCCCTTTTTATTTTTATTTTTTGGGCCTTCATTTTTTTGGCCTTTTTTATTGGGACAATGCTCTATTAAATGATGATCATCATACTTCCATTTATTTACAACTCAACGATTACAACTCGATACTAGAACAAGGTATGACTCTATATGAATGCCTCCGGCGGTGTACCAGGATATGCAATGAATCAAGTGTGACATGTATGAAAAATTATGAATGGTGGCTTTGCCACAAATATGATGTCAACTACATGATCATGCAAAGCAATATGACAATGATGAACGTGTCATGATAAACGGGATGGTGGAAAGTTGCATGGCAATATATCTCAGAATGGCTATGGAAATGCCATAATAGGTATGGTGGCTGTTTTGAGGAAGATATAAGGAGGTTTATGTGTGAAAGAGCGTATCATATCACGGGGTTTGGATGCACCGGCGAAATTTGCACCAACTCTCAATGTGAGAAAGGGCAATGCACAGTACCGAAGAGGTTAGCAATGATGGAAGGGTGAGAGTGAGTATAATCCATGGACTCAACATTAGTCATAAAGAACTCACATACTTATTGCAAAAATCTACAAGTCATCAAAAACCAAGCACTACATGCATGCTCCTAGGGGGATAGATTGGTAGGAAAAGACCATCGCTCGTCCCCGACCGCCACTCATAAGGAGGACAATCAAAGAACACCTCATGTTTCAAAATTGTTACATAATGTTTACCATACGTGCATGCTACGGGACTTGCAAACTTCAACACAAGTATTTCTCAATTTCACAACTACTCAACTAGCACAACTTTAATATCACTACCTCCATATCTCAAAACAATCATCAAGCATCAAACTTCTCTTAGTATTCAACACACTCATAAGAGAATTTTATTATTAATCTTGTATACCTAGCATATTAGGATTATTTAAGAAAATTACCGTGCTATTTAAGAATCTCAAAATAATCTAAGTGAAGCATGATAGATCAATAGTTTCTATAAAACTAATCCACCACCGTGCTAAAAGATATAAGTGAAGTACTAGAGCAAAACTATAAAACTCAAAAGATATAAGTGAAGCACATAGAGTATTCTAATAATTTCCGAATCATGTGTGTTTATCTCAAAAGGTGTGTACAGCAAAGATGATTGTGGTAAACTAAAAAGCAAAGACTCAAATCATACAAGACGCTCCAAGCAAAACACATATCATGTGGTGAATAAAAATATAGCTCCAAGTAAAGTTACCGATAGAAGTAGATGAAAGAGGGGATGCCTTCTGGGGCATCCCCAAGCGTTGGCTTTTAGGTATCCTTAGATTATCTTGGGGGTGCCATGGGCATCCCCAATCTTAGGCTCTTGCCACTCCTTGTTCCATAATCCATCAAATCTTTACCCAAAACATGAAAACTTCACAACACAAAACTTAAAGTAGAAAATCTCGTGAGCTCCGTTAGCGAAAGAAAACAAAAGAACACTTTAAGGTACTGTAATTAACTCATTATATATTAATGTAGGTGTTAAAACTACTGTATTCCAACTTTTCTATGGTTTATAAACTATTTTACTAGCCATAGATTCATCAAAATAAGCAAACAACACACGAAAAACAGAATCTGTCAAAAACAGAACTGTCTTTAGTAATCTGTAGCTAGCGCAAGATCTCGAACCCCAAAAATTCTAAAATAAATTTCTGGATGTGAGTAATTTATCTATTAATTATCTGCAAAAATAATTAACTAAATAGAACTTTCCAAAAAAATGGCAGCAGTTCTCGTGAGCGCTAAAGTTTCTGTTTTTTACAGCAGGATTAACAAGACTTTCCCCAAGTCTTCCCAACGGTTCTACTTGGCACGAAAACTAATTAAACACAACAAACAGAACCAAAACATAGGATAGTTATTTACTAGTAAACAGGATCAGAAAGCAAGGAATAAAAATAAAATTGGGTTGCCTCCCAACAAGCGCTATCGTTTAACGCCCCTAGTTAGGCATAAAAAGCAAGGATAGATCTAGGTATTGCCAACTTTGGTAGCCAATCCATAAGTGGATCTCATAATAGATTCATAAGGTAATTTAATTTTCTTTCTAGGAAAGTGTTCCATGCCTTTCCTTAACGGAAATTGGAATCTAATATTTCCTTCCTTCATATCAATAATTGCACCAATCGTTCTAAGGAAAGGTCTACCAAGAATAATAGGACATGAAGGATTGTAATCTATGTCAAGAACGATAAAATCTACGGGCACATAATTCCTATTTGCAACAATAAGAACATCATTAATTCTTCCCATAGGTTTCTTAATAGTGGAACCCGCAAGATGCAAGTTTAGAGAGCAATCATCAAAATCACGGAAACCTAACAAATCACACAAAGTCTTTGGGGTCGTGGAAACACTAGCACCCAAATCACACAAAGCGTAGCATTCATGATCTTTAATTTTAATTTTAATAGTTGGTTCCCACTCGTCATAAAGTTTTCTAGGGATAGAAACTTCCAACTCAAGTTTTTCTTCATAAGATTGCATCAAAGCATCAACGATATGTTTGGTAAAAGCTTTATTTTGGCTATAAGCATAAGGAGAATTTAGCACGGATTGCAACAAGGAAATACAATCTATCAAAGAGCAACTATCATAATTAAATTCCTTGAAATCCAAAATAGTAGGTTCATTAACATCAAGAGTTTTGATCTCTTCAATCCCACTTTTATCAAATCTAGCATCAAGATCTAAAAACTCCGAATTTTTGGAACGCCTTCTAGGTAAAGGTGGATTATATTCAGTCCCACCATTATCAAGATTCATATTGCAAAACAAATATTTAATAGGGGACACATGAATAACTTTTAGATCTTCATCTTTATTATCATGGAAACTAGAAGAACACGCTCTTATAAAGGAATCTTTCTTAGCATGCATCCTAGCGGTTCTTTCTTTACACTCATCAATGGAAATTCTCATGGCTTTGAGAGACTCATTGATATCATGCTTAGGTGGAATAGATCTAAGTTTCAAAGAATCAACATCAAGAGAAATTCTATCAACGTTCCTAGCCAACTCATCAATCTTAAGCAATTTTTCTTCAATCAAAGCATTGAAATTCTTTTGCAAAGTAATAAATTCTTTAATATTAGATTCAAAATCAGAGGGCATCTTATTATAATTTCCATAAGAATTGTTGTAGGAATAACCATAATTCTTAGAGGGATTGCTAGGATTAAAGTTTCCTCTATACGTGTTGTTACCAAAATTGCTCCTACCAACAAAATTCACATCCATAGATTCATTATTATTCTCAATAAAAGTAGACAAAGGCATATCATTAGGATCAGAAGAAACACTTTTATTAGCAAATAATTTCATAAGTTCATCCATCTTTCCACTCAAAACATTAATTGCTTCTATCGCATGCACTTTCTTATTAGTAGATCTTTCAGTGTGCCATTGAGAATAATTAACCATAATATTATCTAGGAGTTTAGTAGCTTCTCCTAAAGTGATTTCCATAAAAGTGCCTCCCGCGGCCGAATCTAAAAGATTTCTAGAAGAAAAATTCAATTCGGCATAAAAATTTTGTATAATCATCCACAAATTCAAACCATGAGTAGGGCAATTACATATCATTAATTTCACCCTCTCCCAAGCTTGTGCAACATGTTCATGATCAAGTTGCTTAAAATTCATAATATCATTTCTAAGAGAGATGATCTTAGCGGGAGGAAAATACTTAGAGATAAAAGCATCTTTGCACTTATTCCAAGAATCAATACTATTTTTAGGCAAAGACGAAAACCAAGCTTTAGCACGATCTCTAAGTGAAAAAGGAAATAGCTTCAATTTAACAATATCATTGTCCACATCTTTCTTATTTTGCATATCACACAAATCAACGAAGCTATTTAGATGAGTAGCGGCATCTTCACTAGGAAGGCCAGAAAACGGATCTTTCATGACAGGATTCAGCAAGGCAGCATTAATTTCACAAGATTCAGCATCGGTAAGAGGAGCAATCGGAGTGCTAATAAAATCATTGTTGTTGGTATTGGTAAAGTCACACAATTTAGTGTTGTCTTGAGCCATCGTGACAAGCAAGCAATCCAACACACAAGCAAACGAGGAACAGGCAAAAAGAGGCAAACAGGAAAGAGAGGGAGGATAGAGAGAGAGAGAGGGTGAATAAAACGGCAAGGGTGAAGTGGGGGAGAGGAAAACGAGAGGCAAATGGCAAATAATGTAATGCGGGAGATAAAGGTTTGTGATGGGTACTCAGTATGTTTGACTTTTGCGTAGACCTCCCCGACAACGGCGCTAGATCCTTCTTGCTACCTCTTGAGCACTGCGTTGGTTTTCCCTTGAAGAGGAAAGGGTGATGCAGCAAAGTAGCGTAAGTATTTCCCTCAGTTTTTGAGAACCAAGGTATCAATCTAGTAGGAGGCTGCGTGTAAGTCCCTCGCACCTGCACAAAACAAATAAATCCTCGCAACCAATGCGATAAGGGGTTGTCAATCCCTACATGGTCACTTACGAGAGTGAGATCTGATAGATATGATAAGATAATATTTTTGGTATTTTTATGATAAAGATGCAATGTAAAATAAAAGGCAATGAAAATAACTAAGTATTGGAAGATTAATATGATGAAGATAGACCCGGGGGCCATAGGTTTCACTAGTGGCTTATCTCAAGAGCATAGGTATTTTATGGTGGGTGAACAAATTACTGTTGAGCAATTGACAGAATTGAGCATAGTTAGGAGAATATCTAGGTATGATCATGTATATAGGCATCACGTCCGAGACAAGTAGACCGACTCCTGCCTGCATCTACTACTATTACTCCACACATCGACCGCTATCCAGCATGCATCTAGAGTATTAAGTTCATAAGAACAGAGTAACGCCTTAAGCAAGATGACATGATGTAGAGGGATAAATTTCATGCAATATGATAAAAACCCCATCTTGTTATCCTCGATGGCAACAATACAATACGTGCCTTGCTGCCCCTACTGTCACTGGGAAAGGACACCGCAAGATTGAACCCAAAGCTAAGCACTTCTCCCATTGCAAGAACGATCAATCTAGTAGGCCAAACCAAACTGATAATTCGAAGAGACTTGCAAAGATAACCAATCATACATAAAAGAATTTAGAGAAGATTCAAATATTGCTTATAGATAAACTTGAGCATAAACCCACAATTCATCAGTCTCAACAAACACACCGCAAATGAAGATTACGTCAAATAGATCTACACAAGAGAGGGGGAGAACTTTGTATTGAGATCCAAAAAGAGAGAAGAAGCCATCTAGCTAATAACTATGGACCCGTAGGTCTGAGGTAAACTACTCACACTTCATCGGAGAGGCTATGGTGTTGATGTAGAAGCCCTCCGTGATCCATGCCCCCTCCAACGGAGCTCCGGAACAGGCCCCAAGATGGGATCTCGTGGATACAGAAAGTTACGGCGGTGGAATTAGGGTTTTGGCTCCGTATCTGACGGTTGGGGGTACATAGGTATATATAGTAGGAAGAAGTACGTCGGTGGAGCAACAGGGGGCCCACGAGGGTGGAGGGTGTGCCTGGGGGGGTAGGCGCGCCCCCTACCTCGTGGCCTCCATGTTGGTTGCTTGACGTAGAGTCCAAGTCTCCTGGATCTTGTTCGTTCGAAAAATCACGTTCCCGAAGGTTTCATTCCGTTTGATATTCATTTTCTTCGAAACCCTAAAATAGGCAAAAAAACAGCAATTCTGGGCTGGGCCTCTGGTTAATAGGTTAGTCCCAAAAATAATATAAAAGTGTATAATAAAGCCCAATAATGTCCAAAACAGTAGATAATATAGCATGGAGCAATCAAAAATTATAGATACGTTGGAGACGTATCATCGAGTTACAAGAAAACTTCGACTACTCCAAGTCATCCTACTACAAGCAACTTCAAGCCGAGATCTTCATCATCATCTACCCCAACCGATGAGACCATCAAGACAAGTTCCTTCAGATGCTTCACATGCGGAGGCCGAGGCCACAAGTCCTTTGAGTGTACCAGCAAGAGAACAATGATCCTCAACGACGATGGTACATACGACTCCATGAGTGAAGGAGAAACGAAAGAGCTTGAGCAAGTCGCCATGCACCGGCAAGTGAACGATGAAGAGGAAGAAGTCTTTTGTGATGAAGATTCAAGTCCCCCTCTTGTTGTCTCCAAGGTCTTGACCCTTCAACATCACCAAGAAGAAGACCAAAGATGCCATATCTTTCATACCAAGGCCGGCATCAAAGGAAGGTCCGTCAAGGTCATCATGATGGAGGGAGTTTTCATAACTTAGCAAGTGAAGAACTTTGCTCCAAGATCCAATTTCCCAAGATGAAGCACCCACATCCCTACAAAGTTCAATGGTGTAGCGACTCTGGCACTATCCAAGTCGAGCATCGAGTACAAGTCTCCTTCAAAATTGGCACCTACGAAGACACTTCGGAGTGTGATGTCGTTCCATTGACCGTTTGCCACCTTCTTCTTGGACGCCCGTGGCAATTTGATAGAGGTGTCATCCACAACGGATGTACGAACCACTACATCTTCAAGATGAAAGGAAAGGAGTATGTACTTCTCCCTATGTTTCCAAGCCAAGTGATCACCGACAAGCAAGCCACCCATCATGGAGAGAATAGCGAGAGAGCGAACCATCAAAAAGAGAGTGAGCGCCACAAGCCCAAATCGAGTGCCTCAACAATGAGCGAAAAGAAGAACCTAGTTCTATTTGCCACCAAACGTGAGATAAGAGAAGTGTGTGAGAACCCATCTAGTGTGATACACTACATCCTTTTGTGGAAGGACGATGCACCACATGCTAACACCTCTCACACTCTACCTTTAGTGTTATCTTCTCTTTTGCAGGAATTCCAAGATGTTTTCCCTGATGAGCTACCTCTGGGACTTCCTCCACCACGAGGCATCGAGTACCGCATCAACCTCATCCCCAGAGGACCTCTTCCAAACAAAGCTCCCTACCGAGTCAACCCCGAAGAAACCAAAGAAATACAAAGGCAAGTAAAGCATCTCATAGACCATGGACATGTGCGCGAAAGTTTGAGTCCTTGTGCCGTTCCAGTCATTCTTGTGACAAAAAGAGACGGTAGCTTTTGCATGTGTTCCGACTGTAGACCTATCAATGCTATCACCGTTCGCTATAGGTATCCCATTCCACGCCTTGATGATATGCTTGATGAACTTAGTGGTGCCACTATATTTTACAAAATTGATTTTAAAAGTGGTTACTATCAAATCCGCATACAAGAGGGTGATGAATGGAAAACCACTTTCAAAACAAAGTCTGGTTTGTATGAGTGGTTAGTCATGCCTATGGGTCTATCGGAAGCACCGGGTACTTTTATGTGTCTTATGAATTGTGTGTTTCGCCCTTACATTGGTGAGTTTGTTGTGGTCTACTTCGATGATATCCTTGTTTATAGCAAATATCTAAAAGATCATGTCACCCATGTTCGAACCGTTTTGCAAACTCTTCAAAAAGAGAGTCTATATGCTAACATGGAAAGTGCCTTTTTGGCATTGATAAGCTCATTTTCTTGGGTTTTGTTGTTTCCTCTAAGGGTGTTCATGTTGATGACTCTAAGATCAATGCTATCAAAACTTGGCCACAACCAACCAACTTGCATCAAGTGCGTAGCTTCCTTGGTTTAGCCGGTTTCTACCGTAGATTTGTGAAGGACTTTAGCACCATTGCTTCAACTTTGCATGCTTTGAGCAAGAAGAATGCGCCTTTTGTTTGGGGACCATCCCAAGATACCGCTTTCAATGAGCTTAAGAATTTTCTTACTCATGCTCCCGTGCTTGCATTACCCAACTTTGACAAACCCTTTGAAATTCATTGCGATGCTAGTGGTAATGGCATAGGACGTGTGTTAACGCAAGAGAAGCGCCCCATAGCTTACTTTAGTGAGAAACTTTCCAGAGCGCAACTCAATTACCCCATCTATGACAAAGAGTTATATGCTTTAGTGCGAGTTTTGCATAAATGGGAACACTATCTTCGCCCTCATGAATTTATCATTCATACCGATCATGAAACACTTAAATGCCTTAAGGGTCAAACCAAGTTTAACAAGCGTCATGCTAAGTGGAGTGAATTCATTGAGTCTTTTCCTTATGTCATCAAGTACATCAAAGGTAAGGAAAATGTTGTGGCGGACGCTCTTTCCCGGATATGCATGCTTGTTAATCAACTTGAATTGGATGTTATTGGCTTTGTGCACATAAAAGACTTGTACACGCATGATCCCACTTTTCCTATTCCTTATGCCAAGTGTTTGACGCATACATCTTGGGAACGCTATTACACTGAAGATGGATATCTTATGAGAGCTAACAAACTTTGCATCCTTGAGTCTTCTCTTCCTTTGTTGCTTTTGCAGGAATCTCATGAAGGAGGACTAATGGGACAGTTTGGACGCGACAAGACTTTTGCTACGCTCTCCAAGAACTATTATTGGCCTAAGATGTTTTGTGACGTCAACCGCTTCACCAACCGATGCTCTACATGTCGTAAAGCTAAGTCTAAAGCTCAATCCCATGGCCTTTACATGCCTTTCCCAATTCCATATCAACCATGGGAAGATATTAGCATGGATTTTGTACTTGGTTTGACTAGAACTAGATATGGAAAGGATTCGGTATTTGTTGTTGTGGGCCATTTCTCTAAGATGGCACATTTCATTCCTTGCAACAAGATAGACGATGCTTCACATGTTGCGAATCTCTTTTGTAGGGACATATTGCGTCTACATGGAGTGCCAAAGACGATTGTCTCGGACCGCGACGTCAAGTTCCTAAGCTACTTCTCGAAGACCCTATGCGCCAAGCTTGGAATCAAGCTACTCTTCTCCATGGCTTACCATCCTCAAACCGACGGCCAAACGGAGGTGACCAACCGCACACTCTCCACTCTACTTTGAGTGCTAATCAAGAAGAACATCAAGGAGTGGGAGGAGTGTCTACCTATCGCCGAGTTCGCCTACAACCACGCACGACACTCAACTACCGGCAAGTCCACCTTCGAGGTCGCCTACGGATTCAACCCATTGTCCCCTTTCGACATTCTCCCGCTACCACTACAAGAGCGCATCAATATGGATGCAAGTGCACGTGTGAAACATCTCAAGAAGGTGCATGAAGATACAAGGCAAACCATCGAGCACCAAGTACAACGACTTGCGACCAAGCGCAACATTAACAAGCACCCCATGGTATTCAACATTCTAGATCTTGTGTGGCTACACCTTCGCAAGGACCGCTTCCCCACGAACGCAAGTCCAAACTTCGACCACGAGCAGACGGACCCTTCAAGGTGCTTGAATGTTACAACAAGAACGCCTACAAGATCGACCTCCCGCACGACAAGTACTCCGTGAGTGACATCTTCAACGTCAAGGATCTGTCGCCCTACCATGGTGATGAGGATTTCGATCCGAGGTCGGATCTTCCCCAAGGGAGGGGAGATGATGCAGAGCATCCTACGGACATCCCCATGGACCTACCATCGCCTCACGAAGTGCCAAGAGGACCTACGACTCGCGCTAGAGCTAGAGCTCTCGAGACCGAGGTGACTTCTTTCCTTAGTGATATTACATGTGATTCTTTCGAGACATGGCTACTACCTAAGTCTGAGATGTTGTGCATGATTAGGTACCAAGAGGACCCTCCCGAAGATGCACATGAAGACGGACAAGCCACCAAGTCCGCGAATGAAGAGGAACGCCGAAAGGAGAAGAAGGCAGCTCCAGGGCCCCGACATCCGGCCCCGAGCCCGGACATCCCACCACTGGAGACATCAGCTACAATAGCCTTCCAGCCGCTGGACATCAACAGGCCCCGGATGTCTGGCCCCAGCCCGGACATCCGGCCCCCACGCCCGGATATCCGGACAAGCTACAACAGAGGACAGAAGGGAACCCCCGCCAACCCGGACATTCGGCCCCTCTAGCCCGGACATCCGGCCTTCCGCGAACACCCAGACATCCGGCCCGATGCCCGGACATCTGGCCGCGTCTATCTACGCATAGTAAAGGGCCGAGGCCCATGTACCCTTTCACCCCCTAGACTATATATACTCTCCTCTTACATAAGTTTTAGGGTTAGCAAAGGATTAGCTCATATTTGTGTCTACTACCCACTCTTCATTTGTGTGGAGGGGTATTTATAGCCCCCACACAAAATCTAACCGTTTAACACAAATCACCATACTCGGTGGGACCGAATAAGAATACTCGGTCGAACCGATTTGGTTCATAATGTGACCATTAGGTATTTCGGTGGGACCGATATGATCAACTCGGTGGGACCGATGTGCTCAGGTTAGGGTAAAACCAAATCTCGGTTTGACCGATTACACAAACTCAGTGAGGCCGATTTTGGTAATAAGCAAAACAGAGAGTTGGTCAAGCAAGCTCGGTGGGACCGATTGCATATCTTGGTGGGACCAAAATTATTGCAATAGGTAACTGAGAGTTTGCAAGCCCATCTCGGTGAGACCGAGATCCCATCGGTGAGACCGAATTGAAGGTGGCCGTTTATTGTGCGAGATAGCTGATATGGCCCGTTGAGTGTTGGTATATAGTTGCTCCACCAGGGTGTACACAACTTTGAGCTTTACAAGCATGTCTTGACCAAGTTTGGAGCTTCTGGGACCTGTTTGAGCAAACATATGATAGGTCGCCAGGCAGGTTAAAGTAAAATGCATGTGAAAGATTGTGGTAAAATGTCGCTTACCAAAGATGGCGGTTGTCATCTGGTTAACATGTCGCTTGAAGCTGGATAACTCTTCAATCACCGGCTTAAGAGCAGCTTTGATGTCTTGAGCTCTTTTCAACAGAGCTGCCTTCTCAGTATCCCAACCGGCTCTCTCAGTGTTGAAGTATTTCCTCAATTTTCTTGTTACTTCTAAGGCGGTTTTCAGTTCCTACCTAGCCTTCGAAGTTTTTGCATGTTGCGATTTGACATTCTGCCACATGTCGACTACTTGAGACTCTTCCATACTTAATTCAGCCTGAAACACAATAGCCAAGCACCATTTTGTGGTTCTGATGGTTATTCTATTGAAGTCCCAAGTACAATACAAGTATTTTACTTGGCACTTGGCACTTGGGCGCTAATGTAGGTCATTTTTTACACAAGAGTTCTTAATGACCCAGCTCAGTTTTTAAATTTAAGCCGGCCCATGGGGGCTTCATATTTGGGTCTTTTACAACATGGTCTTAAGTCCTGGCTTAACTATTCAGTTTAACCTGGCACTTGGGGACTACTCGTTTGGATCTAATGGAGATATACTGATTTGCCAAGCTACAAGATGAAGGCTATTATTTAAGTCTATAACATTTTCACTTCTTTCATATCCTCTAGACTTCGCGGCTGACATAGGTTCGTATGGAAGGGATTTCGGTGTTTACCTCAAAGTGTTCCTTCATCAGATTGACCAGGCCGACTTCCATGTCACGACTGGTATGAAGGCAGTTTAAGTAGCTCGCATGAATTTCACTTGCATTAAAACTGGCATAGCTCTCCAAGTCTAGTTTCCATTTTCCTTTGTCAGTAGCTAAAAATTCTTCCTTGGCACTATGTTTTGCTAAGACAGTGGGATTCCTTGGTTCTGTATAGCCTGTCCCAGTGACCACAATGTCTTCAACATTTTCTTCAACAGGCTTGGTGGGACATGGCTACTTAGCACTAGACGGGTCAACACCCATTGGATCCACTGTGACATCATGAGTCTCTGGTGGCGGGTCATCGGCAGCGGCTTCAGGAGCCTGATGAGAAGCTTGTGATGTCGGTGTTTGTTTTTTCGGCTCAGCGGCTCTGGGGTCTTCCCCCGGCTTGCTTTTTTTCAGCTTCTGGCTCGGTTTGGCTATACCACTGAATATAAGATATATAAGGATGTCAGTGTACAAGTATTAAAAACAAAGAAATCAAAAGTTTTCACCTAGGGGGAACTTTGAAGAGAGGTATCTAAGTCCCAGTAGAGTCGCCAGAGGATGAGTGAGAAGTTCCCTGATAATTTGAGTCGGAAGGATTAAGTGGTTGATAGATAAGACCCATCTTTGTAAAGGAGAGGATTAAACTCTTTGGCACCTCTTTTCGGCGTTTGCTAGGGGCCGGTGTGTTGGGTAAGCCAGCAGAAAGCTCTCTGCCTCTGCTATTCCGGGTTGTGCGTCAGGCTTCATGTTGTTGTTTCTTCGAAATAAATTTGATCCAAGTAAGCTAAAGGGTGAGAAAACCTTACTTTCCGGGTCACTCGCCGAACTTTCTGTCTTGGTAAAGGCTCTGAGTCGGAGGAAATAATAGTTACCTCTTCAGCATCTGCCTGGCTGGCCTCCACGTCATCCTAAGAGGGGTCAGCATCAGTAAGATGTACAAAAAAGGAGCCAAGAGAATCAAGTTCTACCTTTGACTCATCGTCCAGGGTGTCTTGTTCTGTTCCATCTTTCTTCTTCGTGTTTTTCTTGGAAGCATTGGTCTTTCCCCTGGCCTTTTTTGGCCAGTTTATCTTGCAACTTCTTGCTCCAGAAAGAAGAGTCAGCCTAAAAAAGAAGCAAATAAAGATAATGAATGCACAGTTCAATATGAGTAATGGTTAAAGAAAAATTGGCTTGCAGTGCTTACATCTGGAGCTGGGTTAAGAGTCCAGAAGGAATTCAACCCAGTCTTGCTGCAGCTTTCTAAGCTTTCCCTGAGCAGTGTCTTGGTCATCTCGTTGATTTCTTTGTCTTCCAAACACACTTGACATTTTACATCACAAGTATATGTGCACATCAAGCTGGTTCGGCGGCTTAAAGGTATGATCCTCCAAGCGACCCAGCATCGAACCAAATCGACTCCGGTTAAACCATTTGCCGGCAAGGCTCTTACCTTCGAGAAATTAGGCATATACTTAGCACGTTCAGCAGTGCTAAGCCGGTCTGGAAGTGGATGTTTCGGGCTAAGCCGGCAGTCGCGGAAACCCGGCAGAGGATTCTCGTCAGATGGAGAAGTGTCTTGACAATAAAACTAACTTTGATTACAGTCCTTAGGATGACTGGGAAGTGAGGCTGTAGGGAAGATAGCATCACTTCACCTTTGAATTGAAATTCCGCCAAGTTCTAAGGAGGGTCCATCCGTAAATTTGGTCTGGCGGTTCAAATAAAAATATTCTCTCAAAAGGTTAATGCTGGGTTCTTCTTGAAGATATACTTCACAAAAGACTTGAAAATTGCAGATGTTGGAAACGGAGTTCGGTCCAATTTCTTGGGGATGAAGTTGGAAAAAGTGCAGTACATCACGGATGAATTTTGAGCCGGGTGGTGAGAAACCATGGTTCATATGATCAGCAAAAAAACAGCTTTGCCTTCCTTCGGTTGAGGTCTAACTTCTGTTCCTGGGGCTCACCGGTGGATAACATCTTTGGCTGATAGGAATCCCACTTGAACATATTCTGCAAGAGTTTGCTCCGTGACAGTAGAGGCGACCCAATCACACAAGGTGACAATCTTGGTAATTTTTTATCAGGTGAAGGCCTAGAAAGAAAGTTATGGCGGGTCAGGTTTGTGATGATAAGCCGCCCAATGGTTAAAGAAGGTAGGTTTATTATGCAGAATTGATTGCTAAGAAAGAAGAAAATTAAGGGCATGATTAAGTCGACAAGGCACAGTCGGATAATTTTAAACTGAGGATGATGCTGGCGGTTTAGTAATTCATGAATAAGTCGGTTAGCACTTGGTGGGTTACAAAGTATTCTTTGAGCCGCCCATACCAACAGTGGTCAGGCAGATGGTTACAGACCTAGGAATTGAATAAAATTTCACTAAGTGCTTGGCAAACAAGTTTCACAGATTCTTCTTATGATCTTAGATCTATGATCGTTCGAAAAACAAGTGGAAATTATTAAACCTAATATACAAAGGACAAACTACTACATTGAGGTTGAATCTGAAACAAAAGTAACTCGTCTATGAATACAGGTGGATGTTACCAACTGATATCACACAACTCATGTGCCATTTGGGGACTGAACGAAGCCTAAATGAAGCAACTAGTATGAACATCGATGAACGCCGACGAACTCGCGAAAGGTTGGTGACCTAATGCAGATCTGAAAGGCCAGGAAGCAGTACCTGGCAATGGAGATGGGGAGCGGATGTGTGCCGCAGTTCTGTGCTCCGTTCAGGTTGATGCAATGGCCAGTGACGACGTCGCTCATGGAGGACGGCGGTGGCAGAGCTCGGGTCACAGTGGCATCACGAGGAAGGAGACGAAGAGGAAGAGGCAGGGGTACAAGTGAAAAAGATGGCCCCCTATCCCTATTTATAAGGAGGTGATAAGATGGCATGCGCGGAAAACAAGGAGGCAAAATGATTATGTTAACAATGCGGACGCCTCGGTTCTCAGGAAACCCATTAAGATAAAGATTCGTTAAGATATCCTGAGTCTTGTGTGGAATTAATGTGCATGATGTCATGGCGGGTTACGATGATTCTGTTTGTGTGATGTCATGGCGGGTTATATCAATCTGATGAAGATTCTACGTTGATGTAGTCTGGTAAGTTAAAATAGTGAAGATTGATATGAACAAGTTCAAATCAACCTAGGGCCTAATGTTGGGGATAGAACTCTGAGGTGTGACCCGCCCAGGAGGGGCCAGGTTACACTGTTGGTGGTTTAGTGTGAAGAAGGCCCAAGGTGAAGCATGAAGACGACGACTCATAGAGGCAGGCCTGCTGAAGGCCCAAGACCGAAGCATGTGAACCACCGAAGGAAGACTTTCCCTATAAGGCATGATTAGTTAGAAATCGAGCCAGTCACATTGTGTGAACTGGCCAGGACTCTGTAAATCCTCCGGGTCTCTACCTATGTATATAAAGGTGAGACCCGGAGGTGGGTTAACTCAAGAAACAAGCAATCGAGAACTAGGTCAAGCGTATTCGCTCCCTTGTAATCAAAACGGAAGCAATACAACTAGAAGCAGGACGTAGGCTTTTACCTCATTGAGAGGGGCCGAACCTGGGTAAACTCCTTATGTCCTTTGTCTCGTTCAACCTCTTCAAGTTAACCTAGTTGCGGTGGCTCCACACCTAAGTCCTTTCACTAGGGCATCTGCCGTGACAAGTCCATGACTGCCAGGGACGAGCGATGGTATTTTCCTACCAATCTATCCCCCTAGGAGCATGTGTCTATAACTTTGTTTCGATAACTACTAAAGTTTTGTAATAAGTATGTGAGTTCTTTATGACTAACGTTGAGTCCATGGATTATACGCACTCTCACCCTTCCATCATTGCTAGCCTCTCTAGTACCGCACAACTTTCGCCGGTGCATTAAACCCACCATTTACCCTTCCTCAAAACAGCCACCATACCTACCTATTTTGGCATTTCCATAGCCATTCCAAGATATATTGCCATGCACCTTCCACTGTTTCATTTATTATGACACGAACCATCATTGTTATATTGCTTTGCATGACCGTAAGATAGTTAGCATGATGTTTGCATGATGTTTTTATGTCATTTGCTACGCTAGATCATTGCACATCCTGGTACCCCGCCGGAGGCATTCATATAGAGTCATATTTTGTTCTAAGTCTTGAGTTGTAATTCTTGAGTTGTAAGTAAATAAAAGTGTAATGATCATCATTATTAGAGCATTGTCCCATGTGAGGAAAGGATGAAGGAAGCTATGATTCCCTCACAAGTTGGAATGAGTCTCCGGACTTTAAAAAAATAAAAGATGCCAAAGAAGCCCACCAAAAAATGAGACAAAAGAGAAAAGGGGCAATGTTACTATCCTTTTTCCACACCTATGCTTCAAACTAGCACCATGATCTTCATGATAGAGAGTCTCTTATGTTGTCACTTTCATATACTAGTGGGAATTTTTCATTATAGAACTTGGCTTGTATATTCCAACGAGGTCTTCCTCAAATTTCCCTAGGTCTTCGTGAGCAAGCGAGTTGGATGCACACTTACTTAGTTTCCTTTTCAGCTTTCATAAACATATAGCTCTAGTGCATCCATTTCATGGCAATCCCTACTCACTCACCTTGATACATTGATATCTATTGATGGGCATCTCCATAGCTCGTTGATACGCCTATTTGATGTGAGACTATCTCCTTCTTTGTGTCTTCTCCACAACCACCATATTCTATTCCACCCATAGTGCTATATCCATGGCTCACGCTCATGTATTTGCGTGAAAGTTGAAAAGGTTTTAGAACATCAAAAGTATGAAACAATTGCTTGTCTTGTCATCAGGGTTGTGCATGATTTAATACTTTGTGTGATGAAGATGGATCATAGCCAGACTATACGATTTTGTAGGGATAACTTTCTTTGGCCATGTTATTTTGAGAAGACATGATTATTTTATTAGTATGCTTGAAGTATTATTGTTTTTATGTCAATATTAAACTTTTGTGTGAATCCTATGGATCTGAATATTCATGCCACAATAAATAAAATTACATGGATAAATATGTATGGTAGCATTCCACATTAAAAAAAATTATCATTTACCTACTCGAGGACGAACATGAATTAAGCTTGGGGATGCTTGATACGTCCCCAACATATCTATAATTTATTATTGTTCCATGCTATTATATTTTCTGTTTTGGCTATTTTATATGCATTAATATGCTAGTTTATATTATTTTTGGGACTAACTTATTAACCCAGAGCTCAGTACTAGTTTCTGTTTTTTCCTTGTTTTTGAGTTTTACGAAAAAGGAATATCAAATGGATTCCTAACGGAATAAAGCTTTGGAAATGATTTTTTCTTGGGCCAAAAGACACCCACAGAACTTGGACATGAAGTCAGAAGAGTTTCGAGGGCACCACAAGCCCTCAGGGCACGCCCTTGGGGGGCGCCCACTGGCTTGTGGGCCCCACAGGAGTCCACCGACCTCCCTCTCAGCTCTATATATTCACAAATATTCCAATATCAACAGAAGCATCAACAAAAATACTTTTCTGCTGCAATAACCTTCTGTACCCGTGAGATCCCATCTTTGGACCTTTTTCGGCACCCTGTCGGAGGTGGATTCGATCATTGAGGGCTTCTACATCAACTCTATTGCCCTTCCGATGAAGCATGAGTAGTTAACCACAGACCTACGGGTCCATAGCAAGTAGCTAGATGGCTTCTTCTCTCTCTTTGATCCTCAATACCATGTTCTCCTCGATGTTCTTGGATATCTATCCGATGTAATCTTCTTTTGCGGTGTGTTTGTCGAGATCCAATGAATTGTGGATTTATGATTAGCTTATCTATGAATATCATTTGAATCTTCTCTGAATTCTTATAGGGGCGTGCTACGCATCCGCCGGCTGATCTTTTTAAAAGATCAACCAGGTTGCGAGCCGTATGATTTGCCGCATCAAGCGGTCGAGTGTGCCCACCATTACAACACACATCTTGTTGCAGAATTATTTCTACAATACAAGTCTTCTTGCGGATTTTTTTTGGAACAATTTGTTTTCATGATTTTTTGGGACTAAGTTTTTTTTGCAAAAAAATCGCAATCTAAGTCTTGTTGCAGAAAAAATTCGCAAGAGAATTTTTGATGCAAAACATAGACCTGTCGTAGACCATTGTAACACTACATATGTTTCAGAAACATAGCTCCTGTTGCAGATGTAGACCATTGCAACACTACATATGTTTCAGAAACATAGCTCCTGTTGTAGAAGCACATTCAACAAAGGATGGTATGGGGCTCTCACTTGGACACATGTAACGCGGGGGAGGTGGCGGACCCAGCCGCTGCGATCCGCTAGGTGATGGTAATAGTTTCCCGTTATTATATGCATGATTTGATATCTTTGTATTTTTCTTCAAATTATCGGTTTGGTTTGGCCAATTAGATTGGTTTTTCTTGCAATGGGAGAGGTGCTTAGTTTTGGGTTCATCTGGCAGTGTCCTCACCCAGTGACAAAGTAGGGGTAGTGAGGCACGTATTTGAATTGTTTCCATCAAGGGTAAAAAGATGGGGTTTTCATCATATTGCTTGAGTTTATCCCTCGACATCATGTCATCTTACTTAAGGTGTTACTCCGTTCTTCTGAACTTAATACTCTAGATGCATGCTAGATAGCAGTCGATGTGTGGAGTAATAGTAGTAGATGCAGAATCATTTCGGTCTACTTGACACAGATGTGATCCCTATATGCATAATCATTGCCTTGGATATCATCATAACTTTGCGCTTTTCTATCAATTGCTTGACAGTAATTTGTTCATCCACTGTATTATTTGCTTTCAAGAGAGAAGCCTCTAGTGAAACCTATGGCCCACGGGTCTATTTTCCTTCATATATTTTCAGATCTTTAAATCAAAAATATCTTGCTGCAATTTATTTACTTTTATTTTGTTTTACATTTTAGAAATATGTTATATCTATCTCCATCAGATCTCACCTTTGCAAGTTACCTTGAAGGGATCGACAACCCCTTTACCGTGTTGGGTGCGACTGTTTGATCGTTTGTGTAGGTGCATATATTGGGGACTTGTTTGTATCTCCTGTTGGATTGATACCTTGGTTCTTAACTGAGGGAAATACTTACCTCTACTTTGCTGCATCACTCTTTTCTCTTCAAGGAAAAAACCAACGCAAGCTCAAGAAGTAGCAGCGTGCCCGAGTCTCTTGTGCCCAGCCAGGGGCTCCCCTCCGGTGATTCCTGGTGCCAAGGTTTTTTATATATTTTGAAATAAATCTCCAAAAAGTTTTGTTCCAAACCGAGAACTTTTATTCTGCACAAAAACAACGCCATTGGTAGTTCTGCTGAAAACATCGTCAACCTGGGTTAGTTTCATTCAAATCATGCAAATTAGAGTCCAAAACAAGAGCAAAAGCGTTAGTAAAAGTAGATACGATGGAGACGTATCATACACTCACCCTATGTAACGCCCCAGATGTAACTTACCATATTTGTACTCTAACTCTTGCCATTTTTGGCTCTAAGTTATGATATTCCCTTGTGGTTGGGTTTTTGTCTTCGTTTTGCATTTGTCCATGTCATGCATTGCATATCATGTCATCATGTGCATCTCATTTGCATATGTGTTCGTCTCATGCATCCAAGCATTTTCCCCATTGTCCGTTTTGCGATCCGGCACTCCTATGTCCTCCGGCGGCCCCTTTTGCCTCTTTTCATGTGCGGGTGTTAAACTTTCTCAGAATGGACCGAGATTTTCCAAGCGGCCCTGCACACCACCGGTAGACCGCCTGTCAAGTTTCGTGCCATTTGGAGTCCATTTGATACTCCAACGGTTAACCGGGGAACCGTAAAGGCCTCGTCTGTGTTGCAGCCCAACACCCCTCCAAACTGGCCCAAAACCCATCCAAACCACCTCCATCCTCTCGGTCGTTCGATCACGATCACGTGGCCGAAAACCGCACCTCATTTGGACTCTCCTAGCTCCCTCTACCTATAAAAACATCTTCCCCTCCGAAATCCCGGATGAAACCCTAGATCTTTCCCCTCTCGCCCGCCGGACATGTCCGTCCCGGACCGGACGTAACCACGCCGCCACTCCCAGCCTCTCAGCGCCTGCCACGTGGCCTCGGCCACCGCCCACCACCGCCGGCCCGCTCGGGCCCAAGGCCAGCCCCCACGGCCCGCCAGCGCAGCCGCGCCTCCTCCGTCGGCCGCGCCGCCCCTCGCCGCCTCTGCCGCTCGTCGCCTCTGCCACTCGTCGCTTCCTCTCTGCTCACCGGCGACCGCGCCCACCGCCCGCGCCGCCGCGCTCCTCCGCCGCTGCCTCACCGCCGGTCGTCTTCCCGCCGTCGCCTCCTCGCAGATCCGGCCGGGTCCGGCTCCCCCGAGCCCTCTCCGGTGAGCTGCGGAATCCCTGGCCACCATCGCCTCCATCTCCGGCCGTGCTCCGGCGAGAACCCCGTCCGCGCCTCGAATTCCGTGCCAACCCTAGATCTGGGCGAGGTCTATTTCTTCTAAGTCCCCGGTTTCCCCTAACATTTTCTAGCTCTGTTCATTGCATGATAACTCTGCATTTGTAGCTCCGTTTTGAGCGTGCCATATATCAAATTGTTCATCTAGATGTGCTCTTCATTTTGTTCCATTGCACCATGCTTGTTTGAGTCCATATTGATGCCCAAATTGTTTATGCAAGAGTGCTACAAAATGTTAGTTCCTGATTCTTATCAGATTATGAGCATTTGTCATTTTTCCCATGATTATTGTGTGCTGCATATGGGCATGAGCCCTACATGTGTTTTAGGCTATGCCATGCCATCTTTACAAGGGTGTATGCCATGTATTTTTGTGATCAATGTGGTGACTAGAACATGCATGCAAAGTAGCTCTCGTGATATTGTTGATTTCAAAGACTTAGAATTTCACAAAGTCATTTCCCTGCTATTATTTTTATGCCATATATTCTTGTTGTTTCAGAGTAATCCATGCTTCTTTTGAGTATCTTCAGTAAGGATGATTTGGGCATATGGTTATGTTCTATCCATCAATGTCCCTGTTTGCTTTTATGGAGTACCCTAGCATGACTCAATCTTGTTCTACTTTTGCTATAAAATGTTCCTGGCAGATTGTTTACGTGTTAATCAATTTTGCCAAGGTGGTTGTAGTTGATCCATGCATGATATAAGATTATTCTTGCCATGGTTAGCTACTTGATCATGTCTTCTTAGTTTGTCATGCAATGCCTTGTGTTGAGTGCATCGAGCTTGCAAACGTGCCTTCATAATTATGTTTTTGCCATGTCCAGTTTTCTGCTAAATCTGAATCTGTTAACGAAACTTGCTATGTTTACATGGGTGCCATCATATTTTCTGTGCCCTTTTGGCTTATGGTCAGTAAGGGACTTTTGTTATATGGTTTGTGTAGATTCATTCCATGCCTTGTATTGCTATGATCTGATCCTGTAGCATGTTGTTATCTTGCTCTAAACATTGCTTCCTGATGTTAATTCCTGGCATGATGTTTTCACTAAGTCTGTGATGTTGTTATCTTTTGCACTTTTGCCATGCTTGTTTGAACCTGCTATTGTGTGATTTAGCCGTAGCTCAGTGTTCATCTTTTGTCAAGCATCTTGAGTAGATCACTTCCATGTGTTTTATTGTTATGTTGGGGTGCAGTAGCTTAGTTTCTTGTTGCATTCTAGATGGCATCGTGCTATTAATCGCAGAATTGTGCCATTATTGTTTTGCTTGCCATTTGCAAACCGTGCATCCGATTCCGGTGATCTTTATATCGATTTCGACCAAAATCAACTCATCTTTCCAGCGGCACACTTGGTTTGCCAAGTTGGTGTCTGGTTCAATCTTCCCTTTATGAAGCATGCACATGCATTGCGTATCACATCCCGCATATCATGCCATGTTTTGCATCATGTTGCTTGCGCATTGCACCATGGTTGATTGTGGTTTCCTTTGCTTGTGTTCTTGCTTTGGGTAGAGCCGGGAGACAAGTACGTGATCGAGGAACCCATTGAGTACGCTTACGAGGATCAAACGTCAACTCGGAGAACTTTGCAAGCAAGATGACCATACCCTCGAAATCACTTCTATCTTTGCTTGCTAGTTGCTCGCTCTATTGCTATGACGCGATACCTACCACTTGCTATATCATGCCTCCCATATTGCCATGTCAAACCTCTAACCCACCTTGTCCTAGCAAACCATTGTTTGGCTATGTTACCGCTTTGCTCAGCCCCTCTTATAGCGTTGCTAGTTGCAGGTGAAGATTGAAGTTTGTTCCTTGTTGGAACATGTTTATTGTTGGGATATCATTATTATATCTTTTTTACTTTAATGCATCTATATACTTCGTAAAGGGTGGAAGGATCGGCCTTATGCCTGGTGTTTTGTTCCACTCTTGCCGCCCTAGTTTCCGTCATACCGGGGTTATGTTCCTTGATTTTGTGTTCCTTACGCGGTTGGGTTATAATGGGAACCCCTTGGCAGTTCGCCTTGAATAAAACTCCTCTAGCAAGGCCCAACCTTGGTTTTACCATTTGCCACCTAAGCCTTTTTTCCCTTGGGTTCCACCGACTCAAGGGTCATCTTTATTTTAAACCCCCCCCCCCCCGGCCAGTGCTCCTCTGAGTGTTTGTCCAAAGCGAGTAGACTGC
>NC_041386.1:290261612-290288622 GCF_002162155.2 Triticum dicoccoides
GATCTCGGGTAGGGGGTCCTGAACTATGCGTCTAGGCCGGATGGTAACAGGAGGCAGGGGACACGAAGTTTTACCCAGGTTCGGGCCCTCTTGATGGAGGTAAAACCCTATGTCCTGCTTGATTAATATTGATGATATGAGTAGTACAAGAGTAGATCTACCATGAGATCAGAGAGGCTAAACCCTAGAAGCTAGCCTATGGTATGATTGTTCTTGTCCTACGGACTAAAACCCTTCGGTTTATATAGACACCGGAGAGGGTTAGGGTTACACAAGGTCGGTTACAAAGGAGGAGATATCCATATACGTATTGCCTAGCTTGCCTTCCACGCCATATACGTATCCGGACACGAGACGACGTCTTCAATCTTGTATCTTCATAGTCTAACAGTCCGGCCAATGGAGATAGTCCAGCTATCCGGAGACCCCCTAATCCAGGACTCCCTCAGTAGCCCCTGAACTAGGCTTCAATGACGATGAGTCCGGCGTGCAGTATTGTCTTCGACATTGCAAGGCGGGTTCCTTCTCCGAATACATCACAGAAGAATTTGAATACGAGGATAGTGTCCGACCCTGCAAAATAAGTTCCACATTCCACCGTAGAGAGAATAATATTTTCACAGATCTAATTTGCTGGCTTGTTTTGGCAGCATGACGTTATGTCATGGCCCGGTGATTATTCGAACCGTTTCTTTTAACCAGCCCCGCACATAATGCGAGGCGGTTTTTCGACACGTCTTGTCCAAGCAGAGATCGTGTCCCCTTATTAGGGGATTCTCATCAATACGGGCATGGGTAACCCAACTGCGCCATCAATAGCGATGCTTGGGGGATAAGCGAGTTTTACCAGGCAAGTGGGGATGCTTAGTTTCGTCCGCTCATATAAAGGGATAAGGATTCACCTTTCTATCCACGCCTTCTTCCTCCTTCGCTCATCCGTTTTCGCACACTCGAGCTCTAGCGCCCAAGTCCACACTTCCACCTCAACCTTCTCCAACCATGTCTGGAGCAGGAGGCAAGTGGATGGTCTCTTTCGTCACGGAGGGAGACATCAAGAAACTGAGGAGAGCCAGATACCTGCCCAACAACATCGCGCACCGGCTCCCAGATGAGGGGCAGCTCATCCCCACCCCCAGGCCCCATGAGAGGGTAGTATTCCTCACCCATTTCCTCCATGGACTGGGATTCCCTCTCCATCCCTTCGTCCGGGGGCTCATGTTTTATTACGGCCTGGATTTCCACGATCTGGCCCCGAACTTCATCCTCAACATGTCGGTGTTTATCGTTGTGTGCGAGGCCTTCCTCCGCATCAGGCCCCACTTCGGCTTATGGCTGAAGACATTCAACGTCAAGCCGAAGGTGGTGGGCGGCCGCCAGGCGGAGTGCAGAGGTGCCATGGTGGGAAAGATGCCCAACGTAACATGGCTCGAGGGATCCTTTGTGGAAACCATAAAGGGGTGGCAATCGGGGTGATTCTATATCACCGAGCCGCGCGACCCTGCATGGGCAGCGGCCCCCGAGTTCCGATCTGGCATCCCCACGCGGCTCACCTCCTGGAAAGAGAAGGGCCTGTCCTGGGGTAATTCGAAAGAGTTGACCGGACTCCAAACATGTATTCAAAAGATGCTGGACAAGAAGCTCAAGCTTGTCAACATAGTCCAAGTTATGCTCATTCGCTGGATACTCCCGTGCAAACAACGGGAGTTCAACTTGTGGGAATTCAATCCGGTGCAGCACCGAACTCTGAACAGGCTCTTCGACACGATTCATGAAGACGCCTGGAGGGTGCTGTTCAAAAGTGCCGAGGTCCCCCCCCCTATTATTGAGGATCGCGGATTCGGCGCGAAGCGCCAAGCCAGTGCGGTAAGCTGCTTTACCTTTCACAGGATACTTATTTTTTTATATAGATGGACTCTATGCGGGATCTAAACTCCCGTACCTTTGATAGGAGTGGCAGAAGATGGCCGGATAGATCGACTGTCCGGCTCCTTTACCCGAAGGCCCCGCAGACGCTCTTCTGGCGAAGATGCTGACTCCGGCCCCTTATAAGGTGTCGGAGAAGACCAAGAAGGCCAAGGGAACCCTAAAGAGTTCTCGATGCCAGGGGTCGTCGGACTCATCGTCCGATGACTCTGCGGCACACTCTTCCCCCGAAGATGAGGAAGAGAAGAAGATGCTCCCCCACCGACTGGGGGAGACAAGAAAAGGAAGGACGCCCCTACTGGGGAGGCCGGAGGGTCCAAGAAGGGAAGGACTCTTCTTCCGGACAGTTCCACCGCCGCCGACGAAGGTGAAGACGAATGGTTGCCCAGCGTCAAGCCCCTGGGGAGATCATAAGTATTCGGATACCAGAGTAACTCATAGGATTCCTTTGTCACACTGCTTTCCCTAATCGCCGAACATGATTATGCAGGCCGCCACGAGCCAATATCGAGGTATCATCGGACGGCTCCCTGGGCTCGTCGGACATGGATAGTGATCTGGTCCCGACCGCCACCTCCCCCCATCCTGCCGATGACACCGAGGTGTTGTCTCAAGAGGCACCGGATCGAGGGGAGACAGTCCCGGAGGTGCCCCAAGGCGACCTTCCGGACTCTGGGAGCTAGGGGGATGGGGCCCCTGAGAGCTCTGAGTTCGGCCCTCAGCCGAACACCGTGCCGGACCCTCCAGTTGTTCCGGGCTCGGGCAGGCAGCCTCCTTCTAAGAGGGGTAAGACGCCTGTGCCGGTGACCTCTGTCCATCCAGAGCCACCAGACAATCTGCTGGAAGCGCTTCGCAACGCTTCCATCGACAAGGAGCACTGCACTATCATGAGTGCGGTGATCCAGAAGGTTCAGTCCGCCAAGAGCGGATTGACTGAAGCCTGTGCCAGCCTTCTAACAGGCTTCGAGGTAAGTGTTTTAAAATGTAGTAGAAATATTACCGCATAGACAGTAGCCCCTGATGCTTTGTTCGGTGTTCACAAAGAAAAGCCGAACAGAGGATCAAATAATATCGCAGGAGTCTAATATAAGTATGTCAATATGCATATGCAGGCTTCACTGCTGGCGTCCGCCACACTGACTGCGGAGGTCGCCGTACTGAAGCAGGCCCTCGAGGGGTCCCGGAAAGAGCTCAGCCTTGCTAAGAGGCAGCTCGAGGGGAACAAGGGTAAGTAATACCCCGTCTACAGATATGTATATATAAAAAGAAAGGACATGATTGCCAAATGACAGGATCATTGTTTGTTTGTCAAGGGCCACGATCGAGGTGGTGACCCTGAAGCAAGCGCTAACCCAGGCCGAAGATAAAGCGGCCTAGGAGCGCACCGAGCGAGAGAAGCACGAGGCTCGGGTGGGCGAGGTGCAGCAAGAGCTCCAGGCTCTCGTGACGAAGCACGAGGCGTTGGAGCTTGACTCCAAGACGCGGGAGTCTGAGCTTGCCGCGGCCCTCGAGAGCGCAAAAAGTGCCAAGGTCGAAACCCAAAAGGCCCTCCAAGAGATTGACGCGAGGAAGAATATAGCGGCGGGTAAGGCTTTCTATATGCAAAGCAAGCATGTAAAAGTAAATTACCGATTACTTACCCGGATCCGGAGCTCTTCAGGAGCATTCGCAGATTTGCCCCGCAGTGTGTTTGATGCCGCACAATTTTACCAGGCCGAGGACGGAAGCTTGATGGAGAAGCTGTTCTGGTCTCAGTATGCTGAAGCCGAACATCCGGTGTCGATGAGCGACCAGCTGAAGCAGATGGTCGAGCTACATAAGGCGGTCGATCAGGCCATGAAGGGCTTTATAGTCCGGCTGTGGCCTGGCGACGCCCTTCCGAACAGCTCTTCGGCTTGGCGAGGCGGCTTGTGGATGCCTGCCCACGGCTGGAGGTCATCAAGCGATCTGTCTGCATTGAAGGTGCACGCCGGGCTTTCGCCTGTGCGAAATTGCAGTGGGTCAAGCTAGACGCCTTGAAGCTGATCAAGGAGGGGCTGCCAGAGGGCAAGGAGCACCGCCACCCCGAGATGTTCTACGAGGGTGTTCTGTCGGGTGCCCGTCTCATCACGGATGAGTGCTCAAAAGATGTAATATTTTAGTAAACTCGCTCATTTTATCCTGTATTCATGAAAACATGTTTCATATGCGCTATGCAACGCTTGTTTGAATTTAAAATATTACCTTCTGTTTGGCTGTTTATCCAATCTGAGAGGTGGATAGTCCTCGGCTTCTGCCCCCATGCCACGAGTGCCGGGGTGTTCGGGATGAACCTGAGCACTCTTGTTCCCATATTTGGGTCCTTCAAGGGAGGTGCTCAGCACAACGAACAAGGCAACCGGACTAATAATGCTTTATCACTCTCACTTGGCCATAGAATTCTATAATTTTAAATTTCGGCGAAGCCCCTGGTGTTCGGAAGGCCGAATTCGGGGCGCGATACACGCCTGTAAGCTAGACAGGGCCGGCCCCTCGCCCTAAGCGGCATAAGTCTTTAGGGACTCGAAAAACCTCGCCGAACAGCGACCAGTCTCTCTCCTTATCATGACAGTCAGTTTTAGCTTTCTCTACTGAGGTGCTCAGCCCGGCAGAACCGGGGCACAATCGCAGTAGTTCTCCTAGCGCTACCTTGGCCGATAGAGCAGAACGTAAGGTACCAAAACATAGGAGCCGGGCAAACCCAACATTTGACCAAAGACATGATTCGGAGCTGATGCATATAATGCTATAAGTTCGGGGTGCCGCACTTGTGAAAGTGTTCGGACTTTTCACACCGCATTGTGGGGTACGTAAGCCCCTGGTGTATTGGTCGTACCAGAGTGTACGGTTGCAAGGCGTCATTAATGAACACATAGATATATATATATAAGAAGAATGCAATAATAGTCGTAATGTCATGCATTGTTTATTAAAAAATTGCGTTAAGGCAGAGTGATACAGATAGTGTGATAAGCAAAGAGTAAGACTATGTCCCTTCCAAGGGCAAGCTGAGGAATGATATTGAATTGAATATTTCACTCGTTACTATAATCAACCTGGGAATTCCATGGTATAACATAGTTGTCTGCCTCCTTGGTTGCTGCATCATGTGTTCGGCAACAGTGCTGCCGGACAGTGTTTCCGGAGATTAAGGTCCTGAAAGAAAAAGAAAAATAACCAAACAGGAAGCCCTTAGTGCGGTTTAGGCCGCGTTTTGGGGCGTGCCACAGTTGTGCCCCCCTCCCCACCTATGCCCATGGTATTTTTAATGCGTAATTATGTACACGTGGTACAAATATCGTCGTTGGGTTGGGATTGGGGTGGCCGCCGTATTGCTACGCGAGCTCAGATCGCGCCAGGCGGTCTATTTGCCGATTGCCCCGAGCACGCTTGAAGGTGTCCGGGCTTTGAAGCGCCAAACTGGTTGATTGCCTTGAGAGGCTGCTTTGCACTTCTGCTGCGAGGGACGCGGTGTGCTCCTCAGTTCGGAGAGAGCGCTCTGTGTTTCCATTGATTTTAATAACTCTGTGAGGTCCTGGCATCTTGAGCTTGAGGTATGCATAATGCGGTACCGCATTGAATCTAGCAAATGCGGTTCGCTCGAGCAGCGCGTGATAACCACTGCGGAACGGGACTATATCGAAGATTAACTCTTCGCTTCGGAAGTTATCCGGGGATCCGAAGACCACTTCCAATGTAATTGAGCCTGTGCAATGGGCTTCTACACCTAGAATGACGCCCTTAAAGGTCGTTTTTGTGGGTTTGATCCTTGAGGGGTCTATACCCATTTTGCGCACTGTGTGTAACACCCTCGATGCGGCTATATCTCCCACGTGTCGAAGCACGACTTAGAGGCATAACCGCATTGAAAGCAATGTCGCAAGTGAGGTAATCTTCACACAACCCATGTAATACATAAGGGAAAGAGATACATAGTTGGCTTACAATCTCCACTTCACACAATTACATGAATAAAGCATTACATCAACCAAGTACAATCAAGGCCCGACTACGGAGCCAAAATAAAAGAAGAACCCCAAATGCGACAAGGTCCCCGATTGACCCCAACTAGGCTCCACTACTGATCAACTAGAACGAAAACAACACAAAGGACAGATCTTCATCGAGCTCCTCCTTGAGCTTGGTTGTGTCACCTGCTCTGTTCAACGGCACCTGCAAGCTGGTTTTGGAAGAATCTGTGAGCCACGGGGACTCAGCAATCTCGCACCCTCGCGATCAAGACTATTTAAGCTTATGGGTAAGGTAAAGGTATGAGGTGGAGCTGCAGCAAGCGACTAGCATATATGGTGGCTAACATACGCAAATGAGAGCGAGAAGAGAAGGCAAAGCGCGATCGAGAAACTATGATCAAGAAGTGATCCTAGAACAACCTACGTCAAACATAACTCCAACACCGTGTTCACTTCCCGGACTCCGCCGGAAAGAGACCATCACGGTAACACACGCGGTTGATGTATTTTAATTAAGTTAAGGTTCAAGTTATCTACAACCGGACATTAACAAATTCCCATCTGCCCATAACCGCGGGCACGGTTTTGAAAGTTCAAATCCCTGCAGGGGTGTCCCAACTTAGCCCATCACAAGCTCTCACGGTCAACGAAGGAATAGACCTCCTCCGTTGCGTATTATGTGGAGCTCAATATGCAACTCCGTTGCGTATTGACGAAAAACCACATGTCTTATTTAGTTCTCTCTCGTTTATGTACCCAACAAGATTAAGTGTTGTTAGCATGGCAAGAGGTGAAGCAAATGAAAACTACCTATCTAGTCAAGGTTAAATGAGGCCGGAAGCAACAAACAACAATTCCGGAAACTCCTCATGAGCATATTATAGATTTGGTACTGTTCTGCCCTAAACACAATTTTAGAGTTGTTTAACATGCAAAGTAAGGCCACCATGTTAAACTAGGCATTTTTCTACCCCATTTACATATAAAGTTTGTTAGATTTGGAGCTACGGTTGAATAGTTATGAATTAAATCATTTTAACATGGCATAGGAGTAAATTTAACCAAACATCATTTTAAATATTTTAAAGATGGATGAAAAAAGACATATTATGAAACTAGATGCAATTCTAAGCATTTTTCATATTAAGTTTATTTTAATCTGATGCATCGTTTGTGAGTTACAATATGCATGATGTTTAGGGACCTTACTGTGAAAACTGCAGTCTCAGGATAAAAAGCTAAAATCACAACAGGGAAATAAAAACACACTGGGCCGAATCCAGTCGCGGGCCTAACAGGAACAGGCGCTGGGAGGGGGATTTCTCACCATGGGCTATGGCCCAGGTCGGTGCAAGAGGCCAATGCAGGACGCAGCAGGCTGAGGCCCACCCGGATGTATGCAGGCCGAGCGATCTGGCACGGGAGGCCGAACGAGGCCAGGTCAACGAAGCCGGCCGGACGCGTCGTCTACCTCCTTCGAAAGGAACAGAGGCGAGGCAGAGGGCCATGGCGCGGCGACTTCAGGCGAGGGGACGGCAAGGAGGTGCTGGGACGGCAGGATCTGGCAGGTCTGGGTGCGGGGATGGAGCTCCAGCGGCGCGAGGATGTTCTTCGGCTCGGTGGAGCAGGCCTTGCAGAAGAAACACGGCGGTGCGTGGTGCTCGTCGCAGAAGAGGGCGACTGCAGCGAGACAGAGGAACGGACGAAGCTCCTGCAGGGCGGGCGTCCATGGCATCCCTGATGGAGGTGGCCACCGGCGGCAGCACTCCAGCAACGAAGCTTCTCCTTGACGCTAGCGGGGTTGCAGGTGAACTCCTGTACCTGGTACAGGGAGAGAACGAGGGGTGAGGTAGAGAGGAGAGAAGCCAGTGAAGGAAACAGAGAGTGGGAGAGCAGGGAGAGGGGCGACCTAGTCCTGGACGTGGTCGCCGGCAGCCGAGTCGATGGAGGGCGCGGCCTGCGGCGGCCTGCGAGGTCGAGGCCTCGATCCAACCTGGATCGAGCGCTGTCTGGTGGTTGGAAGGATGGATGGATCGGGAAGGCAGGGGAGGCCCTGATTGGAGCGACGGGGAAAACGAGGTGGATGAGGGGATCAGGGAGGATCCCGATGTGGGAGTTGGCAAGTGGCGGCGCGAGGAGGAAGGATGGGACAGCTTTCCTTGATTTTAGGGTTGGACTGATACATATATAGCAGGTGGATATTAGGTTAGGGGCTATCTCGACCCTACGATCGCAAACGGACAATCGCGGATAAAATAGCTAGGGAGTCGAAATAAGAAAATGGTGCCGTTTTGTAGATGTTTGGGGATGTTCTGGATCCAACGGTCACGACTGCCTAGGTCGGGTCCGGGACAAGTTTTCGGACGCGCGCGCGAGGGGGTTTGATGCACTGGGCAGAGAGGGTTTCGGACCGTGCGGTCGCATCGGACAACTCCAGAAGCGAAGAGGGGAAGGAGGATGGATTAGGGGGGCTGTGGCGAGACTGCGAGGGGGAGAAGAGAGAGAGAGGGCCCGGCATCTGTTTCCGGAGACCGAAAACGTCCGACGTTAGACCGACTATAATGTCGCTATAGTTAATCGTTGGGGCGTCAAACGAACTCCGATTATGATGAAACTTGGCAGGCGGTCTACCTACACTATAACAAGACCGCACGCCAACTCTCATCCCATTCCGAGAACATTTTCCGGCCACTTATAAAATAATATTTCGGACATGCCGCAGGCGCGAGCAAGTGTGTCTGGGCTCAGAACGGACAACGGAAGGAACGAGGAGACCGGGACGGATGCAACTTTTGAAAAACATGATGATGCAATGCACATGATGACATGGCAAGATGCAACACGCAAGCAAATGACATGGCAACGACGGCGAATAACTGGACGACAACTGGCACACCGGTCTCGGGGCGTTACAACACTCCACCACTACGAGAGGATCTCGTCCCGAGATCTAGAATGGCACCGGAGGGAAAAACGGAAGAGAAAGAGAAGAGGTAAAACTAAGTTGCTTCTTTGACAAACGAGTGAGACCAAAGAACCTTGAAAAAAAATTGAGCAAATTGAAAGAAAGAATGCAACGGGGATAAACGAAGTTGAAAGCACTCCGTTAAGAAAGAGGAATAAGAAAGAACCGATTCGGGTAGCACTCCGCTTGAAAAGAGATGAAAGACTTGATAAGATGAAGGAACTTGAGCAGAGGGCACAACACTCCGGTTGAATGTATAAACCCATAAAAGAACACGCTTCTGAAAACACAAGAAGATGGGTTGAAGAGAGCAACATCACAATGCCTCCGGATGAAGGAATAAAAGGTAGATCATCGGAACGAAAGAACGGAGAAGAAAATGGCAACTTCTGCCACAAGTGAGCTTGAAAAGGCATCCTTAGGATAAGGGTCGAACGGAGTTGTTGGAACACCAACAATGAAAGGATAAGCTTGATAAGGTCTTGTAGTAAACATTATGAGGTGACAACTTGCCACTCACGAAAAAAGATTTGATTGGATTGATAAGAACAAGGAGACGAGAAAGCTATATCACCGGGAGGATAAAAGAAGAACTTGGGTCATTTATAAGCATCATAATAGCAACAATCCTTAGGGAAATCTTTAGGTGAAACATGACACAAGATAACTCCAATGAAGAGATTGATGGGTTTAAATATCTCATTCCTGACAAGTTTTGAATCATGAAACAAGAAGGGAAATTGTCAACAATGACATAACACCACCTCAAAAGATAGGGCAAAAAGAATTGCACTCCGGATTGCAAGATGAAGAAAACTTGAGCTCCTCTGAAAAGAATCTCAATGAACACTTCGAGAAGGAATTAAATCCTTGATGAACCATCATGTAGAGCCTCCATGAAGAACTCCGGTAACAAAAGGAATGAATCAAACGAAAGGAAAGGGAAGTTGGAAACACAAGGTGAAACCTTGTAATGGTTTCGATGGATCTTCGCGATGAAATAAATTGAGAGAGCTTGGAACTCCGGAAAAGAAAAGATGAGACAAATGATACCGAGAATTTGATGAGCCTCCGTAATAAATAATTGAATATACTTGATGAAACAAGAATAAAAATTACATTATGCTTATCCTTCACCAATTAAATTGATGACAATGAACGGATTTGGCATATTGCTTATTCTCGTAGAAAAGATTAAGATAGATATAGCACAAAGTTGAGAAGGTCTACTATAACACCCTCGATGCGACTATAGCTCCCACGTGTCGAGGCACGACTTAGAGATATAATCGCATTGAAGGCATATGTCGCAAGTTAGGCAATCTTCACAAACATCCCATGTAATATAATAATAAAAGGGGAGATAACATAGTTGGCTTACACTCGCCACGTCAATCAGGTACATAAATAACATTACATCATCCAAACACTCATGGCCCGACTACGGCGCCAAAATAAAGAGAACCCAACATGCGACAACGGTCCCGTTCACCCCCGACTGGGCACTACTACTGATCGCCGGGAAAGGAAACATAGTATCGTTGAGAGTCTTCGTCGAACTCCCACTTGAGCTCATACACGTCTCCTGGAGCGGAATCATCAGGCCCTGCATCTGGTGTAATAGTAATCTGTGAGCCACAGGGACTCAGCAATCTCACACCCTCGCGATCAAGACTATTCAAGCTTATAGGTAAGGCAAGGTAAAATATGAGTGGAGCTGCAGCAAGCTACTAGCAAGTATGGTGGCTAACTTATTCGCAAAAGAGAGCGAGAAGAGGAGGCAAAGCACGAGCGAGAAGCTAGAGAACAACCTGCGCAAACATTACTCCAACACCGTGTCCACTTCCCGAACTCCGCCGAGAAGAGGCCATCACGGTAACACACTCAGTTGATTCATTTTAATTAAATTAAGGTTCAAGTTATCTACAACCGGACATTAACAAATTCCCATCTGCCCATAACCGCGGGCACGACTTTCGAAAGTTCAATCCTTGCAGGGGAGTCCCAACTTAGCCCATGACAAGCTCTCACGGTCAACGAAGGAATAGACCTCCTCCCAAGATGTTCCGATCAGACTCGGTATCTTGGTAATTCAAGACACTTCGACAAGTTAAAACAAGACCAACAACACCGCCCGAATGTGCCGACAAATCCCGATAGGAGCTGCACACATATCTCTTTCTCAGGGCACACTCAGATGAACACTACGTACAACTAAAACCAACCCTCAAGTTGCCCCGAGGTGGCGCTGCAAGTGGCTCTATTTGGACCAACACTCAGAGGAGCACTGGCCTGGGGGGGTTTAAAATAAGAGGACCCTCGGGCTCCGGAAACCCAAGGGAAAAAGAGGCTAGGTGGCAAATGGTAAGACCAATGTTGGGCATTGCTGGAAAAGCTTTAATCAAGGCGAAATATCAAGGGGTTCCCATTATAACCCAACCGCGTAAGGAACGCAAAAATCCGGGAACATAACACCGATATGACGGAAACTAGGGCGGCAAGAGTGGAACAAAACACTAGGCGAGAGGCCGAGCCTTCCACCCTTTACCAAGTATATAGATGCATTAAGATAACAAGGCAATATAATGATATCCCAACAAGTAAATAAAAGATGTTCCAACAAGGAACGGCCTCCAATCTTCACCTGCAACTAGTAACGCTATAAGAGGGGCTGAGCAAAGCGGTAACATAGCCAATCAATGGTTTGCTAGGACAATGATGGGTTAGAGTTTTGACATGGCAATTTGGGAGGCTTGCAAGCAAGTGGTAGGCATCGTAGCAATGGCATAGCAAAAGAGCGAGCAAACTAGCATAGCAAAGATAGTAGTGATTTCGAGGGTATGGTCATCTTGCCTGCACAGTTGTCAGAGTTGACTGGATCCTCGAAAGCAAACTCAACGGGCTCCTCGTTAGCGAACTCGTCTCTCGGATCTACCCAAACAAGACAAACAAGCAACAAGGATACAATCAACCATGTGCAAACTCAAACAACACGATGCAAAGATGATATGCTATGCGGGATGCGACGCGGGATGCAAAATGCAAGATATGACAGGAAATGCATGAACCTGGCCTCAACTTGGAATTCCAAGTGTGCTACTGGAAAGATGAGATGAAATCACTTGAAAACGATATAAAGAACGCCGGAATCGGAGTTACGGTTTGGAAATGGCAAGCGATTCAACAATGACATCGGTCTGTAATTTACAGCAAGTAGGCATCTAAATGCAATGAGATGAACATGCTACAGCACCCAAACATGACAACAAAATACATGGCAGGGATGCACACAAGATGCTTAACAAAAGTATAGCACTGAGCTACGGCCAATTCATCCATTAACAGGTTCAAACAAGCATGGCAAAAATGCAAATGACAAACAGATCTCAGACTTAGTGAAATTAATACTTGTCTGGAATTTCAGATCATATAGCCCTCTTCGGAGCAACAAAACAACATGCTACAGGACCTGAACATGACAAAGAAAGACATGGCATGGAGCTACTCAACAAGCTTAACAAAATTCCCTTAGTGACCTTGAGTCAAAAGGGATCACAAAATATACTAACAAGCACACGAACATAGCAAAAACATAATCAGTTTTCAGACTTAGAGAAAAACTGGGACATGCTGAAACATAACTCACGAAGGCATGTTTACGAGCTCGATGGACTCACCACGGTGCAAGTCATGGCAAGACAAGCATACATCCCTTAAGAAGGCGCAAAATTCAATCTAGACATGGCAAGAACAATGGCATAGCATGCACGGATCAACTACAATAACATCGGCAAAATCGCAAACAAGTTGACGATCTGCCCAGATTCGCAACGAAGCAAAAGTAGAGCTTGATTGACTCAAGCTAGGGTGCTCCATAATTGCAAACAAAGACATGGATGGATAGAGCACTACAATATTAACAAAACTCCCTTACTGATCATCCTCAAAAGAGGCACGGATCACTAGGAAACAACATGAACATATGGCATCATGAGATAAACAAACCCAGGACTTAGTGAAATCACTAAGTCCCTGAAAACAGAATTAGCAAGTGCACCACTTTGCAAGCTTGCACAAGTCACCACACACATCCTAAAAATACATGGGTTGCACCTCTGGAAAGATGACAAAACCCTTAACAAAACATATGAAGAACTCACGGGCATATCATGCACACATTAATCATGGCAAAAATGACAAAAGTGCTAAACGGAGTAACAGATCTAACAATTAACTCAAGTAGCCCTTTTCTAACAGCATTTCGGGCATCGAGATGAGCTCAAATGAAAATGATGCAATGGAATGATGGAATGCTATATGCCCAAATCGGAGCTACGGATGCAAAGTTACGGGGCCCCGAACAGAGGCACTTGGATCTGCAATTTCGGGAGTTAGCAAAAAAAATCACCTCCTAGGGTTACTGTAGCTGCCTCGGATCTGGATCGGGGCGCGCCTCCCGAGGATCGTCGGATCCTCACCGGAGCTCGCCGGCGGGCTGGTCGGCGATGACGGCGGCTGGGCGGCGCGGCAGGGCAGCGGGGCGGCGCGGTGGCGGCGTGGGGCGCGGCGGCTTGCTCCAGCGGCCGGCAATGGTGCTCACGGCGGCGCGGCGAGGCAAAGGCGGCCGGCGGCGGCTCGGGAGCTCCTCTCCCTGGAGCCTGGCGCGGAGGAGCGGAGGGGAACGGGCCCCGCGGGCCAGAAGCGGGCCCCGCGGGCCGGCGGCGGCGGGAGGCGACGAAGTGGGCGCCGCGCCACGTGGCTTCGCGAGATTGGCCCAGGCGGATCGGGCGCACACGTCCGGCCGTCCGGATTTTTGTCCGGCGGCTGGAGGAGGAGGGGGACTAGGGTTTGATCCGGAATTTTCAAGGAGGACTTATATATATAGGCATAGAGGGATCTAGGAGAGTCCAAATGAGGTGCGGTTTTCGGCCACGAGATCGTGATCGAACGCTCTAGGACATGGAGCAGAGTTTGGTGGGTTTTGGGACAAATTGGAGGGGTGTTGGGCTGCAACACACACGAGGCCTTTTCAGTCCCTCGGTTAACCGTTGGAGTATCAAACGAAGTCCAAATGGTACGAAACTTGACAGGCGGTCTACCGGTAGTAAACCAAGGCCGCTTGGCAAGTCTCGGTCCAACCGGGAAATGTTTAATCCCCACACACGAAAGAAAGCTAGAAATGACCACCGGAGGGGAACGAAGCGCCGGAATGCAAAACGGACAACGGGGAAAATGCTAGAATGCATGAGACGAACACGTATGCAAATGCAATGCACATGATGACATGATATGAGATGCATGACAACGACAACAACACACGGAGGCAAAACCCGAACCCGAGAAAATAAAATAACTTAACGCCGGAAACGGCAAGAGTTGGAGTACAAATAGGGAAAGTTACATCCGGGGTGTTACAACACTCCACCACTACGAAAGGATCTCGTCCCGAGATCTAGGACTGAAAGAACGCCGGGTACTCAGAACGGAGGTGATCCTCACGTTCCCAGGTAGCTTCATGGTCGGAATGGTGTGACCACTTGACTTTGAGGAATTTGATTGACTTGTTGCGAGTCTTGCATTCAGTCTCTTCAAGAATAGCAACTGGGTGCTCACGATAAGAGAGATCTTCTTGGAGCTCAATGTCCTCGAAGTTGACGGTGCAGTCAGGAGTCTTGAAGCACTTTCGAAGCTGAGAGACATGGAACACGTCATGAACATTTGCAAAGTTTGAAGGAAGCTCGAGTTGATAGGCGAGGTCGCCTCTCTTGCTGACGATCTTGAAAGGTCCCACGTATCTGGGGGCAAGCTTCCCTTTGATACCGAAGCGACGAGTACCTTTCATAGGAGAGACACGGAGGTAAACATGATCTCCAATCTCGAAAGCCAAATCATGGTGCTTACTATCATAGTAGCTCTTCTGGCGGGATTGGGCTGCTTTGAGGTTATCACAAATGACTTTGCACATTTCTTCTGCTTCTGTGATTAAGTCATTACCCAAAAGCTGACGTTCACCTGTTTCAGACCAGTTGAGAGGGGTACGGCACTTCCTGCCATACAGAATTTCAAATGGGGCCTTGCCCGAACTTGCTTGAGAACTGTTGTTGTAGGAGAATTCAGCATAAGGAAGACAATCCTCCCACTTCATGTCGAAGGAGATCACACAAGCCCTGAGCATATCTTCAAGAATCTGGTTGACACGCTCGACTTGACCGCTTGTTTGAGGATGGAAAGCTGTGCTGAAGCGGATGTTAGTGCCCATGGCCTTCTGGAAAGAATCCCAAAACTTCGAGGTAAAGATGCTGCCACGGTCTGAAGAGATCACTTGAGGAATACCGTGCAGCGAGACAATGCGAGAGTAAAGAGTTCCGCCAATTGAGCTGCAGTGATCGACTCTTTGATAGGCAGAAAGTGAGCCACTTTGGTGAGTTTGTCGATGACAACAAATATAGCATCATTGCCACGCTTGGACTTTGGAAACCCAGTCACGAAATCCATTTCAATGTGGTCAAACTTCCATTCTGGAATGGCAAGAGGTTGGAGGAGACCAGCTGGCCTTTGGTGTTCTGCCTTCACTCTTCTGCAGACATCACATTCATTCACGAATTGAGCGATCTCGCGCTTCATTCGAGTCCACCAATAAGCTTGCTTGAGGTCCTGATACATCTTCGTGCTCCCAGGGTGGATGGAGAGGAGAGAATTGTGGGCCTCGTTCATGATCACTTTACGGAGGTCACCTTTGGGTACCACAATTCGATCCTCGAAGAAGAGAGTGTCCTTGTCATCAAGGCGGTAGCACTTGTACTTGGACTGACTCTTGGCAATCCCAATCTTCACCTTTTTCACCATAGCATCAAGAAGTTGGGCTTGGCGAATCTGGTCTTCTAAGGTAGGAGAGACTTGAAGGTTGGCGAGGAAACCTTGAGGAACAACTTGCAGATTAAGCTTGCGGAAAGCTTCACAAAGCTCGGGTTGATAAGGCTTGAGAATAAGACTGTTGAAGTAAGCCTTCCTGCTCAAAGCGTCAGCAATCACATTGGCCTTGCCTGGAGTATACTCAATACTCGGATTATACTCTTAAATCATTTCGACCCATCGAGTTTGCCTGAGGTTGAGATTAGGCTGAGTGAAGATGTACTTGAGACTCTTGTGATCAGTGAAAATGTCCACTTTTCTTCCCAATAGAAGATGTCTCCAAGTCAAAAGAGTATGCACAACTGCTGCCAACTCGAGATCATGAGTGGGGTAGTTCTTCTCATTAGGCTTCAACTGGCGAGATGTATAAGCAACAACTTTCTTCTCTTGCATCAATACTGCGCCAAGACCTTGGAGAGAGGCATCACAAAAGACCTCGTACAGCTTGGATTCATCAGGTGGAGTTAGAACTGGAGCAGTGATCAACTTCTCTTTCAAAGTGTTGAAAGCAATATCACACTCCAGAGACCAAACGTACTTGACGTGCTTCTGAAGAAGATTAGAGAGAGGCTTCGCGATCTTAGAAAAGTTTTCAACGAATCTTCGGCAATAGCTTGCGAGACCGAGGAAGCTACAGAGTTGCTTCATGTTCTGAGGAGGTTCCCAATTCACAATTGCAGACACCTTCTCAGGATTCACGGCAATGCCCTTGGCAGAGATGATATGACCAAGATAAAGAACCTCATCGAGCCAACATTCACACTTGGAGAACTTGGCGTAGAACTGATGTTCCCTGAGCTTATCAAGAACCAAACGCAAGTGCTTGGCATGATCTTCCTTATTCTTGGAGAAAACCAAAATGTCGTCGAGATAGACCAAAACGAAGTCATTGGTGTAGGCGTTGAAGATGAAGTTCATCATGCGAGAGAACGTCGGAGGAGCGTTGGCAAGGCCAAAAGACATGACAATGTATTCATATGAACCAAAGCTTGTTCTGAATGCTGTCTTGGGAATATCTTCTTCACGAATGCGAATCTGGTGATAACCCATATGGAGATCAAGCTTGGAGAATACTTGGGCACCTTTGAGTTGTTCGAACAGCTCATTGATGTTGGGAAGTGGGTATTTGTTCTTGATGGTCTTCTTGTTCACTGGATGGTAATCAACACAAAGTCGGTCCGTTCCATCCTTCTTCTTCACAAAAAGAACACCACAACCCCACGGAGAAGAACTAGGCCGGATGAGACCCATTTTCTCTTGCATATCGAGTTGCTTCTTCAGCTCCTTCAACTCTTCAGGTCCGAGCTTGTAAGGACGCTTGCACACAGGTTCCTTGCCGGGCTCAAGATCAATAACGAATTCAACTGGCCGGTGCGGAGGCATTCCTGGAAGCTCTTCTGGAAAGACGTCTTGATATTCGCAAATGACTAGAATTTGAGAGATAGCATCCAATTCACCCTTCTCATTGAGAGAAAACAGACGGATAGTATCATCACGAGCGGCAAAGACAATTACATCATCAGACGAATGAGTCAATTGAATCTGCCTGGCTGCACAATCAAGATGTGCCTTGTGCTTAAAAAGCCAATCCATTCCAAGAATAAGATCAATATCCGAGTTACCAAGAACCACCGGAGAAGAGAGAAACTTGTAATCGCCCAACGTGATAGAGACATCCGGGACGCACTTGTTAGAAGTCATTTGCTTGCCCGGAGACACAATCTTCAATGGAATAGGAATCCTTTTGGTCACAAAATCATGCTTGGCCACAAATGGAGTTGAAATAAAAGAAAGCGATGCACTAGTGTCAAAAGAACTTTTGCAGGAACATCATTAATAGGAAGGTTACCCATGATCACATCTGGTGAGTCCTCTGCCTGAGCTGCATTCAGCAAATTGACCTTGGCATGCTTGGGGTTATGCTTGACCACAGATGTACTTGTCGATCTGATAGGAGGAGGAGGAGGAAGACGCCTCTGGTTGAGACACTTGTTGGCATAGTGACCCTTCTGTTGGCACTTGTTGCACGTGACCTCTGAAAGCGGACGGTGATACGGAGCACTCGATCTTGGAGCTTGAGACGAAGTCTTGCTCTGAAAGCCAGGGTTGGGTGGGTGGCAAGAACCACTGCCACCTTTGCTCTTCTGCTGATACGGCTGACGGAACGGAGGAGGAGGAAGCCAAAACTTCTGCTGCTTGGCCACTTGACTAGAGGAAGAAGGAGTAACATCTCTGACTCGCTTCTTGGAAGCATCACACCTCAACTGAGCAGCCTCTTGCTTCAGTGCCATGTTGTAGAACTCATCGTATCTCAAGGGCTCAAAGAGAACAAGAGCTAGCTGAATTTCTTCTCTGAAACCACCCCTGAACTGGTATATCATGCTCTTCTCATCAGGGACGTCCTGCTTGGCAAAGCGGGCGAGCTTCTGGAACAACTTGTTGTAGTCATAGACAGACAAAGAGCCTTGCTTCAGATTGTGGAATTCCTCACGCTTGCTTTCAACCACGCTCTGCGGAATATGATGAGCTCGGAAATCTCGACGGAAATCATACCAAGTGATAACACGTCCGCCTCTGGAGTCCTTGTACTGCTGGAACCATTCTGCAGCTTGATCTTTGAGTTGGAAGGAAGCGAACTTAACAAAGTCCTCAGGCCTGACGTTACTGCACTCGAAATGCTTGCACAGATCCACAAGCCAATCATCAGCATCGGTTGCCTCAACACAATTGCTGAGAGTCTTTGGCCCGTTAACAAGGAACTGGTTGAGTGTAGCAAAGTGACTCTGATTGCTGCCTTGATTCCCTTGACTGCCTTGATTGCGCTCTTGAAGAATTTGCATGACCAGCTGTGTGTTTGCATTGGTTGCGGCCATCACAGCTTGCCATGCCTCCGGAGGAGGTGGAGGTGGTGGCGGATCAGGATTCGGAGTCATGCGCGTTGGAGGAGCCATCCTGAAGAGGTTGACCACCATTAGCACATTGACAGATAAATATTGAAGTTGAATCCAACGGAATGAAAATTGCAACATATAGTCTTCACATCCGAACAAAATGAACGAATGCATTCCTCTTGAAATGGTCACATATCCATAAATTGAGAAGCCACTTAGAATTTAAGGTAGAGAAATAAATCAACAAGGTACGGATCAAGAACGAATAATAGGTAAGAAATCCCAATCTCAAACCAATATCCGTCGACGAAAAACTAGAGCTACTAGAATTCCCACCTATGAAACTTCCGAACCTTTCCAGTTATGCAATCAGGTGTTGGGGATACAGGGGAAGCATAATATCTCACCCAAACTAGCAATTCCTACATCCAGCTGTATCCATCCTTCAACACATAACCAAGAAACCTTCGGAAACCATCTACCTCAACCTTCTAAAAGCATCCGTTATACAAGTTATGGCGATACTCCCGAACTCCCGCCCCAGTACTGGGTGGCGTCGAGGTTATCTCACCAACAAACTGCATAAAAGAGATTTTCGATGTCGGCGTACTAAACTCAGGTATTCCGGAACTGCAACGATAAAATTATGATGAAAACACCTCAGAGCTCAACTCCCCGGGACACTTCCACTAAACCCCTGATAGGAGGCACCAAGACAATGTTCTCATCATAAAACTATCGGAACGATTCCAAGATACCCGCGTGATCCTAAAAAAAAATTGTGAAATTTGAGAAGAGAAGAGTCAAAACTCTACGTTAGGATGCCTTACCAGAGCGATGAGGAGACTGGGAAGTAAAAAGAATCCCTAAACTCTCCGATATATAATTCCTAAAAGACTCAAAACATTTTTCTAGACACAACTCGGCCGCTAAAAACGATCAAGCAATGGGGCTCCTAAGGTCGGGGAAGGCTCTAATTACCAACTTATAACACCCTCGATGCGACTATAGCTCCCACGTGTTGAGGCACGACTTAGAGATATAATCGCATTGAAGGCATATGTCGCAAGTTAGGCAATCTTCACAAACATCCCATGTAATATAATAATAAAAGGGGAGATAACATAGTTGGCTTACACTCACCACGTCAATCAGGTACATAAATAACATTACATCATCCAAACACTCATGGCCCGACTACGGCGCCAAAATAAAGAGAACCCAACATGCGACAACGGTCCCGTTCACCCCCGACTGGGCACTACTACTGATCGCCGGGAAAGGAAACATAGTATCGTTGAGAGTCTTCGTCGAACTCCCACTTGAGCTCATACACGTCTCCTGGAGCGGAATCATCAGGCCCTGCATCTGGTGTAATAGTAATCTGTGAGCCACAGGGACTCAGCAATCTCGCACCCTCGCGATCAAGACTATTCAAGCTTATAGGTAAGGCAAGGTAAAATATGAGTGGAGCTGCAGCAAGCTACTAGCAAGTATGGTGGCTAACTTATTCGCAAAAGAGAGCGAGAAGAGGAGGCAAAGCACGAGCGAGAAGCTAGAGAACAACCTGCGCAAACATTACTCCAACACCGTGTCCACTTCCCGAACTCCGCCGAGAAGAGGCCATCACGGTAACACACTCAGTTGATTCATTTTAATTAAATTAAGGTTCAAGTTATCTACAACCGGACATTAACAAATTCCCATCTGCCCATAACCGCGGGCACGACTTTCGAAAGTTCAATCCTTGCAGGGGAGTCCCAACTTAGCCCATGACAAGCTCTCACAGTCAACGAAGGAATAGACCTCCTCCCAAGATGTTCCGATCAGACTCGGTATCTTGGTAATTCAAGACACTTCGACAAGTTAAAACAAGACCAACAACACCGCCCGAATGTGCCGACAAATCCCGATAGGAGCTGCACACATATCTCTTTCTCAGGGCACACTCAGATGAACACTACGTACAACTAAAACCAACCCTCAAGTTGCCCCGAGGTGGCGCTGCAAGTGGCTCTATTTGGACCAACACTCAGAGGAGCACTGGCCCGGGGGGGGTTAAAATAAGATGACCCTCGGGCTCCGGAAACCCAAGGGAAAAATAGGCTAGGTGGCAAATGGTAAGACCAATGTTGGGCATTGCTGGAAAAGCTTTAATCAAGGCGAAATATCAAGGGGTTCCCATTATAACCCAACAGCGTAAGGAACGCAAAAATCCGGGAACATAACACCGATATGACGGAAACTAGGGCGGCAAGAGTGGAACAAAACACTAGGCGAGAGGCCGAGCCTTCCACCCTTTACCAAGTATATAGATGCATTAATATAACAAGGCAATATAATGATATCCCAACAAGTAAATAAAAGATGTTCCAACAAGGAACGGCCTCCAATCTTCACCTGCAACTAGCAACGCTCTAAGAGGGGCTGAGCAAAGCGGTAACATAGCCAATCAACAGTTTGCTAGGACAATGGTGGGTTAGAGGTTTGACATGGCAATTTGGGAGGCTTGCAAGCAAGTGGTAGGCATCGTAGCAATGGCATAGCAAAAGAGCGAGCAAACTAGTATAGCAAAGATAGTAGTGATTTCGAGGGTATGATCATCAGTTGTCAGAGTTGACTGGATCCTCGAAAGCAAACTCAACGGGCTCCTCGTTAGCGAACTCGTCTCCCGGCTCTACCCAAACAAGACAAACAAGCAACAAGGATACAATCAACCACATGCAAACTCAAACAACACGATGCAAAGATGATATGCTATGCAGGATGCGACGCGGGATGCAAAATGCAAGATATGACAGGAAATGCATGAACCTGGCCTCAACTAGGAATTCCAAATGTGCCACTGGAAAGATGAGATGAAATCGCTTGAAAACGATATAAAGAACGCCGGAATCGGAGTTACGGTTTGGAAATGGCTAGCGATTCAACAATGACACCGGTCTGTAATTTACAGCAAGTAGGCATCTAAATGCAATGAGATGAACATGCTACAGCACCCAAACATGACAACAAAATACATGGGAGGGATGCACACAAGATCCTTAACAAAAGTATAGCACTGAGCTACGGCCAATTCATCCATTAACAGGTTCAAACAAGCATGGCAAAAATGCAAATGACAAACAGATCTCAGACTTAGTGAAATTAACACTTGTCTGGAATTTCAGATCATATAACCCTCTTCGGAGCAACAAAACAACATGCTACAGGACCTGAATATGACAAATAAAGACATAGCATGGATCTACTCAACAAGCTTAACAAAAGTCCCTTAGTGACCTTGATTCAAAAGGGATCACAAAATATACTAACAAGCACACGAACATAGCAAAAACATAATCAGTTTTCAGACTTAGAGAAAAACTGGGACATGCTGAAACATAACTCACGAAGGCATGTTTACGAGCTCGATGCACTCACCACGGTGCAAGTCATGGTAAGACAAGCATACATCCCTTAAGAAGGCACCAAATTCAAGCTAGACATGGCAAGAACAATGGCATAGCATGCACGGATCAACTACAATAACATCGGCAAAATCGCAAACAAGTTGACGATCTGCCCAGATTCACAACGAAGCAAAAGTAGAGCTCGATTGACTCAAGCTAGGGTGCTCCATAATTTCAAACAAAGACATGGATGGATAGAGCACTACAATATTAACAAAACTCCCTTACTGATCATCCTCAAAAGAGGCACGGATCACTAGGAAACAACATGAACATATGGCATCATGAGATAAACAAACCCAGGACTTAGTGAAATCACTAAGTCCCTGAAAACAGAATTAGCAAGTGCACCACTTTGCAAGCTTGCACAAGTCACCACACACATCCTAAAAATACATGGGTTGCACCTTTGTAAAGATGACAAAACCCTTAACAAAACATATGAAGAACTCACGGGCATATCATGCACACATTAATCATGGCAAAAATGACAAAAGTGCTAAACGGAGTAACAGATCTGACAATTAACTCAAGGAGCCCTCTTCTAACAGCATTTCGGGCATCAAGATCAGCTCAAATGAAAATGATGCAATGGAAGGAAATGATGTACTCTCTGGGATGAACATTTTGATATGCTATATGCCCAAATCGGAGCTACAGATGCAAAGTTACGGGGCCCCGAACAGAGGCACTTGGATCTGCAATTTCGGGAGTTAGCAAAAAAAAACACCTCCTAGGGTTACTGTAGCTGCCTCGGATCTGGATCGGGGCGCGCCTCCCGAGGATCGCCGGATCCTCACCGGAGCTCGCCGGCGGGCTGGTCGGCGACGACGGCGGCTGGGCGGCGCGGCAGGGCAGCGGGGCGGCGCGGTGGCGGCGGAGCGGCGCGGTGGCGGCGCGGGGCGTGGCAGCTTGCTCCGGCGGCCGGCAATGGCGCTCACGGCGGCGCGGCGAGGCAAAGGCGGCCGGCGGCGGCTCGGGAGCTCCTCTCCCTGGAGCCTGGCGCGGAGGGGCGGAGGGGAACGGGCCTCGCGGGCCAGAAGCGGGCCCCGCGGGCCAGCGGCGGAGGGAGGCGACGAAGTGGGCGCGGCGCCACGTGGCTTCGCGAGATTGGCCCGGGCGGATCGGGCGGACACGTCCGGCCGTCCAGATTTTTGTCCGGCGGCTGGAGGAGGAGGGGGACTAGGGTTTGATCCGGAATTTTCGAGGAGGACTTATATATAGGCATAGAGGGAGCTAGGAGAGTCCAAATGAGGTGCGGTTTTCGTCCACGCGATCGTGATCGAACGCTTTAGGACATGGAGCAGAGTTTGGTGGGTTTTGGGCCAAATTGGAGGGGTGTTGGGCTGCAACACACACAAGGCCTTTTCGGTCCCTCGGTTAACCGTTGGAGTATCAAACGAAGTCCAAATGGTACGAAACTTGACAGGCGGTCTACCGGTAGTAAACCAAGGCCGCTTGGCAAGTCTCGGTACAACCCGGAAATGTTTAATCCCCACACACGAAAGAAAGCTAGAAATGACCACCGGAGGGGAACGAAGCGCCGGAATGCAAAACGGACAACGGGGAAAATGCTCGAATGCATGAGACAAACACGTATGCAAATGCAATACACATGATGACATGATATGAGATGCATGACAACGACAACAACACACGGAGGCAAAACCCGAACCCGAGAAAATAAAATAACTTAACGCCGGAAACGGCAAGAGTTGGAGTACAAATAGGGAAAGTTACATCCGAGGTGTTACAACACTCCACCACTACGAAAGGATCTCGTCCCGAGATCTAGGACTGAAAGAACGCCGGGTACTCAGAACGTAGGTGATCCTCACGTTCCCAGGTAGCTTCATGGTCGGAATGGTGTGACCACTTGACTTTGAGGAATTTGATTGACTTGTCGTGAGTCTTGCGTTCAGTCTCTTCAAGAATAGCAACTGGGTGCTCACGATAAGAGAGATCTTCTTGGAGCTCAATGTCCTCGAAGTTGACGTTGCGGTCAGGAGTCTTGAAGCACTTTCGAAGCTGAGAGACATGGAACACATCATGAACATTTGCAAAGTTTGAAGGAAGCTCGAGTTGATAGGCGAGGTCGCCTCTCTTGCTGACGATCTTGAAAGGTCCCACGTATCTGGGGGCAAGCTTCCCTTTGATACCGAAGCGACGAGTACCTTTCATAGGAGAGACACGGAGGTAAACATGATCTCCAATCTCGAAAGCCAAATCATGGTGCTTACTATCATAGTAGCTCTTCTGGCGGGATTGGGCTGCTTTGAGGTTATCACGAATGACTTTGCACATTTCTTCTGCTTCTGTGATTAAGTCATTACCCAAAAGCTGACGTTCACCGGTTTCAGACCAGTTGAGAGGGGTACGGCACTTCCTGCCATGCAGAATTTCAAATGGGGCCTTGCCCGAACTTGCTTGAAAACTGTTGTTGTAGGAGAATTCAGCATAAGGAAGACAATCCTCCCACTTCATGCCGAAGGAGATCACACAAGCCCTAAGCATATCTTCAAGAATCTGGTTGACACGCTCGACTTAATCGCTTGTTTGAGGATGGAAAGTTGTGCTGAAGCGGATGTTAGTGCCCATGGCCTTCTAGAAAGAATCCCAAAACTTCGAGGTAAAGATGTTGCCTCGGTCTGAAGAGATCACTTGAGGAATACCGTGCAGAGAGACAATGCGAGAGGTATAGAGTTCCGCCAATTGAGCTGCAGTGATCGACTCTTTGATAGGCAGAAAGTGAGCCACTTTGGTGAGTTTGTCGATGACAACAAATATAGCATCATTGCCACGCTTGGACTTTGGAAACCCAGTCACGAAATCCATTTCAATGTGGTCAAACTTCCATTCTGGAATGGCAAGAGGTTGGAGGAGACCAGCTGGCCTTTGGTGTTCTGCCTTTACTCTTCTGCAGACATCACATTCATTCACGAATTGAGCGATCTCACGCTTCATTCGAGTCCACCAATAAGCTTGCTTGAGGTCCTGATACATCTTCGTGCTCCCAGGGTGGATGGAGAGGAGAGAATTGTGGGCCTCGTTCATGATCACTTTACGGAGGTCACCTTTGGGTACCACAATTCGATCCTCGAAGAAGAGAGTGTCCTTGTCATCAAGGCGGTAGCACTTGTACTTGGACTGACTCTTGGCAATCCCAATCTTCACCTTTTTCACCATAGCATCAAGAAGCTGGGCTTGGCGAATCTGGTCTTCTAAGGTAGGAGAGACTTGAAGGTTGGCGAGGAAACCTTGAGGAACAACTTGCAGATTAAGCTTGCGGAAAGCTTCACAAAGCTCGTGTTGATAAGGCTTGAGAATAAGACTGTTGCAGTAAGCCTTCCTGCTCAAAGCGTCAGCAATCACATTGGCCTTGCCTGGAGTATACTCAATACTCGGATTATACTCTTGAATCATTTCGACCCATCGAGTTTGCCTGAGGTTGAGATTAGGCTGAGTGAAGATGTACTTGAGACTCTTGTGATCAGTGAAAATGTCCACTTTTCTTCCCAATAGAAGATGTCTCCAAGTCAAAAGAGTATGCACAACTGCTGCCAACTCGAGATCATGAGTGGGGTAGTTCTTCTCATTAGGCTTCAACTGGCGAGATGTATAAGCAACAACTTTCTTCTCTTGCATCAATACTGCGCCAAGACCTTGGAGAGAGGCATCACAAAAGACCTCGTACGGCTTGGATTCATCAGGTGGAGTCAGAACTGGAGCAGTGATCAACTTCTCTTTCAAAGTGTTGAAAGCAATATCGCACTCCGGAGACCAAACGTACTTGACGTGCTTCTGAAGAAGATTAGAGAGAGGCTTCGTGATCTTAGAAAAGTTTTCAACGAATCTTCGGCAATAGCTTGCGAGACCGAGGAAGCTACGGAGTTGCTTCACGTTCTGAGGAGGTTCCCAATTCACAATTGCAGACACCTTCTCAGGATTCACGGCAATGCCCTTGGCAGAGATGATATGACCAAGATAAAGAACCTCATCGAGCCAAAATTCACACTTGGAGAACTTGACGTAGAACTGATGTTCCCTGAGCTTATCAAGAACCAAACGCAAGTGCTTGGCATGATCTTCCTTATTCTTGGAGAAAACCAGAATGTCGTCGAGATAGACCAAAATGAAGTCATTGGTGTAGGCGTTGAAGATGAAGTTCATCATGCGAGAGATCGTCGGAGGAGCGTTGGCAAGGCCAAAAGACATGACAATGTATTCATATGAACCAAAGCTTGTTCTGAATGTTGTCTTGGGAATATCTTCTTCATGAATGCGAATCTGGTGATAACCCATACGGAGATCGAGCTTGGAGAATACTTGGGCACCTTTGAGTTGTTTGAACCAAAGCTTGCACAAGTCACCACACACATCCTAAAAATACATGGGTTGCACCTTTGTAAAGATGACAAAACCCTTAACAAAACATATGAAGAACTCACGGGCATATCATGCACACATTAATCATGGCAAAAATGACAAAAGTGCTAAACGGAGTAACAGATCTGACAATTAACTCAAGTAGCCCTCTTCTAACAGCATTTCGGGTATCAAGATGAGCTCAAATGAAAATGATGCAATGGAATGAAATGATGTACTCTCTGAGATGAACATTCTGATATGCTATATGCCCAAATCGGAGCTACGGATGCAAAGTTACGGGGCCCCGAACAGAGGCACTTGGATCTGCAATTTCGGGAGTTAGCAAAAAAAAACACCTCCTAGGGTTACTGTAGCTGCCTCGGATCTGGATCGGGGCGTGCCTCCCGAGGATCGCCGGATCCTCACCGGAGCTCGCCGGCGGGCTGGTCGGCGACGACGGCGGCTGGGCGGCGCGGCAGGGCAGCGGGGCGGCGGGGCGGCGCGGTGGCG
>NC_041386.1:290289036-290311210 GCF_002162155.2 Triticum dicoccoides
CGGCCGGCAATGGCGCTCACGGCGGCGCGGCGAGGCAAAGGCGGCCGGCGGCGGCTCGGGAGCTCCTCTCCCTGGAGCCTGGCGTGGAGGGGCGGAGGGGAACGGGCCCCGCGGGCCGGCGGCGGCGGGAGGCGACGAAGTGGGCGCGGCGCCACGTGGCTTCGCGAGATTGGCCCGGGCGGACACGTCCGGCCGTCCGGATTTTTGTCCGGCGGCTGGAGGAGGAGGGGGACTAGGGTTTGATCCGGAATTTTCGAGGAGGACCTATATATAGGCATAGAGGGAGCTAGGAGAGTCCAAATGAGGTGCGGTTTTCGGCCACGCGATCGTGATCGAACGCTCTAGGACATGGAGTAGAGTTTGGTGGGTTTTGGGCCAAATTGGAGGGGTGTTGGGATGCAACACACACGAGGCTGTTTCGGTCCCTCGGTTAACCGTTGGAGTATCAAACGAAGTCCAAATGGTACGAAACTTGACAGGCGGTCTACCGGTAGTAAACCAAGGCCGCTTGGCAAGTCTCGGTCCAACCCGGAAATATTTAATCCCCACACATGAAAGAAAGCTAGAAATGACCACCGGAGGGGAACGAAGCGCCGGAATGCAAAACGGACAACGGGGAAAATGCTCGAATGCATGAGACGAACACATATGCAAATGCAATGCACATTATGACATGATATGAGATGCATGACAACGACAACAACACACGGAGGCAAAACCCGAACCCGAGAAAATAAAATAACTTAACGCCGGAAACGGCAAGAGTTGGAGTACAAATAGGGAAAGTTACATCCGGGGTGTTACATCTTCGACGAACCACCGGTAGGATTTGAAAGAACGAGAGAATTGATATCACAACGAATGACGAGAACTCTTGAACGAACCACCGTGAGAATTGAAAAGGAACGAATAAAACGTAAAGAAACACCAGGAAGAATTAGCAAATACACGAAGATGCTTGAGAGAATTTAGATCCATGAGAAGGGATCACAAACTGATTAAAGATCGCTTGAACGATGCACCGGTAAGATTAGAGAACGATAACTGAAGGCTGGGAATGAATAATTATGAGATGATGGGCTCCGGAGAATCAAATTGAGAAGACTCTTGAATTTGCTTCGGATGGGTGAAAAGAATTCTCACAATCAAACAATTATGAGAGGATGACCTCGAATTAGAACCACGATTCTCTGAAAGAACGGATAAGATAAGGAGGTAAAACTCTTCTTCGGTCTTCAAATGTTGAGAATGACGACGAGAAACACCACCAAGAATTGTTGTGACACCGGAATAAAGAAGAATATAAAAGCTGAATCGACGATGAAATGAATTTGAAAGATCTTGGAGAAGGACATTTGACTGATGATAATTCATTCTTACGTCAAACTTTGACAAGAAATTTGAGGATATCTCCGGGAAATAAGAAGAGTCAGGTAAGATCTTGGGAAAAGACCTGTGGGTTAGGGCCCACTCAAAAGAAACACCGTTGAACGATTACCTGAAAAAGGAGAATGCACCGGTTAAATTAAATGGCTTGAATGACATAACATCCTCGAAAGAGCTTGAACGAAAGCAGAGTGGAAAACACAAATCTTCGAGATGTCTTGAGCACTCCGAAACAAATGTATAGCGGAATGTGAATGATTAAGAGGTGCACCGGTATGAGATGGTATTAGAAACAAGGGAAGGATATGATCAACAAGGCTTGAATTGAAACCACCGGAGAAGATAAAAGAAAGAAGAATGATGAACTAGAAGCTCCGTTAGTATCTTCATGAGAATCAACGGATAAGAATATTGATAAAAAGAATGGAGAGACCTCACATCAATAAAAAGATACTTGAATAAGAAATCTGAATCGTTGAAGAAAAAGGGTGGGTGGGCGGGAAAAACAAAGGCAACTTGGAAATGGATGAAACAAACACCGTTGAGAAGACTATGAGTTGAACTTGCGGATGATGAAGTGATCGGATCCACTTGAAGAGAAACACACCGGTTGGAAAGAAATTGAAATGGCAAACTCGATGATCAAGAAGGATTAGTATTCACATAGGAATATGAGAACACCATTTGGGGAAGGTATGGAATCAACACTTGACTTTGAAGCAACTCGAATACCACAACTCACAACACAACAAAGAATTGGCTTGCAGAATAAGCCAGAACAAACATATGACTGAGATTTCGTCCAAAGTTTTCGTGGTGGGGCCTACACGGGCTCGATCGTACAGCACCATCATGTACAAGGCAGTGCACATGACATACGAGGCATCCCCGAGTCGGCATAGCCAAGGACTCTTTAAGACACAACGAGACCACTGTAAAACCGATCGTGAATAGGCGGACCACTAGACGTCGAACCCCAATTTCATATCATACATCTGTCGGAAAGATATCCTAAGAGCTACTTGAATTCCCACTTATAAACTCCCGAAATTTTCCCGGTTATGCAATCAGGTGTTGGGGATACAGGGGAAGCATAATATCTCACCCAAACTAACAAATCCTACATCCAGTTGTATCCATCCTTCAACACATAACCAAGAAACCTTCGGAAATCGTCTACCTCAACCTTCGAAAAGCATCTGTTATACAAGTTATGGTGATACTCCCGAACTCCCGCCCCAATACTGGGTGGCGTCGAGGTTATCTCACCAACGAACTACATAAAAGAGATTTTCGATGTCGGCGTACTAAACTCAGGTATTCCAGAACTGCAACGATAAAATTATGACGACAACACCTTGGAGCTCAACTCCCCGGGACACTTCCACAAAACCCCTGACAGGAGGCACCAAGACAATGTTCTCATCATAAAACCATCAGAACGATTCCAAGATACCCGCGTGATCCTAAAAAAAATTAGTGAAATTTGAGAAGAGAAGAGTCAAAACTCTACGTCAGGATGCCTTACCAGAGCGATGAGGAGACTGGGAAGTAAAAAGAATTCCTAAACTCTCCGATATATAATTCCTAAATGACTCAAAATATTTTTCTAGACACAACTCGGCCGCTAATAACGATCAAGCAATGGGGCTCCTAAGGTCGAGGAAGGCTCTTATTACCAACTTATAACGCCCTCGATGCGGCTATATCTCTCACGTGTCGAAGCACGACTTAGAGGCATAACCGCATTGAAAGCAATGTCGCAAGTGAGGTAATCTTCACACAACCCATGTAATACATAAGGGAAAGAGATACATAGTTGGCTTACAATCGCCACTTCACACAATTACATGAATAAAGCATTACATCAACCAAGTACAATCAGGGCCCGACTACGGAGCCAAAATAAAAGAAGAACCCCAAATGCGACAAGGTCCCCGATCGACCCCAACTGGGCTCCACTACTGATCAACTAGAACAAAAACACCACAAAGGACAGATCTTCATCGAGCTCCTCCTTGAGCTTGGTTGCGTCACCTGCTCTGTTCAACGGCACCTGCAAGCTGGTTTTGGAAGAATCTGTGAGCCACGGGGACTCAGCAATCTCGCACCCTCGCGATCAAGACTATTTAAGCTTATGGGTAAGGTAAAGGTATGAGGTGGAGCTGCAGCAAGCGACTAGCATATATGGTGGCTAACATACGCAAATGAGAGCGAGAAGAGAAGGCAAAGCGTGATCGAGAAACTATGATCAAGAAGTGATCCTAGAACAACCTACGTCAAACATAACTCCAACACCGTGTTCACTTCCCGGACTCCGCCGGAAAGAGACCATCACGGTAACACACGCGGTTGATGTATTTTAATTAAGTTAAGGTTCAAGTTATCTACAACCGGAAATTAACAAATTCCCATCTGCCCATAACCGCGGGCACGGCTTTCGAAAGTTCAAATCCCTGCAGGGGTGTCCCAACTTAGCCCATCACAAGCTCTCACGGTCAACGAAGGAATAGACCTCCTCCCGAGACATTCCGATAAGACTCGGTATCCCGGTTCTACAAGACATTTCGATAGGGTAAAACTAAACCAGCAACACCGCCCGAATGTGCCGACAAATCCCGATAGGAGCTGCACATATCTCTTTCTCAGGGCACACTCAGATGAGCCAGACGTTGGGTAGGCCAGCCCAGAGTTGCCCCTGGTAGCCCCGGACATCGCTCAGTTGGACCAACACTCAGAGGAGCACTGGCCCGGGGGGGTAAAATAATGATGACCCTCAGGAGCGCGACTCTCAAGGGAAAAGAAAAGGCTAGGTGGCAAATGGTAAAACCAATGTTGGGCATTGCTGGAAGAGCTTTACTTAAGGCGAACTGTCAAGGGGTTCCCGTAATAGCCCAACCGCGTGAGGAACGCAAAATCCGTGAACATAACACCGATATGACGGAAACTAGGGCGGCAAGAGTGGAACAAAACACCAGGCATAAGGCCGAGCCTTCCACCCTTTACCAAGTATATAGATGCATTAATTAAATAAGATATAATGTGATATCCCAACAAGTAAACATGTTCCAACAAGGAACAACAACTCCATCTTCCAACAAGGAACAAACTTCGATCTTCACCTGCAACTAACAACGCTATAAGAGGGGCTGAGCAAAGCGGTAACATAGCCAATCAACGGTTTGCTAGGACAAGTTGGGTTAGAGGCTTGGTTCAACAATATGGGAGACATGATAAGCAAGTGGTAGGTATCGCAGCATAGGCATAGCAAAAGAGCGAGCATCTAGCAAAGCAAAGATAGTAGTGATTTCGAGGGTATGATCATCTTGCCTGAAATCCCGCAAGGAAGAAGAACGAGTCCAAGAAGAAGACAAACGGACGTAGACGAACAGTTCCTCACAAGCACGACGTTACCGGAAGCAACCCGAAGAAGCAACACCGGAAAGAAGCAAACAACATAGTAAACAACCACGACATGAACATGGCATGATGCACAATCAAGTATGATGCATGTCCGGTTTAATGAAGCATGGCATGGCAAAAATGCACAAACAATACTACAAATTATGTGGAGCTCAATATGCAACTCCATTGCGTATTGACGAAAAACCACATGTCTTATTTAGTTCTCTCTCGTTTATGTACCCAACGAGATTAAATGTTGTTAGCATGGCAAGAGGTGAAGCAAATGAAAACTACCTATCTAGTCAAGGTTAAATGAGGCCGGAAGCAACGAACAACAATTCCGGAAACTCCTCATGAGCATATTATAGATTTGGTACTGTTCTGCCCTAAACACAATTTTAGAGTTGTTTAACATCCAAAGTAAGGCCACCATGTTAAACTAGGCATTTTTCTACCCCATTTACATATAAAGTTTGTTAGATTTGGAGCTACGGTTGAATAGTTATGAATTAAATCGTTTTAACATGGCATAGGAGTAAATTTAACCAAACATCATTTTAAATATTTTAAACATGGATGAAAAAGACATATTATGAAACTAGATGCAATTCTAAGCATTTTTCATATTAAGTTTACTTTAATATGATGCATCGTTTATGAGTTACAATATGCATGATGTTTAGGGACCTTACTGTGAAAACTGCAGTCTCAGGATAAAAAGCTAAAATCGCAACAGGGAAATAAAAACATGCTGGGCCGAATCCAGTCGCGGGCCTAACAGGAATAGGTGCTAGGAGGGGGATTTCTCACCATGGGCTATGGCTCAGGTCGGTGGAAGAGGCCAATGCAGGACGCAGCAGGCTGAGGCCCACCCGGATGTATGCAGGCCGAGCGATCTGGCACGGGAGGCCGAACGAGGCCAGGTCAACGAAGCCGGCCGGACGCGTCATCTACCTCCTTCGAAAGGAACAGAGGTGAGGCAGAGGGCCATGGCGCGGCGACTTCAGGCGAGGGGACGGCAAGGAGGTGCTGGGACGGCGGGATCTGGCGGGTCTGGGTGCGGGGATGGAGCTCCAGCGGCGCGAGGATGTTCTTCGGCTCGGTGGAGCTGGCCTTGCAGAAGAAACACGGCGGCGCGTGGTGCTCATCGCAGAAGAGGGCGACTGCAGCAAGACAGAGGAACGGACGAAGCTCCTGCAGGGCGGGCGTCCATGGCATCCCTGATGGAGGTGGCCACCGGCGGCAGCACTCCAGCAACGAAGCTTGTCCTTGACGCCGGCGGGGTTGCAGGTGAACTCCTGTACCTGGTACAGGGAGAGAACAAGGGGTGAGGTAGAGAGGAGAGAAGCCAGGGAAGGAAACGGAGAGTGGTAGAGCAGGGAGAGGGGCGACCTGGTCCTGGACGTGGTCGCCGGCAGCCGAGTCGACGGAGGGCGCGGCCTGCAGCGGCCTGCGAGGTCGAGGCCTCGATCCAACCTGGATCGAGCGATGTCTGGTGGTTGGAAGGATGGATGGATCGGGAAGGCAGGGGAGGCCCTGATTGGAGCGACGGGGAAAACGAGGTGGACGAGGGGATCAGGGAGGATCCCGATGTGGGAGTTGGCAAGTGGCCGCGCGAGGAGGAAGGGTGGGACAGCTTTCCTTGATTTTAGGGTTGGACTGATACATATATAGCAGGTGGATATTAGGTTAGGGGCTATCTCGACCCTACGATCGCAAACGGACAATCGTGGATAAAATAGCTAGGGAGTCCAAATAAGAAAACGGTGACGTTTTGTAGATATTTGGGGATGTTTTGGATCCAACGGTGACGACTGCGTGGGTCGGGTCCGGGACAACTTTTCGGACGCGCGCGCGAGGGGATTTGATGCACTGAGCAGAGAGGGTTTCGGACCGTGTGGTCGCATCGGACAACTCCGGAAGCGAAGAGGGGAAGGGGGATGGATTAGGGGGGCTGTGGCGAGACTGCGAGGGGGAGAAGAGAGAGAGAGGGCCCGGCATCTGTTTCCGGAGACCGAAAACGTCCGATGTTAGACCGACTATAATGTCGCTATAGTTAATCGTTGGGGCGTCAAACGAACTCCGATTGTGATGAAACTTGGCAAGCGGTCTACCTACACTATAACAAGACCGCACGCCAACTCTCATCCCATTCTGAGAACATTTTCCGGCCACTTATAAAATAATATTTCGGACATGCCGCAGGCGCGAGCAAGTGTGTCTGGGCTCAGAACGAACAACGGAAGGAACAAGGAGACCGGGACGGATGCAAGTTTTGAAAAACATGATGATGCAATGCACATGATGACATGGCAAGATGCAACACGCAAGCAAATGACATGGCAACGACGGCAAATAACTGGACGACAATTGGCACATCGGTCTCGGGGCGTTACACTGTGTCCTGATAAAGCAGGTTCAGGCTGCTGCAACCATCCATAAGGACTCGAGTGAGGTGAAATCCGTTGATGATTGGGTCTAGGACCAGTGCAGCGAATCCGCCATGACAAATACTAGTGGGATGGTCCCTGCGATCGAAGGTGATAGGGCAGGAGGACCAAGGGTTGAACTTTGGGGCGACTGGCTCCAACGCATATACGTCCTTGAGCGCACGCTTCCGCTCCCTCTTGGGGATGTGGGTTGCGTATATCATGTTCACCGTCTGCACTTGCGGGGGAAACCTCTTCTGTCCTCCAGTGTGCGGCTGCCGGGGCTCCTCCTCGTCATCGCTATGCGGCCCCTTGTCCTTGTTTTCGGCAATTAACTTGCCGGCCTGCTTGAACACCCAACAATCCGTGTTGGTGTGATTGGCTGGCTTGTCTGGGGTGCCGTGTATTTGACACGAGCGATCGAGTATACGGTCCAAGCTGGAGGGGCCCGGCATACTTTGTTTGAATGGCTTTTTCCGCTGACCGGGTTTAGAGCCTTTGAATCCGGCATTGACTATCGTATCCTCAGTATCCCGCTGTTAATGCGGCGCTTATGCTTGTTGCGACGTGACCTGCTATTGCCGTCCTTGGTATCTGAGGTACCATGGTTCTTTGATATGTTATTACTGCGAGCCAGCCAGCTGTCTTCTCCCGCACAAAAGCAGGTCATGAGCGTCGTGAGAGCTGCCATAGATTTCGGCTTTTCCTGACCAAGGTGCCGGGCTAGCCACTCGTCTCGGATGTTGTGCTTGAAAGCCGCTAAGGCCTCCGCATCCGGACAGTCGACGATTTGATTTTTCTTTGTAAGGAACCGAGTCCAGAATTGCCTGGTCGACTCTTCTGGCTGCTAAATTATGTGGCTCAAGTCATCGGCGTCTGGTGGTCGCACATAAGTGCCGTGAAAGTTGTCGAGGAATGCGGCTTCCAGATCTTCCCTACAGCTAATGGAGTCTGCTGGCATGCTGTTAAGCCAATGCCGCGCTGGTCCTTTGAGCTTTAGTGGGAGGTATTTGATGGCGTGTAAGTCATCACCGCGGGCCATGTGGATGTGGAGGATCTATTGTGCCGTTGTATGATTCAATGTTTACAGGTTTGAAACCTTCTAGGAATTGATGTTCCATTACTTCGTCTGTGAAGCATAAGGGGTGTGTGGTGCCTCTGTATTGGGCTATATCTCGACGCAGCTCAAATGGGTCTTGCCCGCTGTGTTTGGCCCGGCCAGATTTGCTTTTACTGTATCCGGCGTGACGTTTGTCATCTCGCAGAGTGGTGCGCCCTCGTGATCTATAGATCGATCTTGAATGCTTTGCCTTGTCCTCCAATATGTCTCGCAAGTCTGGCGTATCTCCCCATGCCTTTTTATTTGAATGGCGTTGGGGTGGAGGCTGAGCTTTTGGCTGGAATGCCTCTCTATCGCGGCCACGAGGTGGCCGATCCGCCATATCATACGCTTCTTCCTCCAGTCAGGGTAGTAACCTGCGCCTTGGGTAACCCTTGGAGGGGCGCTCGAGTTTATATTCCTCGGCCACGAGGACTTCGGTCCATTTGTTAGCTAGCAGATCTTTGATCAGCTTGAAGCTGCTGCTGCTTTTTCTTCAGGCTATTTGCCGTGGCCATAAGCCGGCGCTTGAAGCGCTCTTGTTCGACGGGATCCTCTGGGACGGCGAATTCATCGTCGCCGAGGCTTGCCTCGTCTTCGGAGGGGGGGGATGTAATTTTCATCCTCCTGCTCTGCATCTGCCGCTCTCTCAGGAGACCTAGCTCCTTCATCCTCCTGCTCTAAATCTTGCTGGAGGGGATTGTTGTTGTCTTCGGCACTATTCGGAGTATTATTATCTCCTGTGCTGGTATCACCACTTTTGCTTTGGCGGGACTTAGAGCGGCGCCGCTGACGTCGGCGCTTGGGTTGCTTCTTGGAGGGGTCATCCTCCGCTATCTCGTCGCCATTGCCTTCGTTGGGTGTATCCACCATGTATATGTCATATGATGAGGTGGCTTCCCAGTGCCCTATAGGTGCTGGTTCATGTTCGTCTCCTACATCGTCGTCCATACCATCGATTTCTTCGGAGTCGAAGTCGAGCATGTCGGTTAAATCATCGACAGTGGCTACGAAGTGGGTGGTGGGTGGGCGTCGAATTTCTTCGTCGTCCGCATCCCAATCCTGTTGGCCATAATCCGGCCAGGGCTCTCCTGACGAAGAGAGAGATCTTAGTGAATTTAGAATGTCGCCGAAGGGCGAGTGCTGAAAGATATCCGCGGTGGTGAATTCCATGATTAGCGCCCAATCGGATTCGATTGGCAGGGGCGCGGGCGGTTCGGAGTCAGAAAGAGAGTCCGGCACCTTGGAGTCACGGGCTGCGCAGAGGATTATGCTGGTGTTTGGCTCGATCGCCGTTGAGACTGCAGCCCCTAAGGCGGTGTCTAACAACCCGTCCTCAATTGGCGCAGTTGGCTTCGAGCTAAGGGTCGGAGCTGATGCGGGCGCGGCCTCTGGGGTACTATTCGGCGGCAGAGCTAGGTCATACCCATCGCGAGAGTGCGGCGCGCCCAGCTGTGGCTCGAATCCGTCGAAGATCAAGTCTCCACGGATGTCGGCCGTGGAGTTCAAACTTCCAAATCTGACCTGACGGCCAGGGGCGTAGCTTTCAATCTGCTCCAGATGGCCAAGCGAATTAGCCTGCAGTGCAAAGCCGCCGAATACGAAGATCTGTTCGGGGAGAAAAGTCTCACCCTAGACCGCATCGCCATCGATGATAGTAGGAGCCATCAAGCCTAACGGCGACGACACAGAGGAACTCTCAATGAAAGCACCAATGTCGGTGTCAAAACTGGCGGATCTCGGGTAGGGGGTCCCAAACTGTGCGTCTAGGCCGGATGGTAACAGGAGGCAGGGGACACGAAGTTTTACCCAGGTTCGGGCCCTCTTGATGGAGGTAAAACCCTACGTCCTGCATGATTAATATTGATGATATGAGTAGTACAAGAGTAGATCTACCACGAGATCAGAGAGGCTAAACCCTAGAAGCTAGCCTATGGTATGATTGTTCTTATCCTACGAACTAAAACCCTTCGGTTTATATAGACACCAGAGAGGGTTATGGTTACACAAGGTCGGTTACAAAGGAGGAGATATCCATATACGTATTGCCTAGCTTGCCTTCCATGCCAAGTAGAGTCCCATCCAGACACGAGACGAAGTCTTCAATCTTGTATCTTCATAGTCTAACAGTCCGGCCAATGGAGATAGTCCGGCTATCCGGAGACCCCCTAATCCAGGACTCCCTTAGCCACCTTGGGGCAACTTCAGGATTGGTTTTACTCGTAGGATGTCTCATCCGGTGTGCCCTGAGAACAAGATACGTGCGACTCCTATCGGGATTTGTTGGCACATCGGGTGGCTTTGCTGGTCTTGTTTTACCATTGTCGAAATGTCTTGTAATCAGGATTCCGAGTCTGATCGGGTCGTCCTGGGAGAAGGAATATCCTTCGTTGACCGTGAGAGCTTGTGATGGGCTAAGTTGGGACACCCCTGCAGGGTTTTGAACTTTCGAAAGCCGTGCCCGCGGTTATGGGTAGATGGGAATTTGCTAATATCTGGTTGTAGAGAACTTGAAACTTAACTTAATTAAAATGAATCAACAGCGTGTGTAGCCGTGATGGTCTCTTTTGGGCGAAGTCCGGGAAGAGAACGCGGTCTCGTGTTATGTTTGAACGTAAGTACTTTCAGGATCACTTCTTGATCTTTATAGCTTTTCAACCGTGCTTGGCTTCTCTTCTCGCTCTCATTTGCGTAAGTTAGCCACCATATGTGCTAGTGCTTGCTGCAGCTCCACCTCACTACATTTTCCTACCCATAAGCTTAAATAGTCTTGATCGCGAGGGTGTGAGATTGCTGAGTCCCCATGACTCACAGATTACTTCCAAAACCAGATGCAAGTGCCGATGATGCCAGTACAGGGGATGCGACCGAACTCAAGAGGGAGTTTGACGAGGATTCAGGACGTTACTATGTTTCCTTTCCAGACGATCAGTAGTGGAGCCCAGTTGGGGCGGTCGGGGATCTTATGCATTTGGGGTTTTCTTTATTTTGGTTCCGTAGTCGGACCTTGTTTGTATTCTGGATGATATAATATTATATTTATGTATTGTGTGAAGTGGCGATTGTAAGCCAACTCTGTATCTCTTTCTTATTCAGTACATGGGATGTGTAAATATTACCCCCCTTGCGACATGCCTACTATGCGGCTATGCCTCTAAGTCATGCTCCGACACGTGGGAGATATAGCCGCATCATGGGTGTTACACCCTAATATGCATAATATTCCACCAACCAAATTGATTGCATTCATATCCCACATTTAGACATAAGTAAACATAGATATAGTTAAGTATACTCAGGCATAGATAATAAGCATACACAAGCATAGTTCAACATCATTAAGCATACTTAAGCACATTCATAATTAAGACACTACTTAGCCATACATAGTTCAATCCCACATCTCATCTGCCGGCACGATTGTGAAGCTTCTCCGGGTACTCAGTGTACGCGGCATGCGCCACCCTGCGAGAATACTTCTGCCTGAAGGAGCCAACGACTCGTCCTCTTACATGCGCGAGAACAGTTTCATACGCGTCATGAAGTTTTTAGCTGCAAAATGGGCATCAAAAGCCCCAATTCCAGGTCCTAGGACGCTTGTTATGCATTCCCGCATAAAGCTCCCTGAGGATTTGCCTCTTGTACCTCCTCTGGCCATCTTCATCCTCGTTGTCGATGTCGTCAGATAGCACCTATACATATAGTAAAACAATGTGGAGCCAAATTTGGAATACAAACTAATCTCTAGCGAACATTTCGTAGTTGCCAAAATTTGGCATCAAATCAATTTTTACATGCCGTAAAGTAAGATTAGAATTTATGGCCATTTTTAAAGACATATCCAAAGATTATGGTTAAACTTTTAAGCACAATCATCTATGTACATACCAATCTTGAAAAATGGCACAAACATATATGTAGGACATTAAAATCAATTGTCAAGACCTAGCTAGGAATTATTAGCACGAACACTAACCCTAGTCGGATTATTAGCAGAAATCATTTGTAGAGACGAGAAAACTAATCACTTATCATTTGTACCATTCAAACAATCAATAGACTACACTGATCTAACAAAACTTACTCAGAATTCTTGGATTGAGAGAACATAGCCATAGGATTTCTATTCCAAAAAGGGCAGGCACGAGTTACCAGAGAAACCCTAGGATATATTTGACATATAAATGGGTATAGATGACTAACGGGTTCCCCGCCGTCGCTGGAGTGGTCGTCGGAGACGTCGCCGGAGTCGGTGTGGACCTCCGACTCCAGCTTTGGAAGCACAACACTGTCGACATGTCAAGGTCCAGTGAGACCTCATCGGTGGCGACGACAACTTCTGTCTCCATCTTCACGCCGTGCTCCAGTGCTTCAGCAGCCCCGGCGTCACCACTCCCTCTGATGGGGCGCTTCAGCGGCGTCCTCATAAACTGATGGCGGTGAGGACTGAGAGCGACGTCGAGGATGCAGACGGAGAGAGAGGGTTGTGTGTGTGGCGAGGATGGGGGGTGCGGTCGCCAATTATAACCAGCGGCTCAGGCGCACATTAATATGGAGCGGTGGGAGAGAGGTGGGCAGCGGTCAAACCGCTGGCTCGCCTTCTTGTGAGCCTGTGCAGCGAACTGCTGGCATGCCTACCGTCAGTTCACACACAGCTACTCGCATGCCTCCCGATGACACTATGCAGCGAGCATGCCTCCCGTCAATTCACACACCTACACACAGGCCTTCCGGTCTACCTGCGCGGCAGACTGCTTGCATGTGTCCCATCAACTCACCCTGGTCGCACGGCACATGGGATGCATGGTGGCACGTATATTGTTTTTCTAGAAAATCGATCAATGTACTAAAACATCTTAATGATCTCTGTTTTTTTCTAAATTTAACACGTCCCTCCTTTGGTCACATATGTTCACCGCAAAAAAATTTAACATGCCTCGTAGTTGCGGTGGATACGCGGTGTGTGTGTGTGTGCGCGCGTCTCGGGGGGTGTGGCAGTACACTATGAGTCGTAAGCCATCGTGTGGGATTGACCTTTCTGTGAGGCAGGTGCCACATCAAAGTCATGAATTCGTCATTTAAAACATTACACAACCCTTTCATTCATACATGTTTGGGCCACATGCAGTCAGTGGTTGTCCTAAACGACACTCACTTGCGTGTGATGCTTTCTGTGGGATCGTGAGGTCGTCGTCCGTCACTTTGACCTACAGCCGATATAGAGGTTAATTTGATCAACAAGGTTTGTTTTTTGTTTGTGTTGCGGTAGGAGTATATAGTACGCATCGAAGAGGTGGGAGGGGACCGGCATATATATTACATACGCATCCATGAACACACCTCACTCATTGTGGGGACTTTTTGGTTTCCAAGGCACGTGCCACAACAAAGTTGTGCGTTGGCAATATTCAAACATCACACAACACCTCTTTGGGCCACATGCATGCAGGCGGTGGTTATCCTAGGAGACTCACGTGTGACGTATCCATCTGTGGGCCCATGAGGTCCTTGTCCATGCATGCATTACTTTGACGTACATCGGGAGAGGTTAATTATTTTGACCATCAGGGAGAATTCTTTTTGGTTTGTATTATGGTAGGAGCATGTAGTACGCGTTGAAGAGGGGGAAGGGGACTACCATATACTACGCTTCATGAACTCACTCTGTGCGGGGACTTTACGGTTTTCAAGGCATGTGCCACATCAAAGTTGTGCATTTTGGGTATTCAAACATCACAATCACACACACACACACACCTCCATACATAAGTTTGGCCGACATGCAAAGCGATGGCGGTTGTCCTCTGGCACCCACTCACGTGGTTATCAGTGATATAGATGCTTCCCATCTGTGGGCCCTCTTGGTCCATCACTACTTTGATCAACAGCGAGAGAGGTTAATTTTACTTAGGAGGGGATTATTTTTGTTTGTATTACCGTATATATAGGTCATGCTCTGGGTGACATGATATAGTTTGAGCGCATGCTTGTCTACGCATGAATCCCTCCCACCGGGTCGAAGTGGGCGGCGGGGGGAGGGGCGGCACATGACATGTCATGAACAGATCTCACTCTGTGTGGGGACTATATGATTTTTGAGGCAGGCGCCACATCAATGTTGTGCATGGCATCAAACATGCACGCATTACCTCCATGAAGTGGTTGTATTTGAGTAGTACTCTCCTCACATGGTAATCGGCGGCAAGCCGATATATTCGTGGGCCTTCGTGGACATCCATGATCACTTTGACTGACAATGATATAGGTTACCATGGTAGATTCTTCTTCTTTGGTTCGTGTTATCATAGTAGGTCATGGTGAGATTCCAGAGCTAAGTTTGAGTGCATGCGTACATACGCATGAATCCCCCTCACCGGCTCGAAGTGTGGTGTGACATACATATATACATCACGTCGTCAACTTAACCTCGCTTTGTGTGGGAATTTCTGGTTCCAAAGCACGGTGCCACATCAAAGTTCTGCATTTGGTATTCAAACATCAACACTCCATACATATGTTTGGGCCACATGCAGGCAGTGGTTGTCTTTGGCACTACCTGCATAATTATTGGTGAGCTAGCCCATCTGTGGGGTTGCATGGCCGTCCATCACTTTGACAAACAACAAGAGAGGTTGTACTACAAAGGTGTATTCTTCTTGGTCCATTTTATAGTACATCTTCGTGAGATGCCCTCTCCCGCCGACTCAATGTGTGTGTGTGTCTGTGAGAGAGAGGGGGGGCTACTTTGCACTTTGCTGAACCTCCTTGGGGTCAGGGATGTCTGGTTAATTTGCGAGGTACATGACGTGCCACATTAAAGTTGTGAATTGGGTATTTAAATATCACACCACCCTTTGCATACATATAGTTGGGCTACCCGCGGGTGGTTCGTATGTGGTCTCACACCATCTCGTGTGAGAAGCACACATTTGTGGGCCCGTACACGGTCCACCTTTCACTGGAAATGAAAGGGGGTGGGGTTTGACCATGATGGACTCATATAGGTTTAGTGTTATTATGGTAGGGTGATATGTTAGACCTAGCTATTTGGGGGCATGCGTTCATAGCTAGGATTCCCCTTCCGCCGACATGAAGGGGGGAGGGGGACAAGCAATATTGTGCGCTTTGTGAGATAGGTGCCACATCAAAGTTGTGCATTTGGTATTTCAACATCAAACCACCCTTTTCATACATATTTTTGGTCCACATGCAAGTGTGTTCGTGTTCTGACCCTTTCCTGTGTTATTTTCTCCATATATATAAACATTAGACAAATCGGGTGACGCAACAGACATGGTTCACTCACACTACCTGTAACACCCCGAGAATCATGCTACAGTAACTCCTCACTAATGATGCCAAGTCATCATTATTATGCCCTAAGAAAAACATTTAAGAAATATTTCAGTCTCAGGTTCAAATTTTAAAATAAAGTCAAAATAATAATTATCCAAACATAAAAACTAAAGTGTTCATAATATTGCAAAAATCCCAAAGATACTATAAAAATAAAACCAACATTATCTGAGACACCAAAATGCCCCTAGATATTTTTGAATGACCCAACAACACCCTTCCAAGCACGTTTAATTTAAACCAAAAATCAAATGTTTTGAAATGGAGTTCAAACTTTTTGTGGAAGTGTCGATTAATGCAGTCTAAATTATGTGGCTACTTGCTTGTTTTAGAAAAGTCAATTGGTACTAAATAAGAATGCAAAACAGAAAATAAATAAATAGGAACAGAAAGTAAAAGCAAAGAAAACAACAGGCCTAATCTACTAGGCCACTTGGCCCATCTAACAGAAACTGGTCCAGCCACCCCCTCGTCCCCTTCCTCTTGCTACAGGAGACAGGGGGCCGTGGCGGCCATCCGCCGGTCGTGGCCGTGCGGCCATCCGCCCCCTTGCCTCGCCTATAAGCCTCGGCGCCCTCACCCAAACCCTAGGACGCCCCCTGCCTCTCCCACTTCTTCCCCTCGTTCGCCCTTTCCCTCACTGCTTCTCTTGCCCGTGTGTGCTCGTCAATGCCTTCCCGTCGTTGAAGCGGCCATCGGCGACCGTTCTTCGCACGGAGTAGTCCAGGAGGACCTCCACCGTCGACTTCGTCCATTTGGAGCATCAAATCGAGAGGAACCGGCCCGCGCGCTCGCCATCGAGCTCCTATTGACCACGTACATCGCCGGCCGCCATCGTCGATTGCCTCGTCTCCGGTCCACCTCCGGCCTCACCGTCGCTTCCGTTGGAACCGTTGTGAGCTTCTCTTCCGAAACCCCCTCTCCTCCTCTCGATTTCGTCGTCGTAGCCGCCGTCCCCGACTCATACGAGCTCTCGCGTACGTGTACGCATACGTGCGGCTCCTGCCCATGGCCACGCCCACTCGCTGCTGCAGCACGTTTGGGCCGCGCCCATCCTGGCCACACGCACGCGCCCGCCGCCGCTCGGCCGCTCGCGTGCGGCTCTAGGCTCGCTACTATGCTGCGTTCTACTACTGTCGTCTGCTAGCTCCTGTTGCTGCTCAGGCCGCTGCGCTGCTACTTTGCTGGCTGCTGCCGCTGATTAGCCACAACTGCTTCTGCTCAACCCTGCTGCTGCTCAAACTTGCTGCTGTGCTACCATGCTGCTGCATGCAGCTGGCCATGGCAAGGCCATGGCCGGGTGTGCCTCTATGTGTGTGTGTGAGTTGTGTGGGTTAATTCGAGTAGGATTAGTTTAGTGCTAGATTAGTATACTAACAAATGACATGTAGGTCCCCTTAAATTAGATTAAATAAATCATTTTAAATATTCAATAAAATTCTGGCATGTGGGACCCTGGCACTGTTCACTTTGACCAGTCAAATTGACTCGGTCAATTCGGATTAATTAAATATAATAATTCCAGAAATTCTTGAATATTGATAAAACTTTGGAAAATCATATAAAATAATCCGTAGCTCGGATGAAAATACTTTGTACATGAAAGTTGCTCAGAACGACGAGACGGATCCGAATACGCTCTCCGTTCATCTATCATGTGTCCCTATCTTAGCGAATATGCAACATTTCCCCTTCGGTTCATATGTCCGAAAATGCCAAACTTCGAGAAAGCATTCCCGGATGTTATCCCCTTTGTCGGTATCATATAACACTGTGTTAGAACACCCCTAGCACCGCTTATTGTCTTGTCATGCATCTGTTTGCTTGTATTTACTGTTTATTCCCCCTCTCCTCTTCGGTAGACCCCGAGACCGCTGCTGATGCCCCTGTGATCGACTACATCAACGACGACACTTCTTCTTTTCAGCAGAGCTTCCAGGCAAGCAAACCCCCCTTGAGCATTCTGATATCTCCCATTTCTTTCCCTCTCATGCTTGCATTAGATCTGCTACTGCTTTATGTATGATCCTACTCTGATGCATAGCCTATTTTTGTTACCTGTTTTCATACCTTACTGCTTAGTATAGGTTGGTTAGAGATCCATCAGTGACCCCCACCTTGTCCCAGTTGCCTGGCTTTATGTTCGATGACTCGATCAACGTGATCGACGTCCAGGCCCCGACACCGCACATCACCCCCTAGTTGTACGACACTACAGAGTTACTATCGAGTGCCGAGGGTGAACCTCATACATCACTCCTGATGAGATCTCTGTAGTGTAGCTATTCGGTCGTGATCATCGAGGGTGATTTCCTCCTTAACCACTTCCTTTACGGCTCTGTCGTGCAACCCTCAAGTGTGAACCTCGAGGGTGGATCCTCTTACGTTCACCTTGATGACAACATCGAGTGGAATTCACCGGGGGTGATTCCTCGGGTTTTCCCCTTGGTGTTAGACACACAGTTACTATGGTTACTATGACTTTGCACTAAGCCATGTTACTAAAGATGGGTCGGCCCTGAGGGGTACCCGCGCGAGCTTAATAGCGAGTGATGTGGAGTCGGGTTGACCTAGAAGGTGCCCGCGAGATACTTACGAGGAGTGGCTGGGCATTCTTAGCCCTTGCCGCAAGTACTCGAGATGGGGCGACGGGGTCACATCGATCGTGAGTCTCTGCTCGTTACCGCGTGCTCCTAATCCACTACGATTTGGATATTTGATCTGAGGGGCCTCTGGCCTGATAGCACTAACCATCACGTGGGCATAGTATGGGCGTTCTGCGTCGTATACATCAGCCGAAGCTTAATAGACGTCAGCGACTGAGCGGCGCGCGCCGGGTTGGACTGCGTAAGCTCCTGCCTTGTTGAAGGAGGTAGCTAGGTCTGCTCACTGGCCGCGTACGCAACGTGCAGGAGTTCCCGGGGAGATGGCCCATGACCCCTGAGGGCATAGGCTTAGTCCGGCGTGCTGACCTCTCTATTAAGCCTAGGTCGGCTTGCGGCATATTGTTTGGCCGAGGCCGGGCATGACCCAGGAAAGTGTGTTCGGCCGGAGTTAATCGAGCGTGGTGGGTAAGTTGGTGCACCCCTGCAGGAAAGAAAACATCTATCGATAGCCTGTCCTACGGTAACGGACACTTGGAGTTGTATCCCAATCGATACAACTAGAACTGGATACATGTGATGAGAAATGGATTGTGATGAGAAATGGATAGTATGGCTCTGGGATTGCTTTCTCGCAGGGAGTCAAGAAAGGATCTCTGGCCGAGGTTGATAACACTTCTACTACTTTACTTCATGTTACTCTACTCCCTCCTATTGCTGCAAGATGGTGGGTTCCAAAAGATGCTAGTCTTCGATAGGCTAGGCTTTCCCCTTCTTTCTGGCATTCTACAGTTTAGTCCACAGATACATCCCATTTCCTTTGATACAGATGCATACTTAGTTTAGATCTGATGTAAGTCTTGCGAGTACTTAGGATGAGTACTCACGGTTGCTTTGCTACCCCTTTTTCTCCCATACCCGATTGTTGTGACCAGATGATGGATTCCAGGAGCCAGACGACGCCACTGATGACTGCTACTACCCCGAGGGTGCCTACTACTACGTGGAGACCGCAGACGACTAGGAGTAGTTAGGAGTCTCCCAGGCAGGAGGCCTTGCCTTTTCGATCGATGATGCTTTTGTGCTAGCCTTTTTAAGGCAAACTTGTTTAACTCATGTATGTACTCAGATATTGATGCTTCCGCTGACTCTTGTGTATTCGAGCTTATGTATTCGAGCCCTCAAGGCCCCTGGCTTGTAATATAAAGCTTGTATTATTTTAATTTGTGTCTAGAGTTGTGTTGTGATATCTTCCCGTGAGTCCTTGATCTTGATCGTACACATTTGCGTGTATGATTAGTGTACGGTCAAATCGGGGGCGTCACACTACCCGTGTGCCACGCTCGTGCCCATGTCACTCACATCAGCACAGTACAATGGGCTCCACAAGGCTTCCCTCGCAATCTCAACAATATCTACCCTCCTATAGGGTTTTTCTGTTTGATAATACACGGTTATTATGTTTCGACCGTGTGTGATGTTTGTTGTTCCTGCTCCCACCTGCATCCCTCGAAAATATCTACCTGGCTGGAGGGTTTCTCTATTTGATAACACATGGTTGTATTTTGGGACCGTGTGCGATGCATCATCCAAATTTTCAGTAGCCCTGGCATCTTACTCCCGCATAGTAAAATTTTCAGTAGTCGCGTCACTTCCTCAAACACCACCCCGCCTCCACACACACCTCAAAAACTCCGCGCACGCGCACACACACACATCCACCACCACCACAACCCCTCTCTCGCTCGAAACCCTAGCAAGGTCACCACCGCCACCGCCACAAGATCTCCATTTTCAGCATTTGCTGGTTTGCCCGTGCAGCTTACCGTCTGAACTCCATACCCTAGCCGCCCTGAGTTTTTTAGATGATGCCTGCCAAATGCCCCCTTTCCCATAGATTCCCATCCTCATCCACATCCACATCCCCCACTGTAGATCATCGCAGTCTAAGCCCAGCTACATTCCCGTGGAGCTTGACGAGCGACTGGCCCAAAAGAGGTGTATCGTGCCTCTTCATATGACGTCGCCGAGGTGGCCACCGAGGAAGCTGACGACCATTACTGGCCACAGGCTCTCAATTAGCAGGCTAGAGTATGTTGGTACGTCGCGGATGCCGGCAACGACATCGAGGTCATCGATAGAGACAGCTTGACGCGGGCTATGTCATAGGTTAAGCGGCCCACCCCCAACCCTCGGGTTCAACTGTCGTCGATCACATCCATAGCCCCGTGATAACCCACAAGTATAGGGGATCGCAACAGTTTTCAACAGTAGAGTATTCAACCCAAATTTATTGATTCGACACAAGGCGAGCCAAAGAATATTCTCAAGTATTAGCAGTTGAGTTGTCAATTCAACCACACCTGAAAGACTTAATATCTGCAGCAAAGTATTTAGAAGCAATGTAGTATGGAAGTAAAGATAACGGTGGCAAAATTAATAGTAGCAGTTTCGTAGCAATCGTAATAGTGGCAACACAAAAGTAACTTAGCAAAGATGAAAAGCTCGTAGGCAATGGATCAATGATGGATAATTATGTCGGATGGCATTCATCATGCAATAGTTATAACGTAGGGTGACACAGAACTAGCTCCAATTCATCAATATAATGTAGGCATGTATTCCGAATATAGTCATACGTGCTTATGGAAAAGAACTTGCATGACATCTTTTGTCCTACCCTCCCGTGTCAGCGGGCTCCTAATGGAAACTAAGGGATATTAAGGACTCCTTTTAATAGAGAACCGGACCAAAGCATTAGCACTTAGTGAATACATGAACTCCTCAAACTACGGTCATCACCAGGAAGTGTCCTCACTATTGTCACTCCGGGGTTGCCGGATCATAACACGTAGTAGGTGACTATGTAGAACCAAATATATTGATGAAAACATAATAGGTTCAGATCTGGAATCATGGCACTCGGGCCCTAGTGAAAAGCATTAAGCATAGCGAAGTCATAGGAACATCAATCTCGGAACATAGTGGATACTAGGGATCAAACCCTAACAAAACTAACTTGATTACATGATAAATCTCATCCAACCCATCACCGTCCAGCAAGCCTACGATGGAATTACAAACGCACGACAGTGAGCGTCAAGAAATTGGTGATGGAGGGAGGTTGGTGATGATGATGATGGTGATGATTTCCCTCTCCGTGGCCTCCCGATGAAGAATAGGGGTTGACTGTGACGCCCTGAGACCGATGCGCTAGGTGTCTTCCAGTTATTCGCCGTCGTTGCCATGTCATTTGTTTGCGTGTTGCACTTTGCCATGTCATCATGTGCATTTCATCTGCATGTTTTTCAAAACTTGCATCCGATCTTCTTATCCGTTCTCCGTTTCAGAATCCGACAGTCTCACACACGCACCCGCTGCACCTCCCAGATCTTGTTTCCTGAGAGGGAGAAAAACTTTCTCGGAATGGGCCGAGAGTTGATGCGTGTTCTTGGTATATCACCGGTAGACCGCCTATCAAATTTCATTCCATTTGGAGGTCGTTTGATGCCCCAACAGTTAACCACCTTAACCACCGGACCCCTCTCTCTTTGCAGCCCAGCACCTCTCCACACCAGCACACTAGCCCATCTAACTCCCCTCCATGTTCTTCGCCATCGGATCATGATCATGTGGGCGAAAACGGCTCCTCAATAGCCCTCTCCTAGCTCCCTCTGTCTATAAAAACGCCCCCTTCCAATTTCGAAACCGTAAGTCCCCCTAGCCTCCCCCTACCTCGGGGCTGCGCCGCCACCTCCCCCTCCAGATCTAGCACGCCTCCACCCGCACCTCGCCACATGGCGCCAGCCCAGTGGCTAGCACCACCGCCCCGTCCAATCGTGCTTCGCCACGTGCGCCATGCGCCCACTTCACCGGTGGCCCGCCCCTGGGCCGAA
>NC_041386.1:290311926-290376788 GCF_002162155.2 Triticum dicoccoides
ATCTCTGCTCCGCCGCCTCGGCTCCTCCACCGAGCCCCGTCGGCCTCCAGCCCCGCCGCCGCAGGCTAATGCGCGCGCCGCCCTTCTTCCCCGCGCCGCTCCAGCCTCGCCGCTGCCTCGCGCCCTGGCTGCTGCCGCCTCGCTTCTCGCTGCCTAGACGCCTCCTCGTAGTGGGCCCCCGCCTCCCGCCAAATCCGGGTAGGTGCGCCAAGATCCGCTCCGTCCTTGAGCCGGCGCCTTCCTCCGCCGCGTCTCTGGCCCTCTCTGTCGCCGGAACCGCCGCCAGGACCCCATCGACCCGGATCCACCTCCTCCCCGTCCATCGATCCAAACACCACGATGTCCCGAATCACACCATCCAGTTTTCTGCGAGGTGGAAAAAAATTACCAAGTCCATGTTTTCCAGCATTATATGCGCAAGTTTGTGAGGTCATAACTTTGTGCATGTTGATCCGAATGGAGTGTATGATATGTGAAAATGTTCATCTCTTGATGCTCTACATGATGGGTTCATTTGCGTTCATGTTACTGCTTATCTTTATGCCTTAATCGTTGTTGCAAAAGTGCTAAATGATGTTAGCTGTTAGAAGTTATCATAACTTCCTGATTTGTCGTTTTCATAGCATTTTGAGTGATTATCTTTTGAGCATCATGTCAGCATGTTTTAGGAGCATTTTCATGCCATCTTTACAGTGGTGCAATCCATGCATTTTTATGTTACCTGTGGTGACTATCATAAGACTGCAAAGTAGGGTACTTGTTGTTGCTGATTTCAGTGACTTAGTGTTTTCTGCTAAGTATGAACCTGCCATGAGTAGCTGCACTAATATACCTTCTTGTTCTTGGTTACATTCTCTTGCCATGATAGGCTTTATGTTTAGTTAACCAAGCTTGCAAATATGTCTACTTGTCATTGTTTCTGCCATGTCCAGTACATTTCATAAGTCTGTGAATCTATTATCGTTTGCCATCTTGCCATGATGTTTTGAGCATGTTCTAGTGGCTTGTAGCAGTAGTTCAATGATCATGTTTTGTAGTGCTTGACATGTACATGCTTTCCATGACCTTGTATGCCATGATTTGTTCCTGTAGCATATACTCTTGTTATCTCAAAGTATGCCTCATGAATCTATTTTTCACCAAATCTGAGAATCCGTTATAACTTGCAATCTTGTCTAGATTAGTAATCATGTTTTGCCATGCTTAACCTATACTTTAATGTCATGCTTTTGGTTGCTATGATCTTGCACTGTAGCATGTTTGTTTCATGCCTCCAATATGTCAACATGTTATTCCTGCTCACAGGTATGCCCTGTTTTTCACTAAGTCATAATCTGTGTTACAAAGTTGCTTTTTGCATTGATCATCATGGATTAATCCTGACGCCTATGAACCAGAACCTTGATGTTATTTGAAGAATGTAATCTGTACTTTGAGTGCATATCAAGATTGTGTCCATATGTTTCCTGTAGCATGTTGTTTCCTTGATTGCAAAGTGCTTAGTTATTGTATTGGGCAGATTGTGTTTAAAACTTGTATTGACTGTATGTGTTGAACCGTGGCTCTGTTTGGAGCATGCTCTACATGAAACTTGCTTGATTTTGCATGTAATTTCATATTGACTTGTTGCATCCTTGGTTTGAGCATGTGTGCTTGATGTTTGAATGCATTTTGCAGCAATGCCATGTTTAACTTGTTTTGCTCATATCTTCTAGACCGTAGCTCCGAATTAAATGAACCTTATATGTAACTTGACTAGAAAGACGCGTAGATCATCACGGTGCACTTTAACTTGTTGTTTAACAACTTTAACATAATGTGTTATTCAGATCTGGACCAATTTCGAGATTTGCATATGGGGCTTTCCGGAATTGTTATATGTTGTTTCCGGCCTCATTTAAACTTGCTTTGATGAGATGTTCTTGTATACATCATATCTTGCCATGAGTAGCATCATGTAGCCTTGTCATGCATCATACTTGGTTGAGTATCATGTCATGTTATATGTTGTGTGTTTATCATGTTGTTTGCTTCTTTCTGGTGTTGCTACTTCCTGATAGTTCCAGTAACATTGCAATTGTGAGGATTTGTTCGACTACGTGGGTTCATCTTCCTCATGGACTCGATCTTCTTCCTAGCGGGATTTTAGGCAAGATGACTGTCACCTTGGATCTCATTACTATCTTTGCTATGCTAGTTGTCTCGATGTTATCGCTATGTCGCGCTACCTACCACTTGTTTTTCAAGCCTCCCAAATTGCCATGACAGCCTCTAACCTTTTTCACCATCCTAGCAAACCGTTGTTTGGCTATGTTACCGCTTTGCTCAGCCCCTCTTGTAGTGTTGCTAGTTGCAGGTGCAGTTCTAGGTTGTTCCATTCTGGTACATGGATATCATGGATATCATGGGATATCACAATATCTCTTGTTTAATTAACGCACATATATACTTAGTAATGGGTGGAAGGCTCGACCTTTTGCCTGGTGTTTTGTTCCACTCATGCCGCCCTAGTTTCCATCATACTGGTGTTATCTTCCTTGATTTTTTGTCTGGAACACGATGAGGGTTTATGGGACCCTCTTGACAGTTCGCTTTGAATAAAACTCTTCCAGCAAGGCCCAACTTTGGTTTTACCATTTTCCTAATAATAACTAAAACTTGCATAGGGACCGGCTAGCACCCGAGGATTCTTAATCAACCCCCGGGCCAATGCTCCTCATGAGTGTTGGTCCAAACTAGAGTACTGTGCGGGGTCGCCCTAGGGCAACCTGGGTTATTTTGGCACATGTACGCGTCGCTCATCTGTCCTGGCCTAAGACGAGATACGTGCGGCTACTATCAGGGTGTCGGCACATCGGGAGGTCTTGCGGCATTTGCTTTACCATTGTCGAAATGTCTTGTCACTGGGATTCCGAGTCTGATCGGAGGGTCCTAATATGGAGGATTGTCTTAGCGGATCGTGAGCTTGTCATGGGCTAAGTTGGAACACCCCTGCAGGGTCTAAACTTTCGAGAGTTGTGTCTGCGGTTATGTGGCATATAGGAATTTTTAATATCCGGTTGTAGTGGAATTGAATTAAACTCAATTAAAATACATGAACCGCGTGCATAACCGTGATTGTCTCTTTTCAGGTGCGTTCGACAAGAGAACACGGTTGGGTTATGTTGAACGTAAGTATTTCAGGATCACTTCTTGTTCATTACTAGTTTGCGACCATTTGCGTAGTTTCTCATCTTACTCTCGTACGCAAGTTAACCACCATACAATGCTTAGTCGCTTGCTGCATCTGTCGGATTTCGGGTTCCGGCAAAACCCTTGAGGTTCGAACACTAGGGTGCGCATGAAGATCTCTCCCCCCTCTCTAGCTCGCGCACATCATGATCTCACGGCCTAGCTCGATGGACCCAAAGAACAAGATGACACGAGATTTTATACTGGTTTGGGCCACCAATGTGGTGTAATACCCTACTCCAGTGTGGTGTGGTGGATTGCCTCTCGGGCTGAGGATGAACAGTTACAAGGAAAGAACAGCCTCCTGAGGAGAGGTGTCCTTGTGCTTGGTGAGCTTGTGTGGTTGAGGATGATCCGGATCCTCTCTCCCCTCTCCATTGTGGTGGCTACTCCTATTTATAGTGGCCTCGGTCCTCTTCCCAAATATTGAGCGGGAAGGAATCCCACAACAGCCAAATTCGAAGGGAGACAACTAGTACAAGTTATCCTGACTAAAGGTGGTGTTCGCCTGCCAAAAGCTCTGGTGGTGACGCAGCCTTGGGCTCCACGGTGACCTCCATCCTGCCGTCCTACTGGTCTTGGTCTCATTGCACCGATATGGAAACCTTTGCTTGATGCCTCGAGACTCCTCGCCCGCACTTGCCTCTTTAGCACCAAAAAGGAAACGAGGACACTGCGCGCGCTGGCGCCCGCCTGGCGCCAGTCGTCATGGCTTGTGTCATAGGGACCTCGCGAGGTGTCCCTTGCCTTGATCTCTCCAGCCCTCGCGAGCCTGCCTGGTGAAGCTGCCCCTGAGGAGGTCTTGTGTCGTCCGCCTCGCAAGGCTTGGCCCCTCGCAAGGGAACTACTAGGAAAAACACTACCAGTAGCGTGGGTTTTTTGCATACCAGTAGCATGGGTTCCCGCGCTACTGCTATGACACTACAGCTATTTTTTAGCAGTAGCGCATTTTTTACCCCACACTATAGCTAAAAAGTTAGTAGCAACGCGTGTGCACCAGCGCTACTACTAACCTAAAACCCACGCTATTACTAACCTAACTACTAGTATCCCTCACTTTGACCCACGCTACTACTAAGAATTTAGGAATTAAAAAAAATAGATGTAGTACTCATGAATGCTAATACGTCCAGTGCAAACAAAACCAACTCACAGAACCATCTCAAGATTCCATTTAACATCAGACACACACAACCATCATCGTAAGGTGGGTATCTTCCCTAGTGGTCTACCACCAACCTAAACAAACCACCTCTCTAGATGTATGTACAAGGCTAGGAATTCAGACGCCGATGGACACGAATCCTCCCTCTCATGGACGGTGGCGTCGAGGTCCTCCACATCGTCGATTTCCGGCGTCAAAATCACCTGGACGATCATCTGTGCGATGTGGCCACCGGGCTTCACAACGAAGTCCGCCTCTGAGTGGTTGAAGAGCACAGCGCCACCGGGCCGCACTTGTCAGCGTCGATCACCTCTGCGCCCATGTCGAGAAAGTGAAAACTTGTTAGTACGCAAATTGCATCAGTTCAACCAAATAGTACTATTAACAGTGTGCTGCAAGAATAAGAAAGCTCAATGTCAAACATCACTTTGGTTGTTAAAAATATCATTCATTCATCATATAACATTATTTTTTGTTGTCAAATCCTGTACACCAAATTCACATTTACAAGAAGTCAACTTCTCATTTCTAAATGGCCGAAAAGTGATCTATTTGGTAACAACAAATGCCAACAGTCAAATTCATATTGGCAGAGATCAGACCATAAGAATCTAAGACAAACATACAAGCACTGAAGTATATGGGGCGTCCTTCAAAAGTTCAGTCAACCCTTCATATGAATCCGACCAAATATAATAACATAAAAGGTTTTGAGTAGAGAAGGCACCTTTGGGAATGATAACTTTGGTGGAGCTTCGACAACTTCACCAAATTTAACCTTTTCACATCCAGGGAATTCAAGATGAGTCTCGACCTTAACAGCCTTGCACTTCTTTTTCTTCTCGTCCAGATGTCTGAAACCAATGATACAACATACTTTATTATCATACATTGCCATGAGTGAATGTGGAAGTTCTCTTAGAATATTTTGTTGTAGTTCACAAATAAAAGCTGAAGCAAGATACATGGTTTATTCTTTACACGAGGCAACATTGGATCCAAATGAATTGATGCAAAAGCTACACAATTAGAGTCAAGCAAACCAAGACAGATCAAATGGTTAGACAACTTACTTCTTCATTTTCTGCTTCTTCGAAACCGAGAAATATAGAACATCCACAAAGTACATTTGCAGCATACACCACATAACACTGAACATTCCCATTAACAAATTTTCCAGTACATTACAGATAAACTGGTGGGGGGTGGTTCGGGACCAATTTGACTGGGTCAAGCATGACACACACAGGCTGAAGTGATAAATCCAGGACAAAGAAACCAAGAGTATCCCTACTAGCTGAATTTTTTAGTCTGAAGTATGTTACAAATACCATAGCAAGACAGAAAAACAATCAGATGAGTAGCTAGATCAGTCAATAAAAGGGGGAGGGAAGGGGCAGGGGCAGGGCAGGATAGCTCACGAGGTCGAGGATCTGGAGCAGGGACCGGATGTTGGCCTCGTCCATGGAGCGGACATGCTGCTCCACCCAGGTCCCGAGCTCCAGGAAGCCCCTCTGCTTGCTCCTGTACATCAGACTGCGCGCACGCAGGTGTACCCGGCCTCCCAATCAACAAACCGTTCTTGCTAGCCCAAAGGTTGAAGACTCGAAGGGGTAATGGAGGAGACGCACCTGTTGACGAGGCGGCGGCAGCTCTCTTCGTTGGAGAGGTCGATGGCGGTGTCGGCGGTGTTCTTCTCGGTGGAGGCGGTGACGGAGAGGAGGCGGCTGGAGGCCGCGGAGAGGATCGCGCGCGAGGAAGCTGGAGAGGGGATGGCGCGGCGGAGCTGGAGCGCCCGGCGGAGGAGCGTGGCCGGCGAGGAACTCGCGGGCGTGGGTGGTGGCGGAGGGGAGGAGATCGTGGGGGAGAGGAGGTCGACACAGGGGTGGGGGTGAGGTCGCGAGAGTTATTTTTTGAGGAATTCACGAGAGAGTTCGGTGGTGCGAGTGGATCGGGGTAGTAGTAGCGTGGGTTGTCTCACCTGCGCTATAGCTTTTCACTTAGTAATAGCGCAGGTTTTACAACATGCACTACTACTACATCTTGTCCACGAGAGATATTTACTAATAGTGTGCCCAACAAAATCAACGCTACTGGTAAGCCATACCAGTAGTGCGTTTTGTACCACGCGCTATTGGTAATTACCAGTAGCGTGGGGGCTTAAACAAACACTACTGGTAAACTTCTATATATGTACAAGCATTTTCCTAGTAGTGGGGTCTTGAGTGTTTGCTGTTGAAGATGGGTCGTACAGGGCTGCTGGTGGAGCCACGCCGCAGGCTGCAGGTAGGCAAGTCTGGGGACCCCCGTTTCTAGGACGCCGACAGCAACCTCACCACTTATCCTTTCCATACACACTAAGCTTTGCTAGTCTTGATACCCATGGTAATGAGATTGCTAAGTCCTCGTGGCTCACAGATTACTACAACAACAATTGCAGGTATAGGTAATGCAATGATCATGATGTGAAAGCGATGTTTACTTGTTTTGGAGTTGTTCTTCTTCTTCATTGATCTTGGGATAGGTTCCTGGTTGGCAGACTGGGCTAGCAGGGTGGATGTCGTTTGAGTTTCTATTTGTGTTTCATCCGTAGTCGGATGTTGTTCTTATGTATGATGTTCGATGTATTCTTGTGGCATTTGTATGCCTTTGTATGTATCCCGTGCTATTTTGTAATGGTATGATGTAATGATATCCACCTTGCAAAAGCGTTTCAATATGCGACTCTATCCTTGGTTTGACCTTCGAGTTCCTCTTGGATAGGATTGCATATTGGGCGTGACAAGTTGGTATCAGAGTTGACCCTTGCGGTTACATGGATGGTTGCGGACAGGTGCGCGGTCATGTTGCGCATGACGTTTGTGACCCATCGTGGCACACGATATGGCACATGTGTCGGACTGGATGCACAGACGTATGTGCCAAGAGGGGTCGTTTCTGTGGCCTGGCGAGGATGTCGGTTCCTCTAAGTGGGGGTGTATGTGACATCCTGACTTATTAGGGACGATAGACTACTCATATCAATAAGGAATTCCTTCTTTTCCGGAAGCCCATTCGGAAAGAACTCCAAAGTTAAGCATGCTCAGCTTGGAGTAATTTCAGGATGGGTGACCGACCGGGAAGTTGCTCCCGGGTGCGCATGAGTGAGGACAAAGTGCGTAGAAAAGACTAGTATTGATCTGTGGGGCCAGTCTTGATCCCGCCAGGAGTAACGACCACCGCGGGTGTGTCCGGGGAGTTACCAGTTGGTATCAGAGCCTCGACCGACCATAGGAGCCCCCTTAATTGACCGTAGTTGGCCGTTGTCGAGTCTAGAAGAAAACTTTTCTGAGTCTAGTTATATCCAAGAGTAGGAATTCTTTTACTCCTCAGTCCCTTCGTCGCTCTGGTGAGAAATCTTGACGTAGGTGTTTTGACTTACTCCTCTTCCCCTTCTTTTTTATGATCACGCAGTTAGTTTTGCAACCGTTGTGTTGTCAGCTCTTTTCATCCGGCTCACTTCTCTTCGAGTTGTCTTTTGCGATCAATCCTCAGTTCTTTCTGACCGATGTTGTTTCCCCGTCCAAAGAGAAACAATGTCTTCCGAAGTTGTCTTTCTTTTTCCCACACGCCCACCTTTTTTTCTCGGAGCCGGAGTCCGTAATCGAGTATCCATGCTACTCGTGCGAAGCCACTGCATTTTTTCCTCAATTATTTCAACCGGTGCTTTTCTCTTCAAGTTATTTGTCGGTTCCTCGTTCCAGTTGCCTTTGTTTTCCCGCCCTCCCACCGCTTTTTCTTCCTGGAGTCTTAGCCTCTATTCAAACATCAATTTCAGTCGTGCGGAGCCTCTTCAGTCTTTCCTCAATTGTCTCAACCGGTGAACTCTCGTCTAGTTAGTCATTTTTCGTCTCATTTTCTTTCTGGTGGATCTAATTCAAGTTTTTTGTTGTCGATCATATTCCTTTCCTCGACTCAAGTGTTTCCCCTTGCTCGTTCGCCTCTCGCCAGTTTATCCTTCCGGAGTGCTCATATCATCTCAAAAGATTCGTGTTTGCCTTCAGTTATTTTGAGGTTGTCACCTCATTCAAGTCTTTCAGTTGTTCCGGTGCATCAGCTCTCTCTCCAACAATCCTTTCCAATGGTGTTTTCAGTGGGCCCTAACCCAGAGGTATTTTCCGAGTATCTTACCTGACTCTTCTAATTTTCCCGAAGTTATTATCAAATTCTTCTCGAAGTTTGACGTAAAAATGAATTTCATCAGTCAGATGCTTTTCCAAGATCAATTTCAAATTATTTTCATTGTTGGCTCAACCTCTACGCGTTCCATTCTTTCGGAGTATCTCAACAATTTTGGTGGTGTTCCTCTTCGTAATTCTCAACATTTGAAGACCGAAGAAGAGTTTTCCTCTAAATCTTGTCTGTTCTCTCGAAGATTCATCGTTCTAGCTTCATGTTATCCTCCCAAATTGTTTCCAATCGTGCGATTCTTTTCTTACCCATCCGGAGAATTTCAGGAGTTGTTTTCTGTTTCGATCATCTGGAGGCCATCATTTCAGAAGACTTCTTCGTTCTATGTTTTCACCTTCGTCTCCAATTATTTGGAATTAATGTCTCTTTGTTCGTCTCCATATTCTCTGGTGCTTCGTTCAAGAATTCTTTAGTCAGCTTGTGATCTCCTCGTTCTTTTGTCCCCAAATCCCCTCAAGTATATTTATTCTTTTAATTCTTCCTAGTGATTCATTCTCTTTTCTTCGTTCTTTATCACTTCTTACGGTGGTTCTTGAAGACCTTCCCAAATTTTGCGCTATATCACCCCTTAATCTTTTCCAATGCGAATAAGTAGTATGAAAATCCATTGTTTCTCATCAATTTAATTGATAAAGGATAAGCATAACATAATTCTTATTCTCCTTTCATCAAGTTGAGAAATCTCTTCTTTTCGGAGTTTGTTCATCATATCGCATTCTCGGTTCAAAGTGTTTTCATCTTTTCTTTTCCGGAGTTCAAAGTTTCCTCGGCCATCTCGTCGGAACCTCCGTCTTAATCATCGCAAGGCTTTAATCTTATTATTTTCATCCTTCAATTCTATCTCATCATCCTTTTGTTACCGGAGCTCTTCACGGTGGTTCGTAAGGATTTAATTCATTCTTCAAGTGTTCATCAAGATTCTTCATGGAGAAGCGCAAGATTTTTTTTCTTCTTGCACCTCGAAGTGCAATTAATTCACCGTATTCTTTTGACGTGGAGTTTTGCATTTCTTCGTTCTTCTCAACTATTCAAGCTTTTGTTTGTGGCAAAATTTCACCTCAAATTTTGGAGATGTTTTTAATAAGTCCACGACAACTTTATTCTTTTCGTTGTTGAATTTCCAACAACTCCGTTCAATCCTTCCTTGCAAAGATGCTTTTCAAACTCAATTGTGGTAGAAGATGTCATTTTTCTTCTTCGTTCTTTTCATTCAACTCTTTCAATTCTTCCGGAGGCATTGTCTTGTTCCTCTCGCCAATTATCATCCCATCGTGTCAAGCTCATGTTCTATTCCATTCCATGTTCAACTGGGATGCAAACCCAATTCCTTCGTTATTATTTCTTTTCTATCTTGTTCTAACTGGAGTGGTTTCAGAGTCTATCTTGTCCTTGAGTTTTTGATTCTCATCATATTTGTCGTTCCTCTTTTCTATCCGAGTGCTCGCGACTTTGTTGATCTTCTCTCTTGCGTTCTTATTTCACCTCATCATCTTCCTCTTCCGTCTCGTTCCTAAGATCTCGGGACGAGACCTTCTTTTAGTGGAGGAGAGTTGTGACGTCCCGAGACCGATGCGCCAAGTGTCTTCTAGTTATTCACCGTCGTTACCATGTCATTTGTTTGCGTGTTGCACTTTGCCATGTCATCATGTGCATTTCATCTGCATATTTTTCAAAACTTGCATCCGGTCTTCTTCTCCATTGTCCATTTCAGAATCCGACACTCTCACACACGCACCCGCCCCACATCCCAGATCTTGTTCCGTGAGCGGGAGAAAACATTCTCGGAATGGGCCGAGAGTTGCCGAGTGGTCTTGGTATATCACCGGTAGACCGCCTGTCAAATTTCGTTCCATTTGGAGGTCGTTTGATGCCGCAACGGTTAACGCGTTAACTGCCCGACCCCTCTCTCTTTGCAGCCCAACACCTCTCCGCACCAGCCCACTAGCCCATCTAACTCCCCTCCATGTTCTTCGTCGTCGGATCACGATCGTGTGGGTGAAACGGCTCCTCAATTTCCCTCTCCTAGCTCCCTTTGCCTATAAAAACGTCCCCCTTCCACTTTCGGAACCCTAAGTTCCCCTAGCCTCCTCCCACCTCGGGGGCTGCGCCGCCACCTCCCTATCCAGATCTGGCATGCCTCCACCCGCGCCTCGCCATGTGGCGCCAGCCCAGTGGCTAGCGCTGCCGCCCCGTCCAACCATGCCTCGCCACGTGCGCCATACGCCCACTTCGTCGGTGGCCCGCTTGGAGCCCAAATCCGGCCCTCCCCTGGGCCGAACGGGGCCGCGCCCCCGTGGCGGCGCCCGAGCCCCGCGCCTCCGACCCGCTGCCCAGGAGCTCGCCGGAACACCTCTGCTCCGCAGCCTCGGCACCTCCGGCGAGCCCCGCCGGCCTCCAGCCCGCCGTTGCAGGCCACCGCGAGCCCGTGCGCACCGCTCGAGTCTCGCCGTCGCCTTGCGCCCTGGCTGCCGCCGCCTCGCGTCTCGCCGCCCGGCCGCCTCCTTGTCACGGTCCCCTGCCTCCGACCAAATTCGAGCAGGAGCGCCAGGATCCGCTCCGTCCCCGAGCCGGCGCCTTCCTCCGCCGTGTCTCCATCCCCCACTGTCGCCGGAACCACCGTCGGGACCCTGTCGACCCGGATCCACCTCCTCCCCATCCATCGATCCAAACACCACGCCATCCCGAATCACTCCATCCAGTTTTCTGCGAGGTGAAAAAAACTGCCAAGTCCCTATTTTCCAGCATTATATTCGCAAGTTTGTGAGGTCATAACTTTGTGCTTGTTGATCCGAATGGAGTGTATGATATGTGCAAATGTTCGTCTCTTGATGCTCTACATGATGGCTCCATTTGCATTCATGTTACTGCTTATCTTGATGCCTTAATCATTGTCACCGAAATGCTAACTGATGTTAGCTGCTGAAAGTTATCATAACTTCCTGATTTGTCGTTTTCATTGCATTTTGTGTGATTATCTTTTGAGCATCATGTCAACATGTTTTAGGAGCATATTCATGCCATATTTACAGTGGTGCGATCCATGCATTTTTATGTTATCTATGGTGACTACCACAAGCTTGCAAAGTAGGGTACTTGTTGTTGCTGATTTCAGTGACTTAGTGTTTTCTGCTATATTATGTTTCCATATGAACTGGATGCTACAAGTGAATCCATGCATAATCTGCAAATGCTCAGTAAGGATGTTTTGTAGATATTACGATGCTCTATCCATCCATGCCCTTTATTGCAATTATTGCCTATTGTAGCTTGTCATTACCATGCTCTAAAATTGCAAAATAATGTTTCTGTCAGCCTGTTATCAGTAAGTTCACTTTTGCCATGTGAATAGCTAGTGTTCTGTGCATCCTATGACCATGTTCTTCCCATAAGTAGTTGCACTAGTATACCTTCTTGCTGTTGGTTACATTCTCTTGCCATGATAGGCTTTATGTTGAGTTAACCAAGTTTCCAAACATGTATACTTGTCGTTGTTTCTGCCATGTCCAGTACATTTCATAAGTCTGTGAATCTGTTATCGTTTGCCATCTTGCCATGATGTTTTGAGCATGTTCTAGTGGCTTGTAGCAGTAGTTCAATGATCATGTTTTGTAGTGCTTGACATGTACATGCTTTCCATGCCCTTTTATGCCATCATTTGTTCCTGTAGCATATACTCTTGTTGTCTTAAACTATGCATCATGAATCTGTTTTCAGCCTTACTCTGTTTTTCACCAAATCTGAGAATCCGTTATAACTTGCAATCTTGTCTTGATTAGTAATCATGTTTTGCCATGCTTAACCTATACTTTAATGTCATGCTTTTGGTTGCTATGATCTTGCACTGTAGCATGTTTGTTGCATGCCTCCAATATGTCAACATGTTATTCCTGCTCACATGTATGCCCTGTTTTTCACTAAGTCATAATCTGTGTTATAAAGTTGCTTTTTGCATTGATCATAATGGATTAATCCAGATGCCTATGAACCAGAACCTTGATGTTATTTGAAGCATGTAATCTATACTTTGAGTGCATATCAAGATTGTGTCCATATGTTTCCTGTAGCATGTTGTCTCCTTGATTGCAAAGTGCTTAGTTGTTGTTTTGGGCAGATTGTGTTTAAAATTTGTATTGAGTGTATGTATTGAACCGTGGCTCCGTTTGGAGCATGCTCTACATGAAACTTGCTTGGTTTTGCATGTAATTTCATATTGCCTTGTTGCATCCTTGGTTTGAGCATGTGTGCTTGATGTTTGAACGCATTTTGCATCAATCCCATGTTTAACTTGTTTTGCTCATATCTTCCGGGCCGTATCTCCGAATTAAATGAACCTTATATGTAACTTGACTAGAAAGACGCGTAGATCATCATGGTGCACTTTAACTTGCTGTTTAACAACTTCAACATAATATGTTATTCAGATCTGGACCAATTTCGAAATTTGCATATGGGGGTTTCCGGAATTGTTATATGTTGTTCCCGGCCTCATGTAAACTTGCTTTGATGAGATGTTCTTGTATGAATCATATCTTGCCATGAGTAGCATCATGTAGCCTTTTCATGCATCATACTTGGTTGAGTATCATGTCAAGTTATGTGTTGTGTGTTTACCATGTTGTTTGCTTCTTTCCGGTGTTGCTTTTTCATGATAGTTTCGGCAACGTTGCGAATGTGAGGATTCGTTCGATTACGTGGGTTCGTCTTCCTCATGGACTTGATCTTCGTCCTAGCGGGATTTCAGACAAGATGACCGTCGCCTTAGATCTCACTACTATATTTGCTATGCTGGTTGTCTCGATGCTATCGCTATGTCGCGCTACCTACCACTTGTTTATCAAGCCTCCCAAATTGCCATGACAGCCTCTAACCTTTTTCACCATCCTAGCAAACCGTTGTTTGGCTATGTTACCGCTTTGCTCAGCCCCTCTTATAGTGTTGCTAGTTGCAGGTGCAGTTCCAGGTTATTCGATGTTGGGACATGGATATCATGGATATCATGGGATATTACAATATCTCATATTTAATTAACGCGTGTATATACTTGTTAATGGGTGGAAGGCTCGGCCTTTTGCCTGGTGTTTTGTTCCACTGATGTCGCCCTAGTTTCCGTCATAACGGTGTTATGTTCCTTGATTTTGCGTCCCTAACACGACAAGGGTTTATGGGCGCCTCTTGATAGTTCGCTTTGAATGAAACTCTTCTAGCAATGCCCAACTTTGGTTTTACCATTTGCCTAATAACAACTAAAACTTGCATAGGGACCGGCTAGCATCCGAGGATTCTTAATCAACCCCCGGGCCAATGCTCATCATGAGTGCTGGTCCAAACTAGAGCACCGTGCGGGGCCGCCCTAGGGCAACCTGCGTTATTTTGGCACATGTACGCGTCGCTCATCCGCCCTGTCCTGAGATGAGATATGTACGGCTACTATCAGGGTGTCAGCACGTCGGGAGGTCTTGCTGGATTTGTTTTACCATTGTCGAAATGTCTTATGCACCGGGATTCCGAGTCTGATCGGAGGGTCCCGAGATGGAGGATTGTCTCCGCGGATCATGAGCATGTCATGGGCTAAGTTGGGACACCCCGTATAGGGTTTAAACTTTCGAGAGTTGTGCCCGCGGTTATGTGGTAGATGAGATTTTTTAATATCCGGTTGTAGTGGACTTGAACTAAACTCAATTAAAATAGACCAACCGCGTGCGTAACCGTGACTGTCTCTTTTCGGGTGCGTTCGAGAAGAGAACATGGTTGGGTTATGTTTGAACGTAAGTATTTCAGGATCACTTCTTGATCATTACTAGCCTGTGACTGTTTGCTTAGTTTCTCATCTTACTCTTGTACACGTAAGTTAGCCACCATACAATGCTTAGTCGCTTGCTGCAACCTCACCACTTATCCTTTCCATACACATTAAGCTTTGCTAGTCTTGATACCCATGGTAATGGGATTGCTGAGTCCTTGTGGCTCACAGATTACTACAATAGTTGCAGGTACAGGTAATGCGATGATCATGACGTGATAGCGATGGTTACTTGTTTTGGAGTCCTTCTTCTTCATCGATCTTGGGATTGGTTCCTGGTCGGCATCCTGGGCTAGCAAGGTGGATGTCATTTGAGTTTCTATTTGTGTTTCATCCATAGTTGGATGTTGTTCTTATGTATGATGTTCGATGTATTCTTGTGGCATTTGTATGCCTTTGTATGTATCCCCATCTATTATGTAATGGTACGATGTAATGATATCCACCTTGCAAAAGCGTTTCAATATGCGGCTCTATCCTTGGTGGGACCTTCGATTTCCTCTCGGATAGGATCGCTCATTGGGTGTGACATTGACGGTGGCTCCGTATTAAAACGCGATGAATCCTTCTCTCTAATTTTTTTCTCCCCAAACATGAATATATGGAGTTGGAGTTGTGGTCGGTGGAGGTCCAGGGGACCCACAAGACAGGGGGCGCCCCCCAGGGGCGCGCCCTCCACCCTTGTGGTAGCCGGTGGGTCCCTCTCTGTTGATTCTTTCGCCAATATTTTTTATTTATTCCAAAAATATTCTCCGTGAAGTTTCAGGTCATTCCAAAAACTTCTATTTCTACACAAAAATAACACCATGGCAATTCTGCTGAAAACAACGTTAGTCCGGGTTAGTTCCATTTAAATCATGCAAATTACAGTCCAAAACCAGAGCAAAAAAGTTTGGAAAAGTAGATACGATGGAGACATATCAACTCCCCCAAGCTTAACCCATTGCTTCTCCTCAAGCAATTCAGTTGAAAAACTGAAAGTGATAAAGAAAAACTTTTACAAACTCGGTTTGATCTTGTTGTTGCAAATATGTTAAGCCAGCATTCAGGTGTTCAGTAAAGATTATGAACTAACCATATTCACAATAGCATTTAGATCTCACATTTACTCATATCAATGGCATAATCAACTACTGAGCAATAATAATAAATCTCGGATGACAACACTTTTTCAAAACAATCATGATTGCTATAATAAAATGGTATCTCGCTAGCCCTTTCTGAGACCGCAAAACATAAATGCAGATCACCCCTGAAGATCAAGGACTGACTAGACATTTTAATTCATGGTAAAAGAGATCCAGTCACAGTAATACTCAATATCAATTAATAACAATGCATACAAATGACAATGGTGCTCTCTAACTGGTGCTTTTTATAAGAGGATGATGACTCAGCAATAAAAGTAAATAGATAGGCCCTTCGTGCAGGGAAGCAGGGGTATGCTTTCACTGTCAACATAACAACCAAGAGATCTCGGTATCTTCCATATTAGATACATTATAGGCGGTTCCCAAACATAATGATGAAGTTTATACTCCCCCTCCACCAACAAGCACATTCCATGGATGGTCCGAAACAACGGGTACCGTCCAACCAGCAACAATCCCGGGGGAGTTTTGTTCGAAGTTATATTTTGATTTGATCTGAGCATGGAACTGGGCATCCCAGATACCAGCCACTTTCTCGTGAATGATGAGCGGAGTCCACTCATCGTGAGAATAACCCACCTAGCATGGAAGATACTGATAGCCCCTAGTCACTACATGAGCGATTTAGGCATACAAAACAGATTATTGTTTGAAGGTTTAGAGTTCGACACATGCAAAATTACTTGGAACGGCAGGTAAATACTGCATATAGGTAGGTATGGTGGACTTATATGGAAAAAATTTGGGTTTATAAAAGTGGATGCACAAGCAGTGTTCCCGCTTAGTACAATTGAAGGCTAGCAAAAGATTGAGGAGCGACCAACTAGAGAGCAACAATAGTCATAAACATGCATTGAGATTAACCAACATTGAGTGCATGCATGAGTAGGATATAAATCACCATGAACATAAATATCGTGGAGGCTATGTTGATTTGTTTCAACTACATGCGAGAACATGTGCCATGTCAAGCCACTTAAATCATTCAAAGGAGGATACCATCCTATCATACCACATCACAACCATTTCAAAAGCATGTTGGCGCGCAAGGTAAACCATTATAAACTCTCAGCTAATTAAGCATGGCATGAGTAACTATAATCTCTAATTTTCATTGCAAACATGTTTCATTCATAATAGGCGAAATCCAGCACGATGAACTAATCATATATACATAAACAAAATAGGTCGAGTTCATACTAGCTTTTCCTCATCTCAATCATTTCATCATATATCATCATTATTGCCTTCCACTTGCACGATTGAACGGTGTGGATTATAATAATAGTGCACGCGCATTGGACTAAGCTGCAATCTGCAAACATTAATTCAAAGGAGAAGACAACATAATAAGGGCTCTTTGTCATATCAAAAACAATGCATATGAGAGCCACTCAACATTTTCATCGTGGTCTTCTCCTCTTGACCCAAAGAAAGGAAAAAAGAAATTCAAATAAACGCACTGAAATGTTTTTGCAATTTTTGTTTTTTTTGAAGAATGTAAAACAAGGAAGAGAGAAACTATTTACACAGGAAAGCTCCCAACAAGCAAAAGAAGAACTAGAAATCTTTTGGGTTTTTATTTTAATACTACTACTGAACATGGAAAGGAAACTAAACTACAACTAATTTTTTTTCAAAGTTTTTCAAACACACAAGAAGAAAGCAGGAAAAAGAAATTAAGCTAGCATGGATAATACAATGAAAAGGTATGAACACCAACAACTGGAATGAGTGTGTGAACATGAATGTAATGTCAGTGAGAAATATGTACTCCCCAAAGCTTAGGCCTTTGGCCTAAGTTGGTCTATGGCCATGGTTGGCCTGGCGAATATCTGAAGTTGTAGTCGGGGTTGTACTGGGATGCAGCAGCTACGGCCTGAAGGGCTGCAGCATGGAGGCGAGCGGCCTCCACCTCTCTCTCATACTCGTTTGCCTCCTCTCTGGTTATAAAATATCTCCCTCTAACCTGAAAGTTAAAAAAGGCATGAGCAGGGAGGGTAATATGGACAGCATGCTGCCGGTCAAAGATTAGTCGGTACTGGAGGGACTGTTCGTTCCTCTCAAGAAATTGGTAGCGCACCAAAGCATTATAATCAAGAAAAGTAGGTGGTAACTCAATGTCATTCCACCTTATGGTACTCCAAGATAATTAGCTAAACGGGTTGCATAAATCCCACCAAAAAGATCTCCATCTTTAGCATTAAGGTGTAACCTCCTAGCAATAATAGCCCCAAAATTATATCTTTTATCACCCAACACCACACACTTGAGGACACTAAGATCCGATGCACAAAGGTGGCTATGATCATGTTTACCATTAATGCATCTGCCTATGAAGAGAGCAACATAACGTATTGCAGGAAAATGAATGCTCCCCATGGAGGCCTGTGTGATATTTCTAGATTCTCCTACAGTGATGCTAGAAAGGAAATCATTGTATTCAGTTTTGCGAGGCTCACTATGAGTACCCCACTGTGGAATTTTGCATGCAATGCTAAAGTCTTCAAGGTCCATGGTATATAATTCATCATAAGATCAAATAAAACAGTGTGGGTATTGTGCTGAGATGTAAAATTAAACCTTCACACAAATGAATTAGTGAGTTGATAGTACTGAGGACACTTATCTGATACGAAGTCCTCAAGATTAGCATTCCATACATACGCATCAAATTCATCCTTGAAACCTGCACGAACCATGAATTAATCTGACGGCCATTCACAAGGCCGCAGTTGAGCTTCCCTTAGTAGTTCAAGGTCCGGCTCACGTATCGAGGGCCTCGGTGCTTGCTTCCTCGAGGAACCACCTTGGTACATTTTCCTAAACATTTTTCTTCCTCTGAAAAATTTCTGAAATTTATAGTGACTCAAAATAGAAGTGAACCAAACTCAACAAGATTGATAGCAACTACTCCTACAAGTGACTAGAGGCTATATGTCATGCATCAAAACTACTTTGGACTAATTGGACCATTGGAGGAGTCACATATCGAAGAACAATCCCCCAAAACATTTTTGCAAATGGATCTTTGCACAAGGAGATCGAAAATGGCAGCAAGATGAGCTAGAACACGGGTTTGAGTAATGGGATGCTTTTTTCCGGAAGAAGACGAAGTGGATGGGTGCTAGAATAAGTGAGGGGGGATATGAGGGACCCACAAGGCAGGGGGTATGCCCAGGCGGTAGGGCACACCCTCCACCCTTGTGGCCCACTAGTGCAGCCCCCTGGTGCATTCTCGGTGCCAAAAATTCTAAAATATTCTATAAAAACATACTAAATTTTCAGGGCATTTGGAGAAATTTTATTTTCGGGACATTTTTTATTGCACGGATAATTCAGGAAATAGATAAATAATACTATTTTTTCTTTATTTATCCTAAATAACAGAAGGTAAAAAGTAGGTACAGAAAGTTCTGCTTTCTGAATTCATCCGTCTCATGCTCATCAAGAGGAATCCATTAACAAGGTTGATCAAGTCTTATTAACAAACTTCTTTCAAATAACATGAAACCGGAGAATTTTCAAATAACACCAGGTTACCTCAACGGGGATATGCATGTCCCCGACAATAAGAATATCATATTTCTTTTTGAAAGTAGGAAGAGTGAATTCAAAACCTCCAATAGTAATAGTTGAAATTTTTCCACTAGAATTGATATTATGAACTTGAGATTATTTCTTCGGAGAGTGTACCGTATGCTCATTACCATTAACATGAAAAGTGACATTACCTTTGCTGCAATCAATAATGGCCCATGCAGTATTCAAAAAGGGTCTACCAAGGATGATCGACATACTGTCATTCTCGGGAATATAAAGAATAACGAAGTCCGTTAAGATAGTAATGTTTGCAACCACAACAGGCACATCCTCACAACGATGGGTATAGCAGTTGATTTATTATCCATTTGCAAAGAAATTTTAGTAGATGTCAACTTATTCAATTCAAGTCTACTATACAAAGAGAAAGGCATAACACTAACACCGACTCCCAAGTCACATAAAGCAGTTTTAACATAGTTTCTTTTGATGGAGCATGGTATAGTTGGTATTCCTGGATCTCCAAGTTTCTTTCGTATTCCACACTCAAAAGTATAATTAGCAAGCATGTGTAAATTTCAGCCTCCGGTATCTTTCTTTTATTAGTAACAATATCTTTCATGTACTTAGCATAAGGAGACATTTTTCAGAATATCAGTCAAACGCATACGCAAAAAGATAGGTCTAATCATTTCAGCAAAGCGCTCAAAATCCTCATCATCCTTTTCTTGGATGGCTTAGGAGGAAAGGGCATGGGTTTTCTGAACCCATGGTTCTCTTTCTTTACCATGCTTCCTAGCAACGAAGTCTCTCTTCTCATAACATTGATTCTTTGATTCTGGGTTAGCAAGATCAATGGTAGGTTCTATCTCCACATTAGGTTGAGCATCAGCATGAACATCATCATTAACATTAGCACTAGGTTCATGTTCATCACCAGATTGTGTCTCAGCATCAGAAATAGAAATATCATTGGGATTCTCAGGTGTGTCTATAACAGGTTCACTAGAAGCATGCAAAGTCCTATCATTTTTCCTTTTCTTTTTATTAGAAGGACTAGGTGCATCAATATTAACTCCCTGAGAATCTTGCTCAATTCTCTTAGGATGGACCTCAGGATACAAAGGTTCGTGGGTCATTTTACCACCTCTAGTCATAACTCTAACAGCATGATCATTGCTCTTACTATTCATCTCATTAAGCAAAACATCTTGTGCCTTAAGTACTTGTTCTACTTGAGTCTTTGCCATAGAAGCATGCTTACTAATAAGCTTAAGATCACTAACAGTTCTACTCATATAATCACCCAAGCGGTCAAGCATATAAGCATTATGTTTCAGTTGTCTATTAACATAAGCATTGAATTTTCTTGTTTAATAATAAAATTATCAAACTCATCTAAGCATTGATTAGCAGACTTATTATAAGGAATATCATCTTCATCAAACCTATAGAGAGAATTTACCTCTACTACCTGTGTCAGGTTATCAAGACCATGTATTTCTTCAATAGGTGGTAAATGCTTAACATCTTCATCTTTAATACCCTTTACTTTCATAGATTTCTTTGCCTCTTGCATATCTTTAGGACTGAGAAATAGAATACCTCTTTTCGTAGGAGTTGGCTTAGGAGTTGATTCAGGAAGTGTCCAATCATTATCATTACTCAATATATTATTCAATAGCAATTCAGCTTGCTCAACAGTTTGTTCCCTAAAAACACAATCAGCACAACTATCTAGGTAGTCCCAAGAAGCATCGGTTAGTCCATTATAAAAGATATCAAGTATTTCGATTTTCTCAAGAGGATGATCAGGCAAAGCATTAAGTAATTGGAGAAGCCTCCCCAAGCTTGTGGGAGACTCTCTTCTTCAATTTGCACAAAGTTAAATATTTCCTTTAAAGCAGCTTGTTTCTTATGAGTAGGGAAATATTTTTCAGAGAAGTAGTAAATCATATCTTGGGACTACGCACACAACCAGGAGCAAGAGAGTTGAACCATAAATTAGCATCACCCTTTAATGAGAAAGGAAACAACTTAAGAATATAGTAATAGCAATTTTTCCTCATGTGCAAATAGGGTGGCTATATCATTCAATTTAGTAAGATTGTGCCTCAACATTTTCAGATTCATAACCATGGAAAGGATCATATTCAACCAAAGTAATTAAATCAGGATCAATAGAGAATTCATAATCCTTATCAGTAACAAAGATAGGTGAAGTAGCAAACTTAGGGTCATATTGCATTCTAGCATTCAAAGATTTTTCTTTCAACTTAGCTAACATTTTCTTAAGATCATCTCTATCATTGCAGGCAAAAAAGTCTCTAGCAGTTTCTTAAAACATGATATAACCCTCAGGTACCTTAGTAAATTCATACCTAGGGGAGAATCATAATCTCCAGTTTCAATAATATCATCAGTTTGAGTAATTACATTCTCTCTACACAGTATTATCAAGAAAATAAGTAGTATCATCATAAGCATCATGCATAGCAGAAGTGGCATCATCAATAACATGCGACATATCGGAATGAATAGCAGGTGTAGGTATCGCAAGTTTACTCAAAACAGAAGGTGAATCAAGTGCAGAGCTAGATGGCAGTTCCTTACCTCCCCTCGTAGCAGAGGGATAGATCTTGGTTTAGTTGTCTTTCAGATTCCTCATAGTGATCAACAGATATAAATCCCAAGTGACTCAGAGAATAGAGCTATGCTCCTTGCTAACGGCGCCAGAAAAAGGTCTTGATAACCCACAAGTATAGGGGGTCGCAGCAGTTTTCGAGGGTAGAGTATTCAACCCAAATTTATTGATTCGACACAAGGGGAGGCAAAGAATATTCTCAAGTATTAGCAGCTGAGTTGTCAATTCAACCACACCTGAAAGACTTAATATCTACAGCAAACTATTTAGTAGCAAAGTAGTATGGAAGTAACGGTAACAGTGGGAAAAGTAACAATAGCAGTGTCGTAGCAATCGTAACAGTGGCAACGGAAAAGTAACTTAGCAAAGATCAATATGTGAAATGCTCATAGGCAATGGATCAATGATGGATAATTATGTCAGATGGCATTCATCATGCAATAGTTATAACCTAGGGTGACACAGAACTAGCTCCAATTCATCAATATAATGTAGGCATGTATTCGGAATATAGTTATACGTGCTTATGGAAAAGAACTTGCATGACATATTTTATCCTACCCTCCTGTGGCAGTGGGGTCCTAATGCAAGCTAAGGGATATTAAGGCTTCCTTTTAATAGAGAACCGGACCAAAGCATTAGCACTTAGTGAATGCATGAACTCCTCAAACTACGGTCATTACCGGGGTTGCCAGATCATAACACATAATGCAAGATCAGACCTAGAACACAAACATATTCATGAAAACATAATAGGTTAAGATCTGAAATCATGGCACTCAGGCCCTAGTGACAAGCATTAAGCATAGCAAAGTCATAGCAACATCAATCTCAGAACATAGTGGATACTAGGGATCAAACCCTAACAACACTATCTCGATTACATGATAAATCTCATCCAACCCATCACCATCCAGCAAGCCTACGATGGAATTACTCACGCACGGCCGTGAGCATCATGAAATTGGTGATGGAGGGGGATGGTGATGATGATGGCAATGATTTACCATCTCTGGAGCCCCGAACGGACTCCAGATCTGCCCTCCTGATGAAGCACAGGGGGTGACGGCGGCTCCATATCGTAAAACACGATGAATCCTTCTCTCTATTTTTTCTGCCCGAATGTGAATATATGGAGTTGGAGTTGGAGTTGAGGTCGTTGGACGTCCCGGGGACCCACAAGGCAGGGGCGCGCTTCGGGAGTCCTGGATTAAGGAGTCCTCGGGCGTCCGGGCTATGTGACGTGGGCCGGACTAATCGGCCATGAAGATACAAGACAGAAGACTTCCTCCCGTGTCCGGATGGGACTCTCCTTTGCGTGGATGGCAAGCTTGGCGTTCGGATATGAAGATTCCTTTCTCTATAAACCGACTCTGTACAACCCTAGGTCCCTCCGGTGTCTATATAGACCGGAGGGTTTTGTCCGTAGAGGTAATCATAATCATACATGCTAGACATCTAGGGTTTAGCCCTTACGATCTCGTGGTAGATCAACTCTTGTAACCCCTATAATCATCAAAGTCAATCAAGCAGGACATAGGGTATTACCTCCATCAAGAGGGCCCAAACCTGGGTAAAACATTGTGTCCCTTGTCTCTTGTTACCATCAATCCTTAGACGCACAGTTCGGGACCCCCTACCGGAGATCTGCCAATTTTGACACCGGCATTGGTGCTTTCATTGAGAGTTCCGCTGTGTCGTCGCCAGAAGGTTCGATGGCTCCATCAGTCATCTACAACAATGCTGCCCTGGGAAGGCCTTTCTCCCCGGCTAGATCTTTATGTTCGGCGGCTTCGCACTGCGAGCCAACTCTCTTGGCCATCTAGAGCAGATCGACAGCTACGCCCTAGGTCACCAGATTAGTTTTGGAAATCTGGATTACGTCGCTGATATCCGAGGAGATTTGATCTTCCAAGGGTTCATGACTCCAACCTCCGCTCTGGCCTTAAATACGGAGCGCGTCTCCAGGTCCGAAGACGGGATTCCCGAGCCCGCCAGACTCTCTGCGGCAATTAAGCCTAGTAAGGGAGAGCCGAAGGAAGAAGCGTCACCGGCAATCATCATGAAGTCGAACCCTTCTCCGAACACTGACCCCGAACCCTCGGAGTCAACATCACGTGACCTCGTCCAAGGAGTTTCCTCCCCGCCGTACTCCACGAACTCCCTTCTCCCTGGCCGAACCTCGCCTTTAAGTGAGGCTCTAGACTTAATGCGATCCCTCGTCATTATAGAGGGGCAACGTCCGAACTACGCCTAGCCCGGACTAGGGGCTGAGAGCGGGGAATTTTACGTCCCACTCACCACCCACTTCATAGCCACTGTTGAGTACTTAACCGACATGCTCGATTACGACTCCGAAGACATCGACGGTATGGACGACGATGCCGGAGAAGAGCAGGCACAAAACCCGCTGGTTACCGGACGCTGGACGGCCACCTCTTCATATGAAGTGTACATGGTGGATACACCCAAAGAGGGTAACAGCGATGATGAGAAAAATCCAGTTGAGGATACACCTCCTGAGATACAACCAAAGCGCCGACGTCAGCGGCGCCACTCTAAATCACGCCGTGGAAAAGACAGCAATACCGGCATCAGAGACATAAATACTTCGGACAACGCCGAAGACCAAAAAGACCCCATCGAGCCAACCTCCGAATGGGACGATCGGGAAGATGGGCAAATTAGCCTAGATGAACAGGCTATAAACAAAGACTCGGAGGATGGTAATTATCTTCCACTCTCCGAGGAGGAGGTGAGCCTCGGCGATGAAGACTTTATCATGCCGGAGTAACCCCTCGAGCAGGAACGCTTTAGGCACCGGCTAATAGCCACTGCAAGGAGCCTAAAAAAGAAGCAGCAGCAGCTCCAAGCTGACCAAGATCTGCTCAACGACAGGTGGACTAATGTCCTGGCAGCCGAGGAATATGGCCTCGAGCACCCAACCAAGAGTTACCCGAAGCGTAAGCTGCTACCTCAATTCGACCACAAGGCGCTGGTGCCTGTACCATCGGCGCATAACGCAGCTGACCGACCACCACGTGGTCGTGACAAAACGACAGATCAAGACGAATACCAGCCCGTACTACCTCGCCGTAAGGGTAGAGACACAATAGCTCGGAAATATACTTACGACCTACGGCAGGATTTGGAAAATAGAGCGGGCCAGACCAGATCAATCTATGGATCACGGGAGTGTGCTCCGACGCGCGAGGACGGCTATCTAGCCGGGCATGACAGCCATAACCACGCCCGGGACAGAAACCGCAGACTGGCTCCATCCAAGCTACGTCGCGATGTGGCCCGCTATAGAGGCGCCGCACACCCCCTCTGCTTCACTGACGAAGTAATGGAACATGAATTCCCAGAAGGGTTTAAACCCGTGAATATTGAATCATATGATGGAACAATGGATCCTGCAGTATGGATTGAGGACTTTCTCCTACATATTCATATGGCCCGCGGTGATGATCTTCATGCCATCAAATACCTCCCGCTAAAACTCAAGGGACCAGCTCGGCACTGGTTAAACAACCTTCTAGAAAACTTCATTGGCAGCTGGGAGGACCTGGAAGAAGCCTTCCGCGACAACTTCCAGGGTACATACGTCCAACCTCCGGACGCCGATGACTTAAGTCACATAGTTCAACAACCCGGAGAGTCGGCCAGGAAATTCTTGACTAGATTCCTAATTAAAAAGAACCAGATCATTGACTGTCCGGATGCCGAAGCCCTAGCGTCCTTTAAGTAGCATTCGCAATGAATGGCTCGCCCGGCACCTTGGCCAAGAAAAGCCGAAGTCCATGGCAGCCCTCACGACACTTATGACCCCCTTTTGTGTGGGCAAAGATAGTTGGCTAGCCCATAGCAGCAACAATGCAAGCGAACCTAGCACCTCTGAAGCCAGAAGTAGCAACAGCAAGCCCCGACGCAACAGGCACAAGCGTCGGAATAACGGTGACAATACCGATGACACGATGGTCAATGCCGAATTCAATGGCTCCAAACCCGGTCAGCACAAGAACCCATTTAAAAGAAATAATTCGGGTTCATCCAGCTTGGACCGAGTCCTCGATCAACCATGTCAGATCCACGGCACCCCCGATAAACCTGCCAATCATACCAACAGAAGCTGTTGGGTCTTTAAACAGGCCGGTAAATTACATACCGAGGACAAAGAGAAGGGGTCGCCAAGTGAGGACGATGATGAGGAGCCCCGTCCACCGAACATAGGGGGACAGAAGAAATCCCCCCCAAGTCAAAATGGTGAACATGATATATGTTACTCATATCCCCAAGAGGGAGCGCAAACGCGCACTCAGGGACATCTATGTGATAGAGCCAGTCGCCCCATAATTCAATCCATGGTCATCTTGCCCGGTCACTTTAGATCGCAGGGACCATCCGACCAGTATACGTCACGGCGGCTCAGCTGCACTGGTCCTCAACCCAATCATTGATGGGTTCCACCTCATGCGGGTCCTCATGGACGGTGGTAGCAGCCTTAACCTGCTCTATCTGGGCACAATCCGCAAGATGGGCGTCAATCCATTAAGGATCAAGCCCACCAGACCTACCTTTAAATGAGTAATACCAGGTGTAGAGGCCCGTTGCACGGGCTCAATCACATTGGAAGTCGTCTTCGGATCGCCGGACAACTTCTGAAGCGAAGACTTGATCTTCGACATCATCCCCTTCCGCAGTGGCTATCACGCACTGCTCGGACGAACCGCCTTTGGTCGCTTCAATGCAATGCCACACTATGCCTATCTCAAACTCAAAATGCCTGGGCCACGCGGTGTCATAACAGTCAACGGAAACATGGAACGCTCCCTTCGTACCGAGGAGCACACCGCGGCCCTGGCAGTGGAAGTACAGGGCGGCCTTGTCAAGCAGAACATCAATTCGACGGCCAAGCCCCGGGACACTATTAAACGAGTCCAGATTACTCCGCAGCATGACAGTCCGGATTGTCAGCAGTTGGACTAGCAATTCGGCCTCCGTCTCAGTCCCGACCGAACTACAGCGTACGTACCACACGTACATAACTACGCACTAAAAATACCATGGTCAAAGACGGATGCATAACTTGATCATGGTCAACAATATGGCTCGACCTTATTCTTGCACTCATACTTTACTTTTTCTTTCTATCCCTTTTCAGGTTTCTTTTCCACATGCCCCTCACGACGGCCTCATCATCGAACCTTTTGAAGGATAAACATACCAAGGAGGCAAGCAGCATAGGCATGTGGCAGAAACATCTAGTTGATCTTATTGAGAATCACTTTGCCTGTTTGTTGGACCCGCACGCAGCTTTCCCTTGGTCTCGGCATGTTAAATAGCCCTGTTGCTTATCGCATTATTTGAACAAATATGCTTTGACGTATTAATCAGATTATAATGGAAACAGTTTGCGGCCCAATATAAGTGGCATTGTCTTACTCCTTAATTATATTTAAACTATTTTTATCAATTGCACCCGTACACTTTGGTACGACTTAACTCGCCAGGGGCTCCATTGCGCTCCATATGTTGGCAACAAGTCCGAACACTTTTTACAGTACAATTCGGCGCCCCGAATATTGCATTATATGCATCGGCTTCGAATCATGTCTTTGGTCAATAGTTGGGTTGCCCGGCTCCTGTGCTTGCTACCTTACGTTCCGTTTTATCGGCTAGGGTAGTAAAGGGAGAACTACTGCGATTGTGTTTCTGGTTCATCTGGATAAACACCTTAATAGAGAAAGCCGAAAACTGACTGTCATGAGGCGGTGAGAGCTGGTCAGCTATTCGGTGGCTAAAATCTCTTGCGATTTTTTTTTTCGCATTATGTGATGGATCGGCCTTCACCCAACCAGGTGTTTACAGCCCCTAGTCCGATAAACAAACTAGGGGTTGCGCATACACTCACATTTGTCAAACTCCTATGGCTAAGCGAGGGTGATAAAGCCACATAGTCTGATTGCCTGGTTCGATGCACTAAACACCTCCTTCAAGGACCAAAATCTTAGGTCAAGTGTGTTTAGGTTCCAATCCGAAAACCCCCGTATTATCTATGTGGGGGTTGAAGCCGACGACTGGCCAACTCTCAGCTTTAAATAAACGGCCGCACACGAGGAAATATTTTCGAAAAACAACAAGCAATATATTACATATAGGCTTTGTTCCATAATACAAGGACTGGATAAACACGAATACATTCATTCAAAGATAATCTCCTTCGCACACTGGCCCACTACAATGCGGGATCCTTCCAGGACGTCATCAAAGTAGTGCTCGGGCGTGTGGTGCTCTTTGCCCTCAGGCGGCCCCTCGGTCGCAAGCTTGACAGCTATCATCTTCGCCCGAGCACCCTTGTGGACAGCTGGTGGGTCCCCCTCTGTTGATTCTTTCACCAATATTTTTTATTTATACCAAAAATATTCTCCGTGAAGTTTCAGGTCATTCCAAGAACTTTTATTTCTGCACAAAAATAACACCATGGTAATTCGGCTGAAAACAGCGTCAGTCCGGGTTAGTTCATTCAAATCATGCAAATTAGAGACCAAAACAAGGGCAAAAGAGTTTGGAAAAGTAGATAAAATGGAGACGTATCAACCCGCCACTGATCTCCTCTGGCTCGCTGTCAAGAATTTGCCATCCTACATCGCCATCGGGCCCCTTTTGTCATTTCTGAAGGACTCATTCTGCGACGTTGGCTTGGGGTCCACAGATGCCAAGTCAGACCTTACCGATGGTGACCACGAAGAGGGCACCCTCTCCGGCTCTTCCAAGGGGAAAGAGCCCATCTACGACATTAGGGACGGCACCCTGCAACCGTGCTCTTCCAAGGGGAAGGAGCCCATCTGCGACAACATGGAGTGCACCCAGGGTCCATGCTCTTCCTATGGGAATGAGCCCATCTATGACAAGTGAGGAAACCCATGATTTGTTTTGCCGTGCCTCTTCATAGGGAGGAACCTATCATGGAATTGTCACGGCAGATGTCCTAGTGTGAGGACTTAGTCGTGAGGCTAACGCATCTATGTAGTAGTATGAGAGGGGTTGAGTGGGACGAGAGATGCGAGGTTTTTTACTCAGGTTCGGCCCCTCGCGGTGGAGGTGAAAGCCTACATACTGCTTCATTGATATTGATCGTGGTGCTCACGATTACAAGGGTGCTTTTTGGCTACCTCTCTCTCGAGACCTATTGACTTGTCTGTCTAAACTTGTCCCTCTTGGGGGTGCCCTACCCCTCCTTCGGGTTACATGTGGAGTGCTAGTAGGACAAGGACTACTCTATTATAAGTGGAATCCTAGTCTTGCTTCCTTTGTAAGGGAATACTCCTTATGCCTTTCCTCTTAAGTCGGCCTACCATAACATGAGCTGGCCTACTGGGCCTTCGGCCTTGTCGTCCGTCTGACCCGCTCGCCAGGTAACTAATGAGTCGCAAAGCTCCAGTCGGTTACCCATGAGTCGCCAGGTCCGGGCGGGTTACTAGTAAGTCGCCAAGCTCCATCCGGGTCATACATCAGGCCGGGTTGCACCGCAGGGTATATCCCCGACAGAACCCACGATTTGTTTTGTCGAGTCCCTTTTGTAATGTAATGGGAATATGTCTAGTTTTAATTGCTATATTTTGTTGTTGTAGTTTTCCTTGTGTATTTCAGTTGTTCACAATGTGATGCTCTATATGTGCAACTATTTACTAAGCAGGACATTTTCATCAATACCAGTTTTAAACATACCAATAGGAATGAATATATTTGCTTGTTGTTAAGCATGTTATAGCTATCATATGCCTCTTTTAATGTTTTTTGTTGTTCCGTTGTTTGTAGTTAGCATATGTCCAGTTTCAAATGCCATCTTTGGTTGTTCGTAGTATGCCTTGTTTATTTTAGTTGTTTAGAAAGTGATGCTCTATATATGTGCTACTATTTACTATGCAGTACAATTTCATCAATATCAGTTTCAACAATACCAATAAGCATGTTGTAGTTAACACGGCTTTCCATTTTTATTTAATAATAACCAGTGTACTTAGACCGGCACAATACCAGTTTGAATGACTATATTTGTTTGTTGTTAAATGTTAGGCATGTTGTAGTTAACACACATTTCCACTTCTTGTTTGGCTTAACTAGTGTCCTTAAACCTGCACACTTATGCTATCATTTGGAGATTATGTTGTCTAACATGGATATTTTTAGTTGATGTTTAGCCTGTTGTGCTTAACATGCCATTAGGTGTACTTACACAGGACAATTTTGGGAATGACTTATCATACATGTTCTATAATCGTGAACTCTTTGTGATGGGGCACGCATCGTAAACGTAGCACCACAAAATACCGACTGTGATGGTAATGCAAGAACAAATGAGTACCAAGGATGGAGCATTTCGGATATTCGGGATATCACAAACAGTTGTCTGAAGACTCGCGTTTGGGATAGATGCCCGCATTGCATACTCTTAGTTATGCAAAACGTATGCATTCCTATTGCCTATCCCCGGCGGTTTCTGGGTCATGTGGGAAGGACCCCCCTATCGCCCACACTAGCAAGGCGATGGTTTAAAATACCATCGTGGAAAGGGGTTAAAAGTCGTTTGTATAGCAGCTCGCTATACCAGTGGTACAAGAAAAGCACCACCGGAGTCCTCCAGAGATGCATATCCGAAGAAGAGGGGGCAACTTTTGGCCGAGATACACGCTGGCATGGGCGGTCATCACGTAGCAGCTCGGGCCCTGGTCAACAAGGCCTTTCGAGCTGGGTTCTTCTGGCCCACCGCTCGCGTGGATGCCCGCACACTTGTCCAACATGCGTCGGATGCCGGCTCTTTGCAAATCAAAGCCACATGCCCCCAACGGCTCTTCGTACGATACCAATTACCTGGCCTTTTGTAGTCTGGGGGTTGGGCATGGTAGGTCCACTTAAAGGGGGGGCCAAGAAAAATAAATATCTACTGGTCATGGACGATAAATTCACTAAGTGGATTGAGGCGGAACCAGTAACTTCAGCCAAGTCTGAACCGGTCATCAACTTTATATTCGGCATGGTCCACCGTTACGGTGTCCCCCACAGCATAATAATGGACAATGGATCCCATTTCACGGCCCAGGAGGTCAAATACTGGTGCGCTAACATGGGCTTAAGCTCGATTACGCCTCGGTATATCACCCACAGTCCAATGGACAAGTTAAACGGGCCAATGGTCTAATCATGAGCGGCATCAAACCACGACTGCTCTATTCCCTGAAAGAATCTGACTGCCATTGGGTGGAGGAGCTTGAATCCGTATTGTGGGGCCTGCGCACCACCCCTAATCGATCAACAGGATACACACTATTTTTTAAGGTGTACGGGGCATAAGAAGTCCTCTCGTGCGACCTCATCCATGACGCGCCTAGAGTGCACATGTACGAAGAAAAGGAGGCCGAGCTAGATCGACAGGACGACCTGGACGCCCTAGAAGAAGAGCGTGCCATAGCTCGGGCCCGCTCTACCTTTTATCAACAATAGGCCCAACGCTACCAGAGTAGGGAAGTTCGCGCAAAGGCATATAATGTGGGCGAACTTGTTTTACGCCTCCTGGAGAAGCAAAAGAATAAGCTCTCACCCAAATGGGAGGGTCCTTTCATAATTGATGAAGTACTCGCAGGAGGAGCGTATCGCCTCCACAACCCAGCGGACAATCGCCTTGAACCAAACCCATGGAACACATCTCGTCTTCGGCGCTTCTACGGTGAGACCGGTGTTGTCACCCTCACTAGTCTTTCCTTCCTTTATAGTTTTCCCTTCGTTTTTACTTTTTTGGATTCGTTCGCATTTCCTAGGCTGTGTTCGGCTAAACTGAGCTATGTTAAGCTTTCCTTGGCATACATCTTCAAATGTACTACCCGGTCATACCTGGGGGCTTCTTTAACAAAGACGATCAATATATCATGCATCTATTCATCTCTGTCGTGTTTGCTCCCTTCCAGTATCGTTTTTAAGCTACTATATGCATCAATTTGATTTAAGATTTGGCCAAGCTAGGTTGTCTTGCTCCTATGCTTAACCTCTACGTTCCTAATTGTTCGGCTAGCGGGTAAAGGGAGCACCTCTGTGATTGTTACGACTGGATCACCTGGGTACGTACCTTAGATGGGTGAAGCCGAAAGCTAGCGTTCTTAAGAATATAATTGGTCAGCCATGAGGGAAATGAAAATAATTGGTGATCATCACCAAAACCAGGGTTATTTTCCCCAAGTAACCATCACCTGCATAATGCGGGTATCCGGTTATAACGTCTACTGTCAATATGATAACCCGAAGAAACGAACCCATGGAGGAACTATTTTCTTCGGAAGATGTTTCTTACGTTAAATACTAATATAACATAACTCCACATGTGTGTTTTGTCTGTTCGCACCAAATAGCCGGATTGCCAAGTTCTCCGAAGCGATTTCCTGTTACCTCAGGTCACATAGTACGGAACACTCCCCGTCCAATGGCGAGGGAGGTAGAAGCCGATGGCTGGTTAAGACGACGTTTATAGCATGGATGGAGAATGTTTGATGTAAAGTACATAGATACATATAATGAAACACCCTGTTCCTGCTCAACATTATCTATTAAGGTATCCAGGGTGCGGTCTTCTTGAGAGATCCGAGCGGCTCGCATCACTTGGTCATACACCAAATGAAGTGGCACTTTCTGCCCATCCGGCCTAACTCGAGCTAAATGCTCTAGGTAAAGTTTGGTAAAGCGGGCCTTCAGCATTGCCCATGCCTCTCATGATCCTTCTTGACAAGCTGATATCTTCCATAGCTTGAAGCAACGTCGAGCTCCTTTAAATCGATCAGCTAGCTCAGCCATCCCTTCTAGAGGCGTCTCGGTCGACCATAATGCCTTGACCATGCTCTTCATAGCTTTTCGAGCTCGCTCATGCACGATGGACTGTTCCTTTAGCAGGTTTCCTGCGAATGAGCTGGCCTCTTCCTCGGGGCACCCGGTCAGGAGACCTAACAAGACACATGATATGTCTCTTACATTTGCATAATACACATACTTTACACAATCACAAGTTAAAATGTCACTCACCGAACATGCCACCTTTCAATCTTTGGTGGGCTTGTGCCAGTTGAGTTTTTAAACTCTCAATTTCTTCTGCTTGTCGCTAGTTCTCCACCTTGAGCTTGTTCTTTTCCTCATGACTTCAGTCCGGTACCTGGCGGCTAGCTTCGTGCTGCGATTCGACATACCTTTGAGATTCGCTAGTCTCGTCCAGATCCTTCTCCAGTTGACCTATGGACTCGGCTACTATAAGCCAATCTTTCATTAGAAAATGTGCCCCAAGCAATTCTGCATGTTAAATCTTTTACTCACCATGGGCTTCTTTGGTGAATTTCTTGACCTCCTCCAGTTTGGCTTTCATAGATGCCAACTGTGTTCGGCTTAGCTCAAGGTCCTCAGACAACCTTTTGTTTTGTTCCCTCGAGGCCTGCATCATATCACAACAATATACAGATTCAGACCCTTAACTTGGTCATCCCGACCAAATTAAGGCTCGAGGGCTACTGGGTTAGGATTTATGTTCAGTTGTCAAAACCAATCACTTACCTACAGGTTGGTTGACATAAGGTTGGTGTCTTCTTCAAGTCCTGCTCGGGCGGCTCCGAGATACACGTCCACTGAACTAAGAGCGTTAAACTCTTGTTCGAAAAATGTAGGGTGACGCAGTGACTCCTTCCGCCACTAGTGATTCATCACACTTTCGACTTCGAAGTTGGTAACTGAGACATCCTCGGAATCCCCCGGAAGTTGGCCTGTGGCAAGGACCTCCATGTTGACACTGGCCCAAGCTGAGGACTTTGGCCCGGGATTACCCCCTGGCACTTCCTAAACATCCTCAGAAGAAGGTCGCGCTACATGTCTCCTGGAGATCTCAAGCAAAGTTCATGAGTGCTTGTGGCGGCTATGACAATACCGGACTATGAATTGAATATATTACCTCTTAGGCATGGGTGTGGTTGGTATAACTCCCGCAGCTACCGCATGTTTGGAGGCTTTACATTCATTCAGTGTTGAGACAGCCGGCGTCGCTCTCACCGATGTTCGGCGCATGGTGCGACAACCCTTTGGAGTAGAAGTCGGCATACTCGAAACAACGGGAGGTGAATGCTCTTTTATGGTAGAGGTATTTTTGTCACTTAGAGCAGAGGAGGGGAGTGTCCTAGGGTGACCGGCCAAAAGCGCCGCTTTAGAGCCATCAAGACTCTCCTGGTAGAAAACCACATCTTCAAAATCAATCGAAATTTCTAGATCGTCATAAAATACCGGGTTGTCGTCGCAGGAATAACTCTCCGGTTGAGGAGAAGGGCAACTAATCATCTCAATCCATCGCCTCCATTTCTGTTCGAGAAGTTAAAAAATCTGATTAGACAAAAAGTGGGCATAACATATGAACTACAAAATGTAGCTGAACTCACCCATTCAATGGGATTATAGCTCGAGTAGCCATCCATGGACTTTAGGCGGGCAAACTCGTGCTCCTCTCCTTTAAAGAGATCGGCTAGTATGGCCGCCATGGCTTTCTGGTTGGCAGGCCCCTTCCGTTTATAACGGGCCGCATCATTCGTCCGTTGTAACAACATAAGGGGTGCATCCTTCACTGGAGAGGTTGGACACATCAAGTAATGACAGCGGCCATCGCGCCAATCATGGTTAACCCGCTATGAGCTAACCACCTTACTTGAGTGGCCAGACGCTTTACTTCAGCACTTTCCTTCTGGGAAGGGATTTTCGGTCGCCAATTGAACCATTCCTTCGGGGGAGCGAGCGAGTGCTCGGGCAAACCCCTTCAAGCTGGATCGAATGGGGGATGTCTTCGATGTAAAACCACTCTGAGGTCCACTCTTCGGAATCCCAACAGGGTACCTCGGCTCCGCCGACCTCGAAGATCATCCCTCCTAGGTGCGGGGGACGAGGAAGAAATATTTCCTCCATAATTCAAAATGGGCCTCATAGCCCAGAAACATCTCGTAGAGGGTGACGTAGCCCGAGATATGCAGAATAGATCCGGGGGTGCGATGATGGAGCTGGATCCCGTAAAACTCCAGTAAACCCCTCAGGAAGGGGTGAATGGGAAAGCTCAAGCCTCGTAAGAGGAAGTGCATGAAGCATACCATCTCTTCCTTGCGTGAGGCAGGGAAATTCTCTGCAAAATCTTCACTATCCCTGGAGGTCAATGTAGGGTGGGTGGAGGCAAGATCCAAAGCTGGAAGATACCCTTGCGTCTCAAGGTCACTTTGCCGGAGATGGGAAACTGAACAGCTTACCCAGTCGCCCAGGAGGGAGCCGCGAGGGCATGAGGAGGAGACTGGGACGTTGGCCATGTCTCGAAGTTCCCTGATTTTTGGCTTGTCAATGGCTGGGGAATAGGATGCGCTGCTCATTGCGCTTCGAGCCTGTTTAATGGGCGTTTTTTCTCTGGTTCATGAAGGGCATTACTGTAAAAGACTATTGGACCGCCTACCTCCTGCTGATGTGCGGAATCGAGGGGTGTCATTAATCCTAACCAGGAAAGTTAGTGCTGTGGGCCCCATGACACTTCAACAAATCAGGAAGTCATCGGTGGTCGAACTAATGTCAGCTGAAGATCGAAAGGGAGAAGAACTCGTCCCGCCAGCCGAGACTTTGGGCGCGTGAGGCTACTAGGGATCATGGGCGCCGACATTGGAGCTACTTCGGGGGCTACTGAGGGAGTCCTGGACTAAGGGGTCCTCGGGCTGCCGGTCCAGCTCACATAGGTCGGGCAGGTGGGCCGCTCTATAACTACTACTGGAAGGCCGAGCTATAAGGCGACTCCATGTTCAGGAAGGAATCCTTCAAGGCCTTGGTGTGTCTTCCAAGTCAAGATGGAAGAACTAGCATGTTTGTTCCTTGATGGCAACGGACCATGTGTAACCCTAGGTACCCCTGGTGTCTATATAAAACGGAGGGTTTAGTCCGTAGAGGCTAGAATAAGAATCATCATTCTACTCATCTAGGGTTTAGTTCATCTGATCCCATGGTAGATCGACTTTGCAACCATCATACACACATCAATATAATCAAGCAGTGCGTAGGGTTTTACCTCTTTGAGAGGGCCCGAACCTGGGTAAATACGGTCCATGTTTTTCATGTTCCCCGTTGATCCATGATCCATAGCTTGGGACCCCCTACCTGAGATCCACCGGTTTTGACACATACACCCTCTTCCTATTCTGTTCAGTATGTTCCCAAATTGGCTATAAAATAATGGAGATCTATATATGTTCATTATCTACCTTCCTAACTAGTACGTATAAGTTGTATTTGTTCCAATTTGTTATTGTCGATTTACAAATTGTGGGTGCCCGAGTCACACAAAGTTAACAAATTAGCCATACATTCTCAAAATTATTGCATGACATGTTTAGACAGCTTGCTACCAAGTTGTTAGCTTTATGCTTATCCTCCTTTCCTGAGTTTCACATGTGTCCTCTATAGATGCCGAGTAGCAATTATTACACGCATGCTTCAGGCCATGTATCTTCATCTGAGTTCGACAACCCTAGGTCTCCAGCAGATGGTCAGGGATCAAGTAATCTGGAACGAGATTGAGCTGCAGAAATTACCTTCTGGTCAGGACATGGAGGAACACTCCAAGGAAGCTCACACTCCATCCTAAAACTGTATATGAAGTAACCGACATTGATTTAAAGTCTTGGGCTCCAACTAAACTAGATAAAGCACACACAAGGTTCAGGAGTGTGTGTGGATTTGTTGGCAGGGCAAGGCTCAACATTAATCTACCGGGGTTCCAGAAGGTTGACACGGAAACACAGCAAAGGATAGTCCGGGAGATCATGGATCACTTCAACGTTCCAGAGCCGTGGAGAATGCAAGTGGAATACATTGCACTGAAGAAGGCCAAGGATGCTTGGAGAAACTGGAAGCATGTGTTGTACAAGAAGTACTTGAGTGAAGGCAAGGACCCAATCCCCACGTACCCCCAAATTACAAAGGCAGACTAGGTAGAATTCAAAAGGGCCAGGGTAACTACAAAGTTTACTGAGAAGAGTGCCAAGCAATCGGAACTTCAGAAGAGGAACACACACACCCACCGTATGGGTGTGGCAGGATACTATGGCATGAAACCAACATGGGACCAGGAGGACAAAGAAGTAGTAGCTGCGGGTGGGAAACCGACCTTTAGTGAAATCAGGGGCGAACGCACTAGAGACTACTTGCGGGCACGTGCAAGGAGGCGTAACGATGGAACTTATTACTTTGAAAACTCACATGGCGAAGAATTGTATCGCATGATGTTAAAGGCTTCCAAGATCCCTGGAAGGTTCTACAGGAACTCAGGCCCATGTGACATTCTGTCTGATGCTCTGGAAACAAAAGAGCCCCTGGCCAAGCAAGGGGTATAGGTGTCAATGTCCCACACAAGAGGGCTTTCACACTCAGCAAAGAAGAGAGGAATGACATGAAAAAAGCGAGGAGTGAAATGAAGCTAAATGAATTGTATCAAAGGTTGAGGAGGGACATGTATCCAGGGCTTCGAAAGGAAACTGAGGAGTCAATGATGATGCGGAAGACTCTAACACTGACAGATAGCCGACAGATGGGAGGGGAGATGGGCATGGATGATGCTGGTTATTGCGCGACAACACTGCACAAGAGTAGTTGTGCATCAGCTGACCCCAGCGACACTGAGACTGCAGCTGCTCATGATGATGGTCTATCTGGAATGAAAGACAGACTGAGGGGTGTGCTTACACATTATGAAGGTATGCTAAAAGGTGCAACAGCCTGGGCATGCCACCCTTCTTGGAAGAGGGCCTCTTGTTGGACAATGTGCCATTGAAGCCGGGCTGTGTGAAGTGCTACGTGACTGAAATGAAGCCTGGATTCAATGAATTTGCATTGAAGAATGTCCTAGGGGACTTCGATGAGCAGAGGACCTTGGGAGAAATAGTGTTACATCACAACAAGTGGCCACGAAAGGAAATAGACTTCATGGATGAGATCACTAAAGACCCACCAAGAGCAACCAATGTCGCCCTTCAACCGGTGACGCTCTCCTTGCCATAGTAGCTCTCGCGTGCTTCCACCAAGGAACCAACTACTCGAAATCCGACGGCCGATGCATCAACCAGTGATCAGCCTGCCCGACTTTCTTCTATACAGGCGATGTCATCGTCCACCCTAGAGCAGCCAATGGCAAGGCCTACAACTGTTGAAGGTGCACCACCAGTTCAGATGTCGGGCACTGAAGCAGCATGGGGAGACTCAGTTGCACCACATGCTCGGCAAAGCAACCTGGTGGATTGGATTGCTAAGCAGTCTAATGCTTCGGAACCACCTGCAAAGTAGTCTGTAGGTCTAGAACCGACTGCTCATCAGTCCATCGGTCCTCAGCCGCGTGATCAACATACCAATGCGTCAGCACTGCCTGCTCAACAAACCAACGCATAGGCTGTCACGCCCAAAACGCGATCCTATTTGAGAGGAACTCGAAGGTCCCACCAAGGATAGAGATGCATATTGAAGACACTTTGCAAGGTGGATATCATTACAACGTACCATGTACATAATAGTTGGGTATACATACAAAGGCATACAATTGCTACATGAATACATCAAACATCATACGGTAAAGTAGCATCCGACTATGGATGAGACCAAATGAAAAACACAAATGACATCCAACCTGCTAGCCCAGGCTACCGACCAGGAATCTATCCCTCGATCAAAGAATAAGAAGCAGAAGAAGAACTCCAAAAAAAGAAGCATCGCTCTCACGTCATATCATCGCATTACCTGTACCTGCATCTGTGGTTGTAGTAATATGTGAGCCACGAGGACTCAGCAATCCCATTACCATGGGTGTCAAGACTAGCAAAGCTTAATGGGTATGGAATGGTTAAGTGGTGAGGTTGCAGCAAGCACTAAGCATTGTATGGTGGCTAACTTACGAGTACAAGAATAAGAAGAGTAGCTATGCATAACGGTCGCAAACTAGTAATGATCAATATGTTGGAAATATGCCCTAGGGGCAATAATAATGTGATTATTATTATATTTCCTTGTTCATGATAATAGTTTATTATCCATGCTATAATTGTATTGACCAGAAACTCAAATGCATGTGTGGATACATAGACAACAATGTGTCCCTAGTAAGCCTCTACCGGACTAGCTCGTTGACCAAAAATGGCTATGGTTTCCTAGCCATGGACATGAGTTGTCATTTGATAACGGGATCACATCATTAGGAGAATGATGTGATGGACAAGACCCAAACTATGAACGTAGCATATGATCGTGTTAATTTGATTGCTATCGTTTTCTGCATGTCAAGTATATGTTGCTATGACCATGATATCATGCACCTCACTGACACCGGAGGAGTGCCTTGTGTGTACCAAATGTTGCAACGTAACAGGGTGACAATAAAGGTGCTCTACAGGTATCTTCGAGGGTGTCTGTCGACTTGGCATGGATCAAGACTGGGATTTGTCACTCCGTATCACAAAGAGGTATCTCGGGGCCCACCGTGTAATACAACATCACAATAAGCCTGCAAGCGATGTGACCAATGAGTTAGTCACGGGATCTTGTATTATGGAACGAGTAAAGACACTTTCCGGTAACGAGATTGAACTAGGTATGGAGATACCGATGATCGAATGTCAGGCAAGTAACATACAGATAGTCAAAGGGAACTACATACGGGATTAGCTAAATCCTGACATCATGGTTCAACCGATAAGATCTTCATAGAATATGTGGGAACCAATATGGGCATGGAAGTCCCGCTATTGGTTAATGACCGTAGAGGTGTCTCGGTCATGTCTTCATAGTTATCTAGTCCGTGGTTATCGAAGGTTGTTCAGAGTCCCGGATGACATCCCGGACACAACGAGGAACTTCGGAATGGTCCGGAGGTGAAGATTGATATATTGCATGAAGGGTATTGGAGTCCGGAATTGTTCTGGGGGTATCGGGTGATGACCAGCATGACCGAAAGGGGTTTCAGGGGGCCCGGGCAAGTGTTGGGGGGGTCCATGGGCCAAGGGGAGGGGGCAAGCTATCCCATTAAGGGCTATGTGTGCCCCCTCACCCTTTCCCACGTGACCAAGAGAGGTGGGGGGCCCCCTCTAGGGTTCCCTCCACCTGACTTGGGGGGCAAGTCACCATAGGGAAGATCCCATCTGCCCTGGCCGCCGCCCCTAGGGGCGCCACCCCCTCCTCCCTTCCCTTATATATAGAGAGGTAGAGAGAGGGCAGCCGCACCCCTTGAGCACATCTCTATGCCACGGTGCTGCCTCTCCTCTCCCTCGCATCCCACTTCCTCTCCGTACTGCTTAGCGAAGCTCTGCTGAGATTCCGCTACCACCATCGCCACCACGCTGTCGTGCTGCCAGAGGACTCAGGCTACTACTTCACCATCGCTTGTTGGATCGAGGAGGTGAAGGCGTCATCAAGTCGTACGTGTGTTGAGCGCGGAGGTGCCGTCCGTTCGGCACTTGGATCGGGAATTCGCGGGCGAATCATGATTGGATCATGAAGACGTTTGACTACATCAACCGCATTTCTTAACACTTCCTCTTAGCGATCTACAAGGGTATGTAGATCCAATCTCTCCTCTCGTAGATGGTCATCTCCTAGATTGGAGCTTGGTGAGCGTAGGAATTTTTTTGTTTCCCATGTAACGTTCCCCAACATACTAAGTGATATTAAACTACTTATGAGTCAGACATAACCCCATCATGTTCTCTTCCCGAACTCCCTCGAAAAGAGACGGTCGTGGTTACACACGCGGTTGGTGTATTTTATTTTGTGTTTAGTGTCAAGTTCCCTACAACCGGATATTATAAATTTCCAAGTCGCCACATAACCACGAGCACGATTTCCAAAAAGATTTAACCTTGCAGGGGTGCTCCAGGTGGTCCATTATAAATTACCATGCGCATCGGATGGAACATCCTCACACTATGAAGAACACGATGCTTACGATAAGGAATTCCGGTGGACCCGCCTCTCATGAAAGGTAAAAACTAAACCAGCAAGGCCTCCCGGTTTACCGACAAATCCCGATAGGAGCCACCTGTATCTCATTTCGTAGGGTACACCGGATGGGCCAGACGTTGGGCCGGCTGAGACCCTAGTTTCCCAGGGGGCGCCGGATATCGCCCAGTTTGGACCAGCACCATCAGCACTAGCCCCCTATATTATGTGGAATAAAGAATCCTCGGGGTTCATGACGCCCTATGAGTTAATTAATTAATTTCAGTATTATTACATTGGCAAATTATAAAACCAATGTTGGGCCTTGCTGGAAGAGTTCTTCCTAAGCGATTGGTCAGGGGGTCCCCATATACACACATGCGTTAGGAACGCTCAACAAGAAACATAACACCGGTATGACAGAAACTAGGGCGACAAGAGTGGAACAAAACACCAGGCAAAACGCCGAGCCTTCCACCCTTTACCAAGTATATAGATGCATTAAATCAATAAAAGATATTGTGATATCCCATGATATCCATGTCCCAACATGGAACAACCTACACTGCACCTGCAACTAGCAACGCTATAAGATGGGCTGAGCAAAGCAGTAACATGGCCAATCAACGGTTTGCTGGGATGGTGGAAAGGTTAGAGGCTTATCATGGCAATTTGGGAGGCTTGACAAACAAGTGGTAAGTAGCGCGACATAGCGATAGCATCGAGACAACTAGCAAAGCAAACAGAGTAGTGATATCCAAGGTAATGGTCATCTTGCCTGAAATCCCGCTCGGAATAAGATCGAGTCCATGAAGTAGATGATCCAACGTAGTCGAACGAATCCTCACAATCGCAACCATACAGGAACTATCGATAAGAAGCACAACCGGAAATAAGCAAACAACATGGTAAACAACCATCATACAAACATGGCATGATGTACAATCAAATATGATGCATGTCCGGTTTAACGAGGCATGGCATGGAAAAATGCACAAACAAATACTACACATTAAGTGAAGATCAATATGCAATGATTTGCATATTGGCGAAACTTCACAACAATTTCTCTCCCATTTAAACTACTCATCAATATTAAATGTTGGTTGACATGGAAAGAGGTGAAGTATAATTAATCTACCTATTTAGGCAACTTAAATGAGCTGGAAGCACCAAACAATAATTTTGAAAAATCCCCATGTGCATCTTTCGAATTTGATATTGTTCTTCCTAAAACATAATTTTACAGTTGTTAAATAGCAAAAATAAATTGCACCATGTTAATCTGCACATCTTTCTATACAAGTTACATATAAAGTTCATTTAAATTGTGACTACATTTATTTAGTTATCAAATAAACCATTTTAATATGTTATTTATGCAAAATCAATGCAAACAACACATTTAAACATATTTATCATGGATGAAAGTTGTATATTAAGAAACTATACGGAATTCTTAAGATTTTATACACATATAACTTAACCTCATATAATGCATGGTTGAATATATATATGAATTTCACAAAATTCCATATGATGCTGAAATTTGAGCAATCCTAAATGCAAAATAAAAAGAAAACAACACAAGACATAGAACAGGGCTAGCCGTGCTCTATGACCAGTGCGGGCCGTAGGATCGTCAACCAGGTCAAAGAGTGGAAATGTGAACAGGGGCGCTAGGTCCCATGCTCCCAGCTGTCATTCACACGGGGATGAAAATTAAAAGAGGCAAAATAGTTGCTAGGACTTGGATTTCGATCCCAGGATTTCTGGGTCGTGAGATATGGTGCTAGCCACCAGGCTAAATCCAGTGCTTGTTAAACGAACGGGCTCGGCCTTAGATGAAATAGTGCAAGAGTTGATCGTCTGTAGAGGCGAAAAAAATTCAAAATTAAAGTGCAGCCATGGGGATTTAATCCTTGGTGGCTTGGGTGCGAATGAGCTGTGCTAACTAGCAGGAACTAAGACCAATTTGTGTTCTAAGAGCAGAATAGTTCGAACTGAACCAATGGCTCGAGCAAACCTAAACAAAACAAGAGAAACAAAGGCCTGCTTTGGCTATGCTCATGATGGAGCTCAACAGCAAGCAGCAGGTGCTCGCCTAGCTACCTTGGGGCCGCGCCGGAGTACTAGCATGCATGTGTGGAGGTGTGGCTGTGAAGGTTTAGCCAGGGACGGCATGGGTGCAGTGTAAGATTGTTTGGGAAGCATAGAACTCTTTGCTCGGGCCGCACTTATATTTATATCGACAATGTCGTGGCTTACAAGATGATGGATCAAAGAGATCGTTTACAGAAAGTCGGTACAGAATGGGAAATGGTTGGAGAGAAGAAGAGATAGAGAAAGAGTACAAGTTTAAGCATGTTGAGACATATCTCTATTCAACTATTCCAACACTCCGCCTCAATCTAAACCTAAGTGATTCCAAGGTTAATATTGTACTTGAACTCATCCAGCCTTCTCATGGTGAGAGGTTTTGTAAAGCCATCAGCCAGTTGATCTCCAGTTGGTATGGACCTTATGTCAAGTAACTTGCGAGCTACTCTTTCTCTGATGAAGTGGAAATCAACCTCAATATGTTTAGTGTGTGCATGAAAAACAAGATTAGATGAAAGATAGGTTGCACCAATATTATCACACCATAATCTTGCAGCTTGTGGAGTTTTTACTCCAACCTCATAAGCAAAGTCTGAATCCACATGACTTCAGCTCTGGTGTTTGCTAGAGCCTTATACTCAGCCTCAGTACTTGATCTTGATACTATAGCCTATTTCCTTGCACTCCATGATACAAGATTTGTCCCCAGGAACACCGCAAAACCACCTGTGGATCTCCCATTATTAACACACCCTGCCCAATCTGCATCTGAGTAGGCAGTCACAAGCATAGATGGCGACTTGACAATTTTAAGTCCAAGTCCTTCTAAGAACTTTAGATACCTCACAATTCTTTTAACTATTGTCTAGTGAGTTGTAGTAGGTGCATGAAAATACTGACAAACTTTGTTCACGGAGTAAGAAATATCTCAACGTGTGAGAGTCAAATATTGTAAAGCACCTACAATACTTCTGTAGTTTGTTGCATCTTCTAGTCCAAGTGCTTCTCCACTTTCGATAGTAAGTTTTTCTGAAGTTGAGATTGGTGTACTTACAGGTTTGATGTTCTCCAATCCTACTCTCCTGAGTATGTCATGTGCATATTTCTCCCGTGGAAGAAGTAAACCATCTTTTACCTACTTAACCTCTATACCAAGAAAGTAATGAAGATCTTCCAAATATTTAAGAGCAAAATCCATCTTTAAATCCTTGATCAAACAAGTGGTGGCATCTGGACTTGAACTAGCAACAATAATATCATCAACATATACCAAAACATATATAGTGACATTACCCTTTTTATAGAAAAACAATGAGGTATCTGCCTTAGATGATATAAACCCAAGTTGTTGTAACTGTGTGCTCAACCTTGAGTAACAAGCTCTTGGGGCCTGTTTCAAACCATACAATGCTTTGTCTAACTTACAAACATGATGAGGTGTGCTTATATTCTCATAACCTGGTGGTTGCTGCACAAAAATCTCTTCTTCCAGAACACCATGAAGAAACGCGTTCTGAACATCTAGTTTCCTTAAGATCCAACCTCTGGAAACAACAATGGATAACACAAATCAAATAGTAGCTGCTTCAACAACGGGACTGAAAGTATCTTCATAGTCAAAACCAAATATCTGCTTGAAACTTTACACAACTAATATGGGGACGACTAGTATACGATCGGTACCTAAGCTGCGATTGTGCTATCCAACATTCCGGGCCATTGGATGTTGAACGCATGGTACAAATTCAGCACGGTGGGTTTCCAGCCTGTTTGATAGTACATTTTGCATTTACGCCCTGCACATTCTATACTTTGAAGAAAACCCCCTGCAGCTAAAAGGTGTGCTCCGTCCAGCTCTTTCCCAATACTGAGGTAACTAGAGCATCCACCACACTAGTAAGTACAACCATACAACTCGCTACAAATATTCGGTAAAACATCGTACAAACAACATACTCGCAACTACAGTGCTGGAGATTATTGTGCCATCAACAGAAGATTGGCTCTTCTCGGTAGGCTTCTTCTTTAATCACATCAGTTCGTCAGGTCAAAATAACACATGCTTAAAAGCATAATGTGCATTATATATCCACATAGTTCCAGCCTCCAGGCATGGATAGTAGAAGTCATCAAGCTACAATGGGTTCGATAAAAATAGAAGGCGGGACACTTCATTCGTGATGGTAGAACCTAGTCCACCAACTGAAAACAATTCAAGTACAGCTTCAGGAATTATATGGTACATTTTTCAATGACCAAATGCACCATGGTTCTTTGTTGTGTCATTGGCGCACGAAGTTGGACTAGCCATTCATTTTGCTATCCATTGCATTTGCTTTCAGGAGCGAGACAACAATGATCCTTGGAGGAACAGATGGGCAGAGGTGTACCGCCACCATGGTCATCATAAATTCTTGCAAAAATGCAAACATCATCTTAAGACCGTCAAACGGTCACAGATTCAATAGAGAATTGAGTGAACCAAGTTGAGTGAAACAAGTTTCTATCAATTTTCTAATTAGCAGTCAATGACCGTCAGAGATTCAATGGAAAATGGAATGAAACAAGATCACTTACAACAAAACAAAATAATTACTTTGTGCAAATGACAGAGTTGTTCATAATCAGAAGTTCAAATGCACAATCTAAGGGTTGATTAAGATCATGGTTAGTGCACAAATTTTAGTTCATCAAGAACTCAACTCCAAGAAATGAGTTATCCCTACATAACTGAATATATCAGACAAATTGACTGGACAAAGAAGGAAATAAGTTCAAAAAGAACATGCCACCGATCAACCCTAGTTATCCCTGCATAAGATGCAGACATAGCAAGGCGTCGATGGGCAATCAAGGGAGCAGAGCACCCACAACGGTCAATGCATGTTGCTGCCACTTCCGCCTATGAGCACGACGGCGATGAGCATGGACGCGACCTGCCCTTGCTTCCTCCATCCCATGCTTATCGACTATGGCAGTCACGGTACACCTTGGACTGGCGCCGTCCATCCATCAGCGTTAATATGTCGAGTGATGGGTTGGATCGACCGCCCCTGCATCTGGAGCCCATGAAGGCGTCGGTGGTGACAACTTTCTTGCTTGTAGCTGAAGACGACCTTGTGTGGTGCACTCCGGCGGCACGCGCTGGAGCAGAAGGGGGAGAGGGGATTAGGGTTGGGATTGGATCTGAATGGGAGTTCGGCCTGCATTATTTTCATATGACAAGGGGGTTCATACAAAATGTCTAGCGCAGCTGACCTTTCTCGATCTGTACTATGGACTCTTAATCAAATGGCTCAGGTAGCTAGATCGCATGCTCTCACATTACATGCTCATCTCCCAACTAATCTTGCCTTATACTCCCTCCATTCCAAATTACTTGTCGTGGTTTTAGTACAAATTTGAACTAAAACCACTACGAGTAATTTGGAACATAGGGAGTACATGTCTATGCTTCCATCAGATTTTCTCTTAATTTTGTACACCCACTTACAATCAATGACATTCTTGCCATTCTCTGGTGGTACTAAATGCCATGTTTTATTTTTCATGTGTGCTCCATATTCTATATCCATAGCTTCCTTCCATTCTTTACTAGCAAGTGCATCATGCAAATGAGTTAGTTCACCCATACTGGTAAGAAAGGCATGTTTAATTCTATCATACCTTATAGTACCATCCATGTATTATTTCTCCTCGACAACACCAAACTGAGATCTTGTATGGCGACGAGGAAATTCATGTGCATGCGCTTTTGGTACAGAAGATCATGGCGTTGCTGAATCTGCAGCAGAATCTCCATCCATGGAAGAACCTACCGGATCCGCTGCACCCGATCGCTCCCGATCCGAGACAACCAGGGAGTCAGAAATCTCCCTCGTTACCCCCGCGCCAGCAGGAGTACGCTGCATGGCACCTTCATATTCGCATGCTCGGTCGTGCGGGGCGAGGGATCGGTGCTCGGCCCCGCAGCTGTCGCTCGGTCGGCCTCTGGCCTGTCCAACACGCGCGTGGCGCTCGGTGACTCGTGCCGGCCCGCACTAGCTGGGTTGGGAGGCCCACGCTGCCAGAGATCATGCACCGAGATCTCCCTCGGATCGCACGCTGCCGCTGCTGGCTGAATCAACCTGGCATTCTATGACAGGTTTGGCTGCTTCTCCTTGCATAAAATCATAACCTGAAGCTACACACTCACTGGTACAGCGAGGTGTTATACAAATGGTTTTTAACCCCTTTTTGCAACGGCATTTGGAACCATCGCCAAGTGAGTGTGGGCGATGGGGGGTCCTTCCAACACAACCCAAAAACCGTCGAGGATGGGCGAGCGGCTACTGACGATCGCCATAGAATAAACGTATGAGAAGCCGCCCCAGTCCCACACGTTACATCTCGACGTTACATTTCTGATTAGAGAGACATCCCGAACGATTACACCGCTATAGTCGTGTGAAAAAGGTGGACATCAACATTTAATCTGCCGATATGTTTGTGATAGGTACGTTATCACACATGATTCAAGAATGTAAAATGTGTGTGGTGCCTCTACTAACACTAACGTGTCCATTTTCATAACTGTGTGCAATTGGTATTCATATCACACACGCCCATCGGTTTGAAATTTTTGCCGTATTACCATGAATCGCACAGGCATATGAGACGGAACTGTGTGTGCGTCCATCGGACATCGCAAAATGTTTCACGTCGAAGAACCGTATGTTCTCTTTTTTCATCGCACACACTGTTTTCTTTCTAACTATGTGCACATTATTTTATTCTCTCTTGTATATTTTTATTTTTGCCCGTAATTTATTATTCGAATTGGAAATTTCAAAATATGAAATGTGCAATTCAAATTCTCAGCACAATGGTTCCACAACGAATTCATAAATAAAATTGTGAGTACAATATGTTCAGTAATTACAAGATTAGATAGCAATTAACTATGATGAACCACAATATTTACAAGCGGTATAGGTGAAGAGACAAGTGTAAATCATTTTGACTACTGATGGTGTTGAAGAAGCAGAAAGCCCATAATGTGCCTTCATGCATGCCATAGGCACGAACAACTTTTGTCCAACCCCTTGTGACGATCGCCCGCCCATCCTTCACTGCCTTCAGGAAGACTTCTAGAGCATTATCATGGTAGCATGAATTATATACTTTAACCTTAGTTGCCTCCACTCCGGTCATGTAGTTTGCAAGGTAATCATCAGTAAATAGCTTCGGAAACCACTGAAAAGAGAAAAATCTTAGATACTGAGGTCTAATAGAGTAACTTGTTGAGGGCAGGGGGAAAAGGCAACACATTACTTACATCCTAAAGTTCACTGTTGTCTTCGACAAAGTGTAAATAAAGAGCTTAATTCCCATCACCCGTTTCTTTTGCCTAACAATCTTTCTTAGTTTCCTTACTCGACGCTTGTTCATGAATATCTCATTGCCCCATAGGCAAAAGGGATCGAAGCGTGGGTCAGTACCGTATATGTACATACAAGCAACCAGTAAATGTTAGAAGCTAAACTGAGATTGCACAAATGATGTAAAATACAAATACCTGCATTCCTAAGTACAAGTATTTTTAGTGATTTCAATATGAACTACATATGGATGTATATAGAATTATAGATATAGTTTAGATTAGAATCTAGATTCACTCATTTTGCTCCTTATGTAGTCTATATTGGAATCTCTAAAAATACATATATTTAGGAATAGATGGTGTATGGGATGCAACTCTCGATGGCAAACAACAGCATCGCCCATTGTAGCCCTGTGTAAGTACATGGAAAGCCATTGTTAACTACAACAGGGTTAACATCCTCCAAAAATAGCAAATGGTAATAAAACGTCAGCATCTGTAGTGATATCTTCATTGCGTAAGAGTAGCACAGTAGTGAAGGGATGGATTAAAAAAAGATACAACTATTAATTGCAACAGGCTTGACAGCATCTCTAGTATATCTTCATTGCGGAGAGTAGCATGGTAGCAAAGGGACAGATTAAAAAATGGATACAACTGTTAATTGCAACAGGCTTAACAACATCCTAAGTCATGTTTTGTAAGTTTGTAGCCATTGAAATACAACTGTTTAAAAATGGATACAACTGTTAATTGCAACAAGCTTAATGGCCATTGAAACCGGTACTGATAAAAATGCAATTGGTAGAGTTACACATCACAAGGCAGGTGCTACCAGAGCAGATAATGGCCCAGTTGTCTATAAAAAGGTAGCGAAAATAGCTAAAACGTGTTAGGCATGTTTACTACAACATGCTTAATACATCGACCGTACAAAACATATCCATTAGTTGCAACTGGTATTAGTAAGATTGAACTGGTGAGTACATACTTGGTAAGTCCTGAGAGGTAGTTGCTGGGGCACTTCATCTTGGCCAGAGCCCGCCCAAAGCAGCGGAGGCAGAGGAGAGTTGTTCCTCTAAGTGTGGATCAGTGCCACTGACATGTGTACCTACAGGCAACCAGTAAATGGTGGAAGTTAAGCTGCAATCGCACAAATGATGTGAAATACTGTAAGACATGGGATGCAGCTAACCTCGATGGCAAACAACAGCATCAGATGTTATGACCCTACGTAAGTACATGGACAGGCATGTTAAGTACAACAGGGTTAGCATCCACTAAAAAATAGCAAATGGGGTGCATCTCTAGTATATCTTCATTGCGGAGAGTAGCATGGTAGCAAAGGGACAGATTAAAAAATGGATATAACTGTTAATTGCAACAGGCTTAACAACATCCTAAGTCATGTTTTGTAAGTTTGTAGCCATTGAAATACAACTGTTTAAAAATGGATTCAACTGCTAATTGCAACAGGCTTAATAGCCGTTGAAACTGGTACTGATAAAAATGTAATTGGCAGAGTTAAACATCACAAGGCAGGTGCTGCTAGAGGAGAGAATGGCCTAGTTTTCTATAAAAAGGTAGGGAAAGTAGCTAAAACATGTTAGGCATGTTTACTAGAACATGCTTAATACATCGATCGTACAGAAAATAGCTATTAATTGCAACTAGTATTTGCAAGATTGAACTGGTGAGTACATACTTGGTAAGTCCTGAGAGGTAGTTGCTGGAGCACTTCATCTTGTCCAGAGCTCGCCCAAAGTTAGCAGCGGCGGAGGCGAGCTATTCGTCCAAGTCGAAGCGTGGATAAATGCCACTGACATGTGTACCTACAGGCAACCAGTAAATGGTAGAAATTAACTGCAATTGCACAAATGATGTGAAATACTGTAAGACATGTGATGCAGCTAACCTCGACAGCAAACAACAGCATCGGCTATTATGACCCTGCATAAGTACATGGACAGGGGCCATTTAAGCAATCAGGCCGGGGTCGTGATAGAGATCGGTGGGTTACCTGACTGGATCTGAGCAAAACGTAGATGTGGTTGAAGTTGTGGTCTTCAACATTGGTGATCGAGTGTGGCTACACCTTCGCAAGGACCGCTTCCCACAGGAACGCAAATCCAAGCTTCGACCACGAGCGGATGGACCCTTCAAGGTGCTTGCACGCTAAAACGACAACACTTACAAGATCGACCTCCCGTGCGACAAGTACAACGTGAGCGACATCTTCAATGTCAAAGATCTCTCTCCCTTCCATGGTGATGAAGATTTTGATCTGAGGATGGATCTTCCCCAAGGGAGGGGAGATGATCCCAAGGTCATCCCCATGGACCTACCATCGTCTCATCAAGTGCCTACCGGACCCATGACTCGATCACGTGCAAGAGCCCTTGAAACCGAGGTGACATCTCTCCTCTCACAATTCCACTTCAATGCACATGAAGCATGGCTACTACCTCATATGGATACTTTGTGCATACTCAGGTACAATGACAAAGCTAAGGAGCAAGGACAAGAAGGAGAGGAAGATGGACGAGAAGATGGAGAAGAAGAAGGGCTGTAGGAAAAGTCCCAGCCACCGGACGACCGGCCGGGACCGAACGCCCGGCGCCTGAAGCGTCAGTCGAGCCCCAGCGAGCGGACGTCCGGTCCGGACCAGACGACCGGTGCCCCTGCACCCGAGGCCAATGAGCGGACGTTCGGCCCCGACCGGACGACCGGCGCGATCGCACCTGAGCCAACATCAGCGGAAGTCCGGAGCCTCCGGACGTCCGGCACCCCCATCATAGAACGGAACCAGCGGACGACCGGAGGACACCGGACGTCCGGCAGCTCCTGAGACACCGGACGACCGGTCCCCAACGGACGTCCGGTACCTGTCTGCGCACAGTGTTCGGGCCCGAGGCCCATGTACCCCTTCACTTCGTCCCCTTTGCACTTAGACTATAAATAGACCCCCCATTCATCCTAGCTAGGGTTAGCATTGGTTTAGATCATTTGAGAGATAGAGCATTGCTCATCCATATCGGATCTACTCCACGAGAGAGACCGCGGCCCCTCTACGGAGAAGATCCACCTTGGATTCAAGACCCCTTTACGGGGAGATCCCCTTGTGGATTCAAGACCTCCTCACGGAGAAGAACCGGTTACCGTGTATCGTCCCTAGTTGTCCGTGGATTCGTGTATCGTTCTATGTACTCGAGGATCTATCCCATGTGTGACTTAGTCATGTCGGTTTAGTGATTTACTCTTGTGTTTTCCTTCCGTTCTTCCTCGTGGTCTTCGTGATTTCCCTGGGATCCGCTCCTTTCGTGAAAGATCGGGTGATTTGGGTCTCTACCCTACATCATTTATGGTCTTCTTGTTCAATGGACGGTAGTCGACACAAAGTCGGTCCGTTCCATCCTTCTTCTTGACAAAAAGAACACCACAACCCCATGGAGAAGAACTTGGTCGGATGAGATCCATACGCTCTTGAATATCGGGTTGTTTCTTCAGCTCCTTCAACTCTTCAGGTCCAAGCTTGTAAGGACGTTTGCAAACAGGTTCCGTGCTAGGCTCAAGATCAATGATGAATTCAACTGACCAGTGAGGAGGCATTCCTGGAAGCTCTTCAGGAAAGACGTCTTGATATTTGCAAACGACTGGAATCTGAGAGATGGCATCCAGCTCGCCCTTCTCGTTGAGAAAAAACAGTCGGATGGTATCATCACGAGTGGCAAAGATGATTACATCCTCAGACGAATGTGTCAATTGAATCTGCCTGGAAGCATAATCAAGTTGAGCCTTGTGCTTAGAAGACCAGTCCATTCCGAGAATAAGATCAATATCGGAGTTACCAAGGACCACTGGAGAGGACAGAAACTTATAGTCGCCCAACGTGATAGTAACATCCGGGACCATAGAGCTTGTGTTCATGAATTTACCCGGAGAAACAACTAATAACTGTCTAGGTAAATCTTGGAAAGGCAACTCAGTATCAAAAAGGACTTTTGTAGGAATATCGTTAACAGGAAGGTTACCCATGATGACATCTGACGAGTCCTCTGCCTGGGCTGCGTTCATCAAGTTGACCTTTGCAGACTTGGGGTTATGCTTGACCACTGCGGTGCTAGCAGATCTCATAGGAGGAGGAGGAGGAAGACGCCTCTGGTTGAAGCATTTGTTGGCATAGTGACCCTTCTACTGAAACTTGTTGCACGTGACCTCTGAAAGCGGACGATGATACGGAGCACTTGATCTTGGAGCATGAGACGAAGTCTTGTTCTGAAAGCCTGGGTTGGGTGGGTGGGAAGATCCATTGCCACCTTTGCTCTTCTGCTGATAAGGCTGACGGAACGGAGGAGGAGGAGGCAACCAATACTTTTGCTGCTTAGTTGCCACTTGAGTTGAGGAAGAAGGAGTTGCATCCCCGACTCGCTTCTTGGAAGCATCGCACTTGAGTTGAGCAGTCTCTTGTTTCAGTGCCATGTTGTAAAACTCATCGTACTTCTTTAGCTCAAAAAGCACAAGAGCTAGTTGGAGATCTTCTCTGAGGCCACCTCTGAACTGATAAATCATGCTCTTCTCGTCAGGGATGTCTTGCTTAGCGAAACAAGCGAGCTTCTGGAACATGATGTTATACTGGTAAACATACAAGTTGCCATGCTTCAGGTTGCAGAACTCCTCACGCTTGCTCTCAACAACACTCTGAGGAATGTGGTGAGCTTTGAAGTCTTGACGGAATTCATCCCAGGTAATCACACGACCTCCTGTGGAATCTTTGTATTGCTGATACCATTCAGCAGCTTGGTCTTTGAGTTGGAACGAAGAAAACTTGACAAAGTCCTCAGGCCTGATGTTGCTGCATTCGAAATGCTTGCAGATATCCACGAGCCAATCATCAGCGTCTGTTGCCTCGACATAGTTACTGAAGGTCTTTGGCTGGTTTGCGGGGAACTGGTTGAGTGTAGCAAAATGATTCTGATTGTTGCCATGGCCTTGATTTCCTTGGTTGCGCTCTTGCAAGAGTTGCATAAGCATCTGCGTGTTGGCGTTGGTAGCGGTCATCACAGCTTGCCATGCCTCCGGAGGTGGAGGTGGTGGTGGCGGTTCAGGATTCTGACGCGTTGGAGGAGCCATCCTGAAGAGGGTGACATCCGTTAGCATCTTGACAGACATATATTCAAACTGAATCAATGGATTGAAATTGCAACATATAGTCTTAACATCCGAACAAGAACGAACGAATGCATTCCAAATTAAATGGTCACACTTCCATAAATTGAGAAGCCACTTAGATAGAGGTAGATGAATAAAACAACAAGGTACGGACATGAACAAATACTTGGTGAGGATTACCCAATCACAAACCAAATATCTGCGGAAGAAATACTAGAGCTACATGAATTCCCACCTATGAAACTCCCGAAATTTTCCCGGTTATGCAATCAGGTGTTGGGGATACACGGGAAGCATAATATCTCACCCAAAACTAGCAGATCCTACATCCAGCTGTATCCATCCTTCAACACATAACCAAGAAACCTTCGGAAATCATTTACCTCAACCTTCGAAAAGCATCCGTTATACGAGTTATGGCAATACTCCCGAACTCCTGCCCCAGTACTGGGTGGCGTCGAGGTTATCTCACCAACAACTGCATAAAAGAGATTTTCGATGTCGGCGAAACTCAGGTATTCCAGAATTACAACGATAAAATTGTGACGACAACACCTCGGAGCTCAACTCCCCGGGACATTGCCACAACCCCTAAATGTCAGGAGGCACAAAACCATCGGAATGATTCCAAGATACCCGCGAGATCCTAAATTTTTTTTAGTGAAATTTGATAAGAGAAGAGTCAAAACTCTACGTCAAGATGCCTCACCAGAGCGACGAAGGGACTGAGGAGTAAAAAGAATCCTACTCTCCGATATATATAATCCTATAAGACTCAAAACATTTTTCTAGACTCAACAACGCCAACGATGCGATCAAGCAGGGGGCTCCTAAGTCGGGGAAAGCTCTGATTACCAACTTGTAACACCAACGATGCGGCTATATCTCCCACGTGTCGAAGCACGACGTAGAGGCATAACTGCATTGTAGGCAATGTCGCAAGAGGGGTAATCTTTACACATCCCATGTACTGAATAAGAAAAGAGGTACATAGTTGGCTTACAATCGCCACGTCACACAATAGCATAAATATATCATTACAATCATCCAGATACAATCAAGGTCCGACTACGGAACCAAAATAAAGACAACCTCAAATGCATAATGTCCCCGATAGCCCCAACTGGGCTCCACTACTGATCGTCTGGAAAGGAAACGTAGTATCGGCCTGAGTCCTCATTGAACTCCCACTTGATCTTAGTCGTATCTCCTGGAGCGGTATCATCGGTCCCTGCATTTGGTTTTGGAAGGAATCTGTGAGTCACGGGGACGCAGCAATCTCACACCCTCGCAATCAAGACTATTTAAGCTTATAGGTAAGGTAAAAGGTATGAGGTGGAGCTGCAGCAAGCACTAGCATATATGGTGGCTAACATACGCAAAAGAGAGCGAGAAGAGAAGGCAAGGCACGGTCGAGAAACTATGATCAAGAAATGATCCTAGAACAACCTACGTTCAAGCATAACACGAGACCATGTTCTCTTCCCGGACTCCGCCGAAAAGAGACCATCACGGCCACACACTCTGTTGATTCATTTTAATTAAGTTTAAGTTTCAGGTTATCTACAACCGGACATTAACAAATTCCCATCTGCCCATAACCACGGGCACGGCTTTCAAAAGTTCAAATCCCTGCAGGGGAGTCCCAACTTAGCCCATCACAAGCTCTCATGGTCAACGAAGGATATTCTTTCTCCCAAGACAATCCGATCAGACTCGGAATCCCGGTTACAAGACATCTCGACAATGGTAAAACTAAATCAGCAAAGCGGCCCAAATGTGCCGACAAATCCTGATAGGAGCTGCACATATCTCGTTCTCAGGGCACATCGGATGAGCCAGACGTCGGGTTGGCATAGACCCTGGTTGCCCAGGGGGCACCAGACATCGCTCAGGTTGGACCAACACTTAGAGAAGCACTGGCCCGGGGGTTTAAAATAAAGATGACCCTTGAGTCCGCGAAACCCAAGGGAAAAAGGCTAGGTGGCAAATGGTAAAACCAAGGTTGGGCCTTGCTGGAGGAGTTTTATTCAAGGCGAACTGTCAAGGGGTTCCCATTATAACCCAACCATGTAAGGAACGCAAAATCAAGGAACATAACACCGGTATGACGGAAACTAGGGCGGCAAGAGTGGAACAAAACACCAGGCATAAGGCCGAGCCTTCCACCCTTTACCAAGTGTATATATGCATTAAATTAGACAAGATATAAGAATGATATCCCAACAATAAACATGTTCCAACAAGGAACAAACTCCAATCTTCACCTGCAACTAGCAACGCTATAAGAGGGGCTGAGCAAAGCGGTAACATAGCTAAACAACGGTTTGCTAGGACAAGGTGGGTTAGAGGTTTGACATGGCAGTAGGGGAGGCATGATAAAGCAAGTGGTAGGTATCGTAGCATAGGCATAGCAAAAGAGCGAGCATCTAGCAAGAAAAGATAGAAGTGATTTCGAGGGTATGGTCATCTTGCCTTCAAAGTTCTCCGAGTTGTCGTTAGCTTGATCCTCGTAAGCATACTCAACGGGTTCCACGATCACGTACTCATCTCTTGTCTCTACCCAAAGCAAGAACAACAAGCAAAGAGAACCACGATCAACCATGGTGCAATGCGCAAGCAACATGATGCAAAGCATGGCATGATATGCGGGACATGACATGCGATGCATATGCATGCTTCGGAAAGGAAAAATTGAACCTGGCCTCAACTTGGAAAACCAAGAGTGCCACTGGAAAGAGGAGTTGATTTCGGTCGAAATCAATATAAAGATCACCAGAATCGGATGCACGGTTTGCAAATGGTAAGCAAAACAATAATGGCTCAAAGCTGCGATTAATAGCACGAGGCCATCTAAATGAATCAAGAACAACAAGCTACTGCACTCTAACATAACAACAAAGCACATGGCAGTAATCCACTCAAGATGCTTGACAAAAGATGAACACTGAGCTATGGCTAATTCACACAATAGCAGGTTCAAACAATCATGGCAAAAGTGCAAAAGATATCAGGTTACAGACTTAGTGAAAATAACATGTCAGGAATTTAACATCAGGAAGCAATGTTTAGAGCACGATAACACCATGCTACAGGAACATATCATGACAAAGCAAGGCATGGCATGAAACTACACAAAGCATACAACAAAAGTCCCTTAGTGACCATAAGCCAAAAGGGATCAGAAAATACAATGGCAACCATGTGAACATAGCAACTTTCGTTAACAATTCAGACTTAGCAGAAAACTAGAACATGGCAAAACAGATTCACGTAGGCATGTTTGCGAGCTCGATGCACTCACCACAAGGCATTGCATGACAAACTAAGCATACACCCAGCAAGTAGACATGGCATAGAAGCTAAACATGGCAAGAACAACCTCATAGCATGCAAGGATAAACTATAACAACCTCAGCAAAATTGCTTAACATGTAAACAATCTGCCAGGAACATTTTATAGCAAAAGTAGAGCTCGATTGAGTCAATCTAGGGTGCTCCATAATTGCAAACAAAGACATGGACGGATAGAGCACAACAATATCTCAAAATGATCCCACCTTAACATGCTCAAAAGAGGCATGGATCACTCTGTAGCAACAAGAATACATGGCCTAAAATATTATCAGGGAAAAGACTTGGAAGATTTCTAAGTCCCTGAAATCAGCAACATCACGAGAGCTACTTTGCATGCTTGTGCTAGTCACCACAAAGATCACAAAAATACATGGCATACACCCCTGTAAAGATGGAATGGCATACTTCAAAACACATGTAGGACTCAAGTTCATATGAGGCACACATTAAACATGGCAAAAATGACAAATGTCCAAATTCTGATAAGAATCTGAAACTAACATTGCATAGCACTCTTGCAACAGCATTTAGGGCATCGAGATGAACTCAAATGAACATGGTGCAATGGAAGGAAATGAAGTACTCATCGAGATGAACAATTTGATATGCTACACGCTCAAAACGGAGCCACGGATGCAAAGGTATGGCATGATGAAAAATGCTAAAAATACTTAAAACGGGGGCAAAAGTCAGCCCTAGGGTTCCTCAGATCTGGATCGGGCACGCGGATCGAGGTTCATCGCCGGAGCTCGCCGGAGAGGGAAGAATATGGCCGGAGTTGGAGAGCTCCGGGCCGGATCGGGCCGTATCCGGCCGGACCCCGGCAAGACGGCGGCGGGCGCGGCCGCGGGCGAGGAGGCGGCGAGGTCGAGGCGGCGGCGGGCGCGCGGGGAGGCGGCGGCGGCCGGCAATGGCGAAGAGGCGGCGGTCGGCACCGCGGCGGTGCCAGGCAGCGAGGAGAAGGTGCGGGCGAGGAGGTAGGCGGCGGCGGGCGCGCGGGCCAGGGAGGGCCCGACGCGGGCTCGGCGGGCCGGTGGCGGAGGGAGGCGGTCGGGCGAATGGCGGGTTTCCACGTGGCGACAGCGGCGCGGGCGGACACGTCCGGCCTGGCGGTTTTCGTCCGGCGGCACGAGGAGATGGAGAGGTTAGGGTTTTGCCCGAAATTTCGGAGGAGGGTCTATATTTATAGGTAGAGGGAGCTAGGAGGCTCCAAATTGAGCACGGTTTGCAGCCACGCGATCGTGATCGAACGACCAAGATGATGGAGGGGGTTTAGGTGGGTTTTGGGCCACTTTGGAGAGGTGTTGGGCTGCAACACACACAAGGCCTTTACGTTTCCTCGGTTAACCGTTGGAGTATCAAACAAAGTCCAAATGGCACGAAACTTGACAGGCGGTCTACCGGTAGTAAACCAAGGCCGCTTGGCAAGTCTCGGTCCAATCCGAGAATGTTTAACACCCGCACACGAAAAGAGGTAAAAGGAGACACCGGAGGGCATAGCGCCGGAATGCAAAACGGACAACGGGGAAAATGCTCGGATGCATGAGACGAACACGTATGCAAATGCGATGCACATGATGACATGATATGAGATGCATGACAAAGACAAAAGCAACACGAAGACAAAAAACCTAACAACGAGGAAATATCATAACTTAGTGCCGGAAATGGCAAGTTGGAATACAAATATGGCAGGTTACATATGGGGCGTTACACAAGAGTTCTGCATCGACGGAGGATGACGATGATGACTTCATGTAGTTTTTATGATGTATGTTGTAAGTTTAGTCGTACGTACCTTTAATTTAGATGTAGTTCTATCTAGTTGTTTATGTTGTCTTGTTGTACGAGCATTATGTTCTATCTAAATATGATGTTGTAGTTCGGATAACAGAGTACTAAAATAGAGTAGGCATATGTCTCATACATAAGTACATAGTCATTTGTCTCATACATAGAATAGACATAAGTCTCATACATAAGTAGATGGTCATGTCTCTACTGATAGATGGAAGCGTCAGTGACGACGTCTGGCCTGGCGGGGAGGCGGATCTGGAAGCGGTGACCATGCCAACCTGTTAGGTGGCCTAATGTTACGAGGAGGAATTTCAGACTCTCCCTGGTCATGCTGTGTATCCTGTGTGGGGCCTGGTGGAGGAGTCGAATACATGTTCATCCACTGGGTGTGCTGCGACATCTGAGCATGTATGTTCTCCGCGGCATGTTGATCACTCCCCCATGTATCATGTGATGCTGACATAGACGCATGATATCCGTAGGCTCCTACACAATGGAACGTTTAGTCATGAAGAATGAGGTCGCCTCAATTAATATTGAAAACAATAAAAATGAAGACACTTACCTGCTGGTTGCGACAGCTACTCTGGCTCAAACACGAAGCTCGACGAGGGACCGTGCTGCTGTGGCTGTGGAGAAAACACGAAGCTCGACGTGGGACCATAGTGTTGTGGTTGCTGCCACGTTGAACTGCCAGGTTGGTCACGACGGGGTGGCCTGGTTGTCGGCTGATGTGCTAGACGTGGACGTGGTTGATGTCGGTGCATGGAGTGACGCGGCTGCTGCTGCTGGTGCTGAACAACGTTGGTTCTCCGGGTGCACGTGATAGCCTCGTACACAGTCCGTATCTTGTTCTGAATTCGTTCCAAGAAGGGTTGTAGCACTGGATGGTGCTGAAGAAGAGGTCCAGACGACGGTGATCGTCCAAAGGTGGTCACGTCCTCGTAGAGTTCGTGTGTCAAGGTAGCCTGCAAATTTCCATGACAATTAATAATGTATGTCTCTTGCACGCCAAAGTATGTGACAACATTACTTAAAGAAAATATATCTTACCGCGTACTGCCTAGAGCCCGAAGTGTCATAGCTCGGGTACATATCCGATGCAGTAGGATCTGGTATCTCCTCTGGGTGGGAGTGCTCAACGATGCGTAACCGTGTTCCGGTCATGTAGCGCCGCAAATAGAGATTGAATTCATTGAGATCAAAATTGTGATTCTCGTGCCATAGATGTGTGTTCGCTGTCTCCCATTCTACAATATACGGCTCTAGTCTAACTAGCCAGTCAGCAGTTGTCCTGGTCATGCCCTTCCTTGTCGTCCTAAAATTGTGGTGTGTGTTCAACAATTACCTAAAGCTTCGAATGGAGTACTATGAAAGATAATGCAACATTGAAAAACTGGTTAATACATGTGGATGTGTGCTGGCACCGGGTTCTCTATAGGGGGAGGCAGCTCCAACTGCAGAAGATAGTAATCTCGGTCCCTTGTGCATAGCACAGATAAACCACCAGGGTATCTCGCTTGTATGGCTGCTTCCGTGTAGGGCTGCCAGATGACCCCGGTGTACGCATCGAACTGCTCGTTCAATGTTGTGTATGCCTTCCTGGTCTGATCACTAGCAAAGCGTCTCTGCAGAAAACAAAAGTTAGTAGCCACTAGCATCAAACTATCTCTTGTGCAAAAAAAAGTTGCATTAAACTATAACACGGTGCATACCTCATGACGTGTCCAACACAGACCGAAAGTAGGCATGTCGATGCCGTCAACATCAAACATGGCGTCTATAGGCTCACGAACATGTACATCTGGTCGCCCTATAGAGAACCTCTCCCACGACCATAGTTGTAGGAATAGAGGGCATCCAAGAAGGGTTGGCTTTCTCGATGTAAGCTGGCAACCATTGCACATACCTCGGTATGTAGCCGCTAAGACCGCCGAACCCCAACTCCTCTGTCTGATCTGATCCGCCGTCTGAGCACTCGCTATCTCGAGTGCCATAAGGATGTAGAGCGCGCTAATAGTGGTGACATGGTTCTCTGTGAACATCACCTTGCCGAAAAGCCACATTAAGTAGGCCTCTAGGCTCCGAGTGATCTGTTCCGCAGTCAACGGCGCCCAAAAGTTTTGGATCTGCATTAAGCAAAGAGAAAGTTTTAGTTAGCCGCAGTTATTTTCTGTAAAACCGTATGCACGATAACTTGAAGATAAGAGGTTGGGGAAATTACCCGGAAATTGAGCAACCACTCATACTTAGGTCCGTGATGCTCCCATACCGGATCCGGAGCATTCGGAAAAACACCATGAAAACGTTGTGTAAGGGCTCGCTCCCAACCAGCCGGTGCGTCCAACGGTCCTATGGCATGACCTGCCAACGGTAGTCCGAGCAAAAGTGACACATCCTCCAGAGTAGAAGCCATCTCTCCCCATCGGAAGTGAAACATGTGGGTCTCTAGCCTCCAATGGTCCACTAAGCAGCTCAGCAAGGACCCGTCGATGGCGATGCATTTCTCACCCAGGATAGACTCAACCAAACACGCGAAAGGTAAAAGGCCGGCCCATTTCAACCTTCATCAGAGAACATTTCAGTTAGTGTCTCCCATTAATATGCATGTCAGTGTGCAAATTAATAAAGCACGTACCGCTGAAGCCATCCTGGGTGTATCATCCAGTTTTCCTTAGGAGTGCGAGTGACCAGAGGCTCAAGCTTGCGCTCATACCATATCGCACCACGATGACCCTTATCAATGTCCCCATTCAGCAACCACATTCCCGACATTCCTGCACATAAAAAAATCAGAACATAGTGCCACACTAAATACAAATTCATAACATAGTGTCACACTTAATAAAAATTCAGAACATGGTGCCACACTTAATACAAATTCAGAACATAGTGCCACACTTAATACAAATTCAAAACATAGTGCCACACTTCATACAAATTCAGAACATAGTGCCACACTTAATAAAAATTCAGAACATAGTGTCACACTTAATACAAATTCAGAACATAGTGACACACTTAATACAAATTCAGAACATAGTGCCACACTTAATACAAATTCAGAACATAGTGCCACACTTAATACAAAATCAGAACATACTACTGGTAGCTTAGCTTCTTCCTCTCGCCCTTACTCCTCTACTGCCTCTACCTCCTCTTCTTCCCCGATTGCCTCATCCACGCCCAGTGACGAAAGTGGGACAATTAGTGTCCCTATGGCCAAATTCATTGCATAGAATGCATTGCCTAGTCGGACCTCCTGCTTCAGATTCATCAATATCATTCCGGATGCGTTGACACTGCCGTCTGCCTCTACTTGTACGCATATGCTCTGGGTTTGGAATGTAACGCCTTTCAGCGGGGTTGACGCTGTTGAAACTACCCATTGATCGAAAACCCATCAACTCACCTGTCCAGGTATTGAGGACAGACTCTTTCAGAAAAAATGGAGACACAAACGATATTGCGTCCATTCCAAGCTGCCCGCAAGCAGCAAGTACATGTGAGCAAGGTAGGTGAAGCAATTTCGGTTTGTTGCATGTGCACCCACACGTTGGCCAGGCTTCATTACCAATTTTCACCTCATGCATCCTCAACTCATTTGCACATCCGAATTTGTTGTTGGCTAAGCGGACCTCAAACCTTCTTTCTTGATTACCGATGGCGACTACAGTGTGTGACCTAGCTTTTTGCATCTTGTTGTCCATGTACTTCGTGACTCTTTCACAGTATCGTGTATTCGGGTTGTTGAAGATATGCTGCTCTGCTTTTTGATGTCTATCTCTGAAATACTTGACGGTGCCATAGAAAATACCCTCAACGATGGCTGTAAGTGGCAATGCCCGGTTTCCTCTGAGGACAAAGTTGTGTGTTTCTGCGAGGTTCGTTGTCATGACACTGTACCTTGCTCCATGTGTGTCATGTAGCAAAGACCACCTCTCCAGAGGCTCATGCTCTATCCACTGCTTGAAGGTTTTAATCGACCTCCCAAGCCTTCTCCTAGTACCAGGTGGGTCAAATCCTGGCAGGTCACATAGCCCAACAGGCTCCTCCTCCACGGCCGATATTCCTGTTGCCAACTGTGCAGCTACTGCTTCAACATGTGCCCTCACCGCTGCATCTCTTGCAGCTTTCCTGTCCCTCACGTGTCTCTGCGTGCACACATTAAGTATGTCGCGTATCAAATTGTACTTCCATATCTGGTTCTGCTTGCAGAGTTTTTTGAACAGATTCATCAGGTTCTTATTTCTAAACTGCGAGAAGAAATTAGCCCCCAGATGGCGCATGCACCAATGGCTTTGCAAGTCCTGCCATGGAACTTGTTCCTCAGGGCCTGGGTTTGTCAGTGTCCTTATCGCACTGAGTATACCTGCATGCTTGTCATGAAGGATGCACACATTGGGCTTCTCCTTCACAACTGATATTTTCAACTGCCTAAAGAACCATGTCCAACTTTCAATGTTCTCACTCTCCACAAAAGCAAATGCGAGTGGGACGACTTGATTTTGGCCGTCTTGACCTATGGCTGTCAGGATCTGACCCTTGTACTTGCCTGTGAGAAAAGTACCATCAACACATATCACCGGTTGGCAATGCCTGAAAGCTTCGATGCATACACCGAAAGAGAAGAAGAGACGATGCAGCACCCTCACAGTTGGGAACTCTGGCATGAACATGTCTTGGATATCGATATAGGTGCCTGGATTCCGCTGCTGCAGGGTGTGGAGGAGCTGGACAACAGAGTCATATGCATCAAAATAAGAACCAAATCTCCTCTCAAGCGCCGCATGCTTAGCCCTCCCAGCCTTGCCATAAGAAATTCTGTACTTGAACCTGGCGAAGACTTTTTTCTGGACTGCCTTCACTTCCATAGCTTTCCCCTGCACTATCTTGTCGTAAAACAACCGAGCAATAAGCGTTGATGAAAGGTTGGAATGATCCTGAGGGATACAAGGAATAAGACAATTGTGATTAACTAAGTCACTTATCACCCAACTTGTGCCATACTTAGGGAGAAAGCCGTGCACCCTCGCGGGACAATCTGCGTTCTTGCATACCATTGTCAGGAATTTCTGACTGGACACCTGAGCTGTGAAAACCCTTTGCGTGGACATTGCCCAGTTAATTATTGCATCCTTTAGGGCTTGCTTGTTCGTATACATAGCACCCGTCGCAATATTGTTCTGGTGATATTGCCAGACTGAATCATGTCCATCATTCACGGTCATTGCAGATGAGAAGTCATGATTCCACGATGCAGGATTCGGGACCTCCTCTGCATTTTCTTCTTCATCTGACTCGTCAGAATCATCGGCATGACCCCTTTCAACATCGGTGTCTTCTTCTTCCATCTGGTCCTGCATGTGCCCATCTACCTCGTCAGCGTCCACCTCGCTATTGTAATCACCATCGGCTTTTCCTCCTTGTACCTGACTACTCTGCCCTGGTTCATAACCATAAGCATTTCCTCCTTCTACCTGACTGCTCTATCCTTGTTCGTAACCATCATCTCCAGCATTTGACATAGATAACTGCCTCCCTACACTGCTATGACCAGGATCGTAGCCACCCTCGCCTTCATGTGCAGTGACCTCCTTCACGACGGGAAGCACTAAAGCAACAGGATTGCATCCCCTTTGTTCACAACCTTGTAACCACCGCACCCATTCGGAGTCTCGCTCTATTGGCCTCAAATAAAAGTAAATTATTGAACTTGACCGTGTCCACAATGCATGAACACCGATGGTGTGTGTTTCAGTATCAAGACCTAAACTTGCCGCAATCCATTCTTTCAACTGACTGACATACCATGTTTGAGGTGCACTCATTGGCACATCTATGTGAGTAAATTCACTCAGATCTGAAGTTCACTACATCGGACATCTCGGCTGTGATGCCCGGATACTTATGCTACAGTAATCCCACGTTAATAGTGGACGCCCGGATACTTATGCTACAGTAATCCCACGTTAATGGTGCCATGTCACCCTGGTTGCTGTTACTAATCTCGCTTGGATTAAAACTTTTCAAATTCAAAAATTTAAATAATGTCAAACATCAAAAGTTGTAACAAAATTGTTCGGTGAGAGCCAAATATTGCACTGGTAATTATTGTGGAGAAAACCCATCTTTAGTAGTTGCCTAGATATTTTAAAATGATTAAAACAAAAAAGAAAATATATAAAGAAAAGAAAAATACAAAAACAGAAAACAAACTAACAAAAAAAGAAGGAAAAGAAACCCCAGCGCTGGGCCAAGTGGCCCAGCTGGCCCCAGCCGCCCGAATGGGCCGGCCCACCCCA